>NW_020885038.1:11554-387302 GCF_003945725.1 Corapipo altera
GGGGAGGGGCAGGAGAGGTAATTTTTTGAGGAGATTTGTGTGAGTTTTGGGTCATTTTTTGGGGAGATTTTAGTGATTTCTAGGTCACTTTTTTGGGGAGATTTGGGTGAGTTTCTGGTCTTTTTTTTGGGAGATTTGTGTCAGTTTCTGGTCATTTTTTTGGGTGATTTGGGTGAGTTTCTGGTCATTTTTTGGGGAGATGTGGGTGACTTTTGAGGTCATTTCTTGGGGAGATTTAGGTGAATTTTTGGTCATTTTTTGGGGAGATTTAGGTGAGTTTCGGGTCATTTTTTGGGGAGATTTGGGTGAGTTTCGGGTCATTTCTTGGGGAGATTTCTGTGTATTTTGGGTGTATTATTTGGAGAGATTTGAGTGAGTTTTGGGTCATTTTTTGGGGAGATTTGGGTGAGTTTCTGGTCATTTTTTGGGGAGATTTGAGTGAGTTTCTGGTCATTTTTTTGAGGAAATTTGGGTGAGTTTCAGGTCATATTTTGGGGAGATTTGGGTGAGTTTTGTGTCATTTTTCGAGGAGATTTCGGTGAGTTTGTGGACATTTTTAGGGGAGATTCGTTTAAGTTTCTGGTCATCCTTTTGGGGAGATTTGTGTGAGTTTTGGGTAATTTTTTGGGGAGATTTGGGTGAGTTTCTGGTAATTTTTTGGGGAGATTTGTTTGAGTTTCTGGTAATTTTTTGGGGAGATTTGGGTGAGTTTGAGGTCATTTTTTTGGGAGATTTGTGAGAGTTTTGTGTGATTTGTAGGGGAGATTTGGATGACTTTCTGGTCATTTTTGGGGGAGATTTGGGTGAGTTTCTGGTCATTTTTGGGGGAGATTTGTGAGAGTTTTTAGTGTATGTTTTGGGGAGATTTGGGTGAGTTTGTGGTCATTTTTTGAGGAGATTTCCTTGAGTTTTTGGTGTATTATTTGGGGAGATTTGGGTGAGTTTCTGGTCATTTTTTGGGGAGATTTGCTTTAGTTTGTGATCCTGTTTTGGGGAGATTTCTGTGAGTTTGTAGTCATTTTTTGGGGAGATTTGTGTGAGTTTGTGGCCATTTTTGGGGGAGATCTGGGGACTCGGCAACCGCCCGAAGAAACCTCAGCAGCTGCTGCCCGGGACAGGTCCCAGCCGCCGAGCAGAGCACACAAGCACATTGCAGCCCGACACACGCTGCCCGGAGAGAGCCATGTGAGACAGAACCACGACCACCGCCGTTGCAGTCACCCCGGGCAGGGTCAGGGTGTGAGCTAGCGCCAGCAAACTGCCGCGCTGCCTGGGCAAGGCCCTGTGTCACTGTTCGCTACCGCTTTCAACAGCAGCAGCCAAACAGCGACCAGAGGTGTGAGGTCAACACCCCGGAACAGTTCCCTGAGGAAGGGCCAGCGCCTCCGGCGCCCCAGCAAAAAACGAGATCGAGAGACCCGCAGCGGAGGAAGCAGCAGCAGGACCTGAGCGGGAACCACTCAGAAGGCAGGAGGAACCCGGAAACGAAAGAGACACCGGGAAAGACAAACACAAGCAGAGCACGAGGTATGCAAAAACCGGGGCTATGGAGCGTGGGCGGTGGAGAGGATCCCACAGAGTCCCTGGGGGGCTCCGGGAAAGGTCTGAGGGAGGAAAGAGCCCGAGCGGGACCAGCGGCAAAGGAGGGAGCGAGCGGAAGCCCGGGAGCAAAGGCACGAGAGACACCCAGGAACAGTGACCCCAGAGACAAACGGAGTGGGGCAGACACAAAGCTACCGACTTCAGCAGTAGTCAAAGCAGTGAAAATCCCCTTCCTTGACTTTTTTTCCTTTTCCTTTGCAGCCTGAATTATGAACTGGTCTTTTTTTGCAAACCCTTTTTGTTTATTAACCTGTTTCAACTTCATAGTGTAAGGCGAACAAAACGCTACCAAGACAGAGGTTGTCCCCCCGCACCTCACAAACAAACAAACAAACAAAAAAGGAAAAGGGGGGGGGAAGCGAAGGAAGCAAAGAACCCTTGCTGCATGAAGATACCCTTCCATAAGTAATAGCCAAAATAGTTTTTAAATGTATGCATAGCTGTATTTTTGAAAATTTTTAAGTCTTTGCAATAACAATTTTCCCTAAGTCCAAAAGCCAAATTAACACAGAAAGACATATATTCGCCTTAAAAATAGAAGAAGTATATATTTTATCCTTGAACTCTAGGAATGTTTATATGTATTTGAAATTTAAATTGAACATGAAGCAAAATATGCTTATGTTTTTACAGGTTATACTATCATCAAAACAGAAAAGATAGCTATGTTACTAATCTAAGGGTAAGAAACAAAAAATGCCAATTTCTCAGTTCATAACCAAAAGACCCTGTAAAATGAAACCCAAAGGTATGTTTGTATGATGTGTGTTCGATGGCCGTCGAGTGTGAATGTGTGAATGTATGCATGCGTGTGAATACATAATATGTTCTGATTTATACACAAATGCGCATTACCTCACATATGCACAAACACCCTTAGATAAAAAACAGAAAACATATCACCCTGAGTTGAATAGAATTTCATTTGCAGAGATGTCTTAGGTTAAATAAAAGGTTTCAAAAACAAACACAAAAAAACTTTCAGGTAAAAATCAGGAGCACACAAACCCTGAAGTCATCAAGTTATTAAGTTTGGTTCAAAATCAATTGCCTATAAGTCAATAGGATCTTTAGAGGATAGCTTAAATAAGATTTTATAAGAGTAATTTCTAATAAGAAATAATGGGAATAAGTTAAGTTGTTTAAACAAATTCTGTATTAATCCAGGGGTATTTAATTTAGCATTGTTGGGAATTTTTCCTTCTTGCATTTTGTTCCTTGTTTACTTTTCTAGATCCAAAAATGTCTGATAGTCTTTTTGATTGGTTAAATGTTCTTAATGTTAATGCTAAGTTTAAGAAAATATATAGCAATGTGCAGAATGCCTTAAAACAGGTATGATTCCTTCACACGCCTTTATAATGCCAAACCTTGTGGTCCAAACTATTCTGACACACAATGCCTTTGCATAATCATACTTTCCATCTCAGGTACATAAAAGACTGTACATTGCCTTGGAAAAGGAGCCTCCTTGTTAAAATTAATTTCACTTGTGGTATTAAAAGCAAGACTGCAATGTTTCTTGTTAGATCCATTTAAGAATACCTTTGCTTCTAAAATGCAGCTACAGAATTTGTTATTAGTTCACTCTGAACTAATACATCAATGCATTGATAAATGGAAGGAAGAAAATACTAATCAAAACTTAGATTTCATGTTTAGTTAGCATAATAAGTCCAAAGAAAACATTTAAGGTAATATTTGTATTCCTTTGTATTTTGTCTTGCATTAGCAAACGTTTGATCAAAGTTTTTTTCCGAGTTTTTTGTTTTTTTAGAAAAATAAAAAAAGAAGGGGCAGATGTGGGAGCCCAAACCCAGCTTTCAGCAAAGGAAAGCAAGGGCTGACAAAAACCTGGTGATCTGAAGGACCTGGACCCTTCTCACAAGACCTGTTAAAGTTCTACCTCTTGGATCAAGCCTGGCTCCAGCAGAAATCAGAAAAGACTTTTGAGATGATTGTATCAAACCATGTCTAAACCCCTGTCATCCCTCTATCCCCCATGTAATCCTACTAAAAGAAAAATTAACTATTTAGAAATTGCAGTAAAAACTTGTGTAATTCCATAATTAACATAACTCGTCCCCTTCATTAACATGTCCAACCTCAGATACCTTTAAAATCGTCTTCTCGTGTTCAATAAACTATTCCAGTTCCCCCATACTGGAATCGTGTCTAGTTTTTATTTTTCAGACCGCCACTGTGGTCCTATTTTGGGGAGATTTCTGTGAGTTTGTGGTCATTTTTTGGGGAGATTTGGGTGAGTTTCTGGTCATTTCTTGGGGGAAGATTTGGGTGAGTTTGCGGTCATTTTTGGGGGGAAATTTGTTTCAGTCTGTCACTTTCTGTTTACAGCCCTGCATCCCAACTGCCGACCCGACTTCGAAAATTGCCTACGGACGAAGATTCCTCCCACAGCAATGATGCCAGCACGGAAACTCTTTCTCCCCCTTGAGTCTTCAGGCTGACAAACCAACTGCACCACAAAGTCAAAGCTCACAGGCTTTCTTTCCTGGGGATAAGGACTGTTGTTTCCCGTTTTCAGATATGCCTCCCAACTGACAGCCCGACTTGTAAAATTGCGTACAATAAAGATTCCTCCCACACCAAAGGGGCTAGCACAGAAAGTTCTGGCTCCCCATGGAGTCTCCAGGCTGACAAACCAACTGCACCACAAAGCCAAAGCTTCCAGATTTCTCTTTTGCTGGCAGGGGGAGACTCCTGAATTTTCCTTCAGGGCACATGCTTTTGAGAATGGTCAATGGGCATGCGAAGCATAACATCCCTCTGGACTCAGAAGCCTGGGTCAGCTTCTCCTGGCCTGTTCTGGGGAGCATCCCTACTGGCAGCAGGAGCACTTCTGCTGGTGACAAAGACCACTTGGGCTTTTGTCAGGGGCTGTGGCGAGGCAGTGCATGGGAGAAGCACCTTCCCCAGAGAAAGCTTGGACGTGGCATGGCATCTCCCACCTGCTTTGAACTGCATGGAGATGCAGTCTCTGTGAGAAGAGTTCTGCTGTGTCCCTCCTCCTGCTCCTCTTGCTCAGAGGAGCGGGGAACAACCTGTCACACCTGAACTGGATGTGCTGGAACCAGTACATCTGCAGCAGGTTGAGGGGCACTCAGATGCAGGACTTCATGGAATTAAACAAACCCTGGGATATCTTTGGAACTTCATGGAATCAAAGAGGTAAAACAAAAGAATTAAACCCAATGACCAGAAACCATTGGACCGAACATTTCTTTAAGATGCCAGTTGGGGATTCATGGGGGTACTCTGCCATGCATGGATCAAAGAATCAGTATAAATTTTGGAATATAAAGACAGTGACACTTGAAAGACCCCGCCCCCCTTCAGAAACCAGGTTGTGATTTTGGGGTCGAATGGCCTCTGGGATTTTATTCATGGAGCAATACTGCCATCTAGCGTCCATTTCTTCTTGGAGGGGCAGTCATGTTCGGAGAGTGGTCTTCTCGCTAAGCAGGCCTCGTACCATCTCTGACTGATCTATCTGACCTCTAACCCCTAAATTAAATGTTCTCGGACCAACTAAGACGTCTTCTAGGACCAAGTAAAACTTCCCATTTGCTTAAACAATATTTAATTGACTTTCTTCTTAACAGAACAATCTCTTATTAAAGAAGCTTTCTGAGGCCTGTAAGCTAATTTCTTGAAGATGGGCATATGATACACTCTCTATTAGTTTCCATGTATCATTTACATTCCCTCTCCTAAAAAGAATTGTAGTCTTAAAAGAATTAGGATATCATTTTTTCTCTAAGATAAAACTTCTGATTTACTAAGTCATTTAGGCAGGAGATCCTCTCTCATTTTAGTGCCATTGTGACAATATGGGGCTTCATGTAACACCTGGAACACTGGACACTGCAGATTCCCCTGGAATCAAGGGGACATTGTGACACTCTAGGGCCTCATGGAAGAGGGAGGTCCCGCAGAGAGACCTCAAATCAGAGGTTTGGGCAATCATCAACCAGAGGAAGTTCAACAAGGGGAAGTACCAGATTCTGTCCCTGGGATGGGGTAACCCCAGATGTACGGATAGAATGGGAATGACATGCTGCATAGCAGTACTGGAAAATGGTCTCTGGGGTCCTGGTGGATGGCCAACTGGCCACCAGGGTCAGTGGTGTCCTGGTGGGGGCTCACTGCTCAGTCACACAAGGGTTTTCAGACACACGAGTCCTTCCCTTGCACACACACAGACAGTTCATGGCAGTAGGGGCAGTATCTCCTGGGGCTCTTGCTGCCATGCCCGGAGCCTGGAAGCAACTCAGCCCTTGGGGGATGCCACCTGCTCTGCCGCGGTCTGAGAAGCCCCACGGCCTGAGTGATGGACATAGGGAGCTCTGTCCACAGAAGTACATCCCAGAGCTGCATCCAGGGGCTTTACCAGGGCTTAGTACAGTAAATGAAAAGTGACATCGAGACCCTCTTTGTTCCACATAACTTCAAAGCTCCCCCAGGAGGCTGATGGCAATTGTACTTGCTCAGGGTCATCTCCCCACACCCACACCAGGTGTGTGCTCAGGACTTGTCTGTTCAATGCAAACAGAGAAACCCTGTCTAGTCCTTCCGTGTCTCTCCAGGGAAGGCTAAAGAAACTCTGTGAGTTGGGTGAGAAGCCAGTGCACATGGGAACAGCACCCTTCCCTGCTGGTCCTTCATGTCCTTCTACGGAGGTGACAGCGATGGGAAAGAGAATGAACCTTTTGGCTATGCCCCTGAGTGCCCCTCAACCTGTTGCAGATGTGCTGGTTCCAGCACATCCAGTTCAGGTGTGACAGGCTGTTCCCTGGTCCTCTGAGCAAAGGAGCAGGAGGAGGGACACAGCAGAACTCTTCTCACAGAGACTGCATCACCATGAAGTTCAAAGCAGGTGGGACTAAACAAAACAAAAGAGAAAGGAAAATCGGGAAAGGAAAGGACGGACTGCAGGACTCTCTGAAGGACAGAGAGTAAAGCAAGGAAAGAGGAACGGCTAGACAATGAAAAGACCCGTGAGTGTTCCTAGGGAATGCTTTAGAGAGCAGAGGGAGGAATGGACGGGAGGAGAGTTGGGAGACTGAGTTCCTTGAAGAACCTGCCAGGCAGGACGGTAGCCTCGAAGGACCTGCACGGCCACACCTGCCGCGGCCCCCACGGTCCCCGGTCGCCGGTCGTACACACCGAGCAGAACCGCGACCAGCGCAACCAGCCCCACTCCCCACCAGCACCGTATTCGCCGATCCACCGCCCGGCCTCTCGCTGCCCCCGACAATCCCGGCTCTCTACTCCGGTAGGGTCACCTCCTTTCCTCCTCCTCTCCCTCCTCTGCCTTCTCCCTCCCCTGCCCTCCTCCGGCAGCTCCACCCCGACACTGTGCCCGGCGTCGTTGCCTCTCGTGCTCTCATCTGCTGCCGGCTTGATGTGGAGGGCAGGTGAGAACGGTGGCAGCGGGGTGGCGGTCGGGGTTCTACACCGCGGAGGCGGCAGGGTCGGACTTGATGGCAGGGCAGCGGATGAGTATCGGGGAGCTCAAGATTGACAGACCATGAACTTTTCTCGTCGCCATCATCTCTTCCCTCTCATCTCTCGTTTGCAGGCCCGGGGAGACTCCGGAATCTTTCTCCAGGGCATGCGTTTTTGAGAACGGTTGGAGGGGCACGAGAGGCAGAACATCCCTCCGGGCTCGGCAGCCCGGTTCAAGCCCTCCTGGTCTGTCCCGGGAAGCATCCCTACTGGCAGCAGGAGCACTTCTGCTGCTGACAAAGACCACTTGGAATTTTGTCAGGGGTTGTGGCACCAGCGTTACGGCGAAGCAGTGCATGGGAGAAGCACCTTCCCCAGAGAAAGCTCGGAGGTGGAATGGCATCTCCAAGTTGCTTTGGACTTCATGGAGATGCAGTCTCCGTGAGTGAACACTGTTGTGACCCTACTCCATCTCCTCTTACTCAGAGGACCAGCGAACAGGCTTTCGCACATGAACTAGATATGTTGGAAGTAACACATCTGCAGTAGGTTGAGGGGAACAGTGCCGGGGCGAAACTGTCTGCGGAGGGCAGGGGAGGGAGAGGAAGGCAGAGGAGGGAGAGGAGGTGGAAAGGAGTTGGTCCGGCGGGAACAGAGAGCAGGGACTGTCGGGGTCAGAGAGAGGGCGGAAGACGGATCGACGCATTTGGTGTTGGCGGGGAACGGGGCTGGTTGCGCTGGTAGCGGTTCTACTGGGTGCGCACGGCTGGCGGTCGAGGACCGTGCGGGCCGCTGCAGGGGTGGCCGTGCAGGTCTCTCGAGCCTGCTGTCCTGCCTGGTAAATTCTTCACCGAACTCAGTCTCCGAACATTGAAAAGACAGGTGAGTATTCAGAGGGAATGGTTTAGGGAGCAGAAAGAGGAACGGACCGGAGGATAGTTCGGAGACTGAGCTCCGTGAAGAACCTGCCAGGAAGAACGGCAGCCTCGAAGGACCTGCACGGGTACCCATACCGCGCCCCCCACGGTCCCCACCGCCAACCGTGGGCACCGAGCAGAACCACGGCTATCACCGCCAGCCCCGCTCCTCATCAACGCCCAATGCGCCAAACCGCCACCTGGCATCTCTCTGCCCCCGACAACCCCGGCTCTCTGCTCCCACCGGGTCACCTCCTCTCAGTCTCCTCTCCTTCCTCTGCCTTCCTCTCCCTCCCCTGCCCTCCTCAGACAGTTTCACCCTGGCACTATTCCCCTCAACCTACTGCAGATGTGTTACTTCCAACATATCTAGTTCATGTGCGACAGCCTGTTCGCTGGTCCTCTGAGCAAGAGGAGAAAGACTAGGGTCACAGCAGGGTTCACTCAGGGAGACTGCATCTCCATGAAGTCCAAAGCAACTTGGAGATGCCATTCCATGTCCGAGTTTTCTCTGGGGAAAAAACACGGGGGAGGGAGAAAAAGGCAGAGAAGGGAGAGGAGGCGGAAAGAAGACGGTCCCGCCTGAGCAGAGAGCCGGGGCTGTCGAGGTCAGCGAGAGGTCGGGCGGTGGATCCGCGCATTCGGTCCTGGCTGGGAACGGGGCTGCTTGCGCTGGCCACGGTTCTGCTGGGTGCGCACGACTGGCGGTCGGGGACCGTGCGGGCCGCTGCAGGGGTGACCGTGCAGGTCCCTCCAACCTACTGTCCTGCCTGGTAAATTCTTCACCGAACTCAGTCTCCGAAAAATGAAAAGAACCGTGAGTGTTCCGAGGGAATGCTTTAGGGAGTCGAGAGAGGAAGGGACGGGAGGAGAGTTCGGAGACTGAGTTCCTTGAACAACCTGCCAGGCAGGACGGTAGCCTCGAAGGACCTGCACGGTCACGCCTGCTGCGGCCCCCACGGTCCCCGGTCGCCGGCCGTACACACCGAGCAGAACCGCGACCAGCGCAACCAGCCCCACTCCCCACCAGCGCCGTATTCGCCGATCTGCCGCCCGGTCTCTCGCTGTCCCCGACAGCCCCGGCTCTCTACTCCGGCTGAGCCGCCTCCTTTCCTCCTCCTCTCCCTCCTCTGCCTTCTTCTCCCTCCCCTACCCTCCTCCGGCAACTCCACCGCGGCACTGTGCCCGACGTCGTTGCCTCTCGTGCTCTCGTCTGCTGCCGGCTTGATGTGGAGGGCAGGTGAGAGCGGCTGCAGCGGGGCGGCGGTCGGGGTTCTGCACCACGGAGCCGGCGAGGCCATGCTGGGTGGCAGGGGTGCAGGTTGGTAGCGGGGAGTTCAAGATTGACAGACCATGAGCTGTTTTTCACCGCCCTCGTCTCTTCCTTCACATCCCTCCTCTGTTGGCACGTTGTGACTCCTGAATTGTCCTCCAGGGCACGCGCTTGTGAGAATGGTCGAGGGGCACGAGAGGCAGAACATCCCACCGTGCTCAGCACCCCGGGTTCAACCTCCCCTGGCCTGTCCCAGGGAGCATCCCTGCTGGCAGCAGGAGCACTTCTGCTGGAGACAAAGACCACTTGGTTTTTTCGGGGGCTGCGGCACCAGTGTTACTGCCAGGCAGAGCATGGGAGAAGCAACTTCCCTAGAGAAAGCTCGGACATGGCGTGCCCTGGAAAACCCAGGTCAACTCCCCAGGGCGTGTCCCAAAGAAAAGTCTCAGTTGAACACCTCCCATCTTTCCGCTGCCTTTAACCTCACTCTACCTTACTTCTCTTCTCTCGTGCCTACAGACAGTGCCCTCGACCTTGCTGGGCTGTGCAGAGGAGCTGCTCCTGGGCAGAGCTGTCTCTCGGCAGTGCTGGTCGCTTGCCAGGAGCTCCTTGGAATGGGCTAAAACGTGATTCTTAAATCGCGCTTCGAGACACATTCTACCTAATTCTAGACCCTAAACCTAACCCTAACCCTAACACTCACCCTAACCCTAACCCTAACCCTAACCCTAACCCTAACCCAAACCCTAACCCTAACGCTCACCTTAACCCTAACCCTAACGCTCACCCTAACCCTAACTAACCCTAACCCTAACCCCAACCCTAAGCCCTAAGCCTAACCCTAACCCTAACCCTGGCACAGTGAGGGGTTTCCTGGAGTCACAGCCGGAAATGTGTCAGGGCTCTGAGAGGTGTCCACTCCTGAGCTGGACTGATGCACTGCTCACACTCACTGGGGTGTTCAGAGACACGTGCTCTCCGAGGAAGATGCAAGCAGCCCATAGAACTGGGGACAGCACGGGAAGATGTGAAAGGTGCAGCAGGGAATAAGCCCCGGAGCTCACAAAAGCCCAGCAGTGGGTGTGCAGCAGAGCAGGTGATTGCAACTGGGGAGGAGAGGACTGCAATGTGAGCTGGCAGGGAACAGCCCCTGCCCATGAGCGAGGCCCCAGGGCCAGGCATAGCTCAGAATGCCATCGGCTAAGGGAGCCACAGGGGCTGCTGCTTGGGGAGGACCACCTCCTCTCCTCCTCCTCTGCCTTCCTCTCCCTCCCTCCCTTCACCGCGGGTGGCAGGGTTTCGGTTTGTTATCGGGGAGCTCAAGGTTGAGCAGGTGGAGGGGCACCCAGAAGGATAAATAAGAACGGTCTTTCTCTTTTCCATCTCTGTCACCTCCGTATATTCTGAGGGTTACTTAATCCCTGAGTTTCTCACTCCCTTAGAGCACACAATGCTGATCCTGCAAACAGGGATCCCTAAATACGTTTACAGCCTGGGGAAATCCAGGAGTCGTGCCAGAGACAGCCTGGAGACAGAATGGGATGCATCATTGAGGTTAGTGAGATGAGAGCTTGATAGGACTGGGGTAGCTTTGAAAGGATCTGCTGATTTTCTTTAGAAAAGGAGAAATGAGGGACTGCAGAGACAGCCGAGATATCTTGTGGTGGCGCCTGTGGATGACAAGACAGAGGGAGTGGGAGAGAGGTTGAAGGGGAGAGCAGAGAAAGAGAAAGGGTCTGAGCTTTCTCTTCTTTCTCGCTTCATTTCCTTGTGGAGTGAACACATGCAAGATAGCAAGTACGAGATTTGCAAGGATTTTTTTCTCTATTCAGTGGTATTTCCCCACGGGGCCTGAAAAGACTGTGGAGTGTTTTCTGGGCGGAAGAAGAAGGATGCACTTATGAAAAGACGAGAGACAGAGAGGAGGTGGCCCAGGTAGAAAGTGAGGACGAGATAGACGATGTTCATTCTGAGACCAACCTGCCTGTTTGCTGAGATTTACACAAATCACCATCATGTCCCAAGAGAAGAGAGCTGCACGAAAAGACTCTCTTGGGGAGAAAAGGAAGCAGGAGGGCAGAGAAATGAACTCTTCCTTCAGTGCCTGAACTGCTCTCTTTGGATTTCTCGTTCCCCTAGCTGCAATCCCTCTGGCTCTCTCAGTTGATGGTATAATGAGCATTGCCTGTCTCTGGGGCCTCACTCATGGGCAGCGGCTGTTCCCCTTCAGCTCGCAGTGCTGTCCTTTCTTTCCCAGATGCTATCATTTGCTCTGCTGCACACCCACGGCTGGGCTTTTAGGAGCTCTGGGCTTCTTTCCTGCTGTACTTTTCTTATCTTCCTGTGCTGACATCATCTCTCTGGGCTGCTTGCAGCCTCCTCGGGGAACACGTTTCTGCTCGGCCTCTGTGGCTTCTCTCTCTCCTTTCTCATCTGTCTGGGAAGAATACCTCTCTCCCAGCTCCCCAGGAAAGGGAGATGAGCACTGCTGGGCAGCAGCCCACCGTCTCTGGATGTGCCTTTTTCTGCTGGGAAACTGCACAGTGCGAGAGAGGAACGTGGCTCCAGCAGGTGTGGACAGCAGTGGCAAGGACACCATATTCCCTAGGGAATGTGCTGAGGGATGAACAGGGAACAGGATGGTGACCCTCATGCACAAACAGGGAGCACATGGGGCAACAAGCAGGGTGCTGCCTGCGAGTTGTGGGGCTGGGAGAGTCCAGGCCCACCCATCTGAAAGGGTAGCTGAAGGTCTGGGTACTTGGTAGATGTAGACCCTTACTCCCAGTCCCTTCTCTACATAAACTCCAGAGAAATCCTAAACACCCATGACACCACAGGAAACATACTGTTCAATTTGGTTTCGCCTAAATTGGTGTTTCCTCTACAAAACTCTGATGATGACGTGAAAACAGATCGAGATTATATGAATGTGGAGATGAAGTGAAAAAAGATAATGGTAAGAGTATGGTAAGAGTAAAAGCATTCCAGTGGAAGTGCTGCACCACATAAAGGTGAAAAAGAGACTTCTAGGCACGTGGAGGGTCCTGAGGCTTTCACAGTCTTCCCAGATGGAAGAGAAGCATCAGGTTCACCCTCCCTATGCCTGTGGGCTCTTACCATGGTTCTGCACTCTTAGGTATCAGAGCAAACACATTTACAGAAAGCTGAGGAGTCTGCATTTGTACTGAGAGGTTAATGAAGGATAGTCCTGCAATCATCCTTCCTGAGCCCAGGACCACATGTCTGGGGGTCTCTCCTTTCTTACTGCTTTTGTCTCCTCTCTCACCACCTCTAACACTTGGCCTGGCTTGGTTGCACCTTGCTCCGTCGCACTCTCTGCCTTCAGAGCTTCTTCAGCACACATCCGAGATGTAGTGTTCATATCCTTGACGAGTGACACTCCAACTCTTGAGGACCATGACTGTGTCTTTTCCACACTCAAGGTAAGGCCAGAACCATCCTCCTATCCAAAGAGAACATCTTCATGAATCAGAGAATAGCAGTGCCTGCCTGGAGTGGATCAAAGTATCCAGAAGACGATGTCTCAGGAAAAGTTAGGGACACACATTGCAGTTGACTGCAGGATGCCCAGATTTGCGCAGCGCTGTGCTGTGTACGTCACTTGGCACTGAGGCATTCTGTCACAAGCCTGTGCTCTGTGTAGGATTGAAAAGCCCGGTTTTCATAGGGGTGCTATTTTGCTCCGCTGTAGGACCAATGAAACGAGTTTTGTATTTTTAAGACAATCCCCTGAAAGCTCCAAAGATGATGGTGTCAATGAATCTGTGTCCGCCAGGGCGCAGAAATACAGGGCAGCCTCCCCATGACGGGGCCTATAGAGGCAAAGGAAGGTCCAACGACGATCTCTGGACACCGACAACCGCCTCGTAGGCGCCCGCAGCTCTCTGGACCCTTTAGCAGCTCGTGGCAGGAGCTCGGGGCTATGGCCGGGGAGCTGCCGGTAGAAATGCATAAAATCACCGATCCGTATGTTGGCGTGTGAGCGCTTGATTGTGATTTCACTGTCCTCGGTGTTCTCTAGCAATGGGTCCTGCTGCACGTGGGCTCTGCCTGCAGACACTGGGGGGAGATAAAGAAGAAAATCGGTCAGAAGTGTTTTTTGCACTGGATGTTGTTTCTCAGAACAAAGGGCACAGAAGAAGTCAGGACCATACAGAGAAGAATTTGAAGAGGATGTCAAGGTGTGCAGTAGTGGAAGTGACCATTAGGATTTGCTGGAGGGATGAGTGTGGGAAAGAGAGGTGGACTGTTGGAGTCACGGAAGACTGGAAAGCCGCGGGACTAAGCAAAGCAAAGAGAGGACGAAAAGTAGGAAAGGGGAAGGACGGAGTGCAGGAGTTCTCTGAAGGACAGAGAGTAAATCAAGGAAACAAGAATGGTTCGACAAAGAAAAGAGCAAGGAGTGTTCTGAGGGAATGCTTTACGGAGCAGAGAGAGGGACAGACACGAGAGTATAGTTCGGGGGTAGAGCTCTGTGAAAGGAGGGCAACCATGAGGGACCTACACTGTCATCCCAGTCGCTGCTCCGGCCCTCATGATCCTACATGTGAGTCTACTGGTGCAGGGCAATGTCGCTTGTGTTCCTGGAGGAATCTCCTAAAGCTAGTACATCCCACAGCCTTGCGCATTTGTCAGGACTCTCCCAGTTTCTCTGTTGCACAGGAGGAGGATGTTCTCCAGGGCAGGCCTTCCCTGCAGCACCGTCAGAGGGACAGCGCAGGTGGACTACTTCTGCCGGGCATGGTTGCGGGGTGGGAAGGTAGGGGTGCAGCCGGGGGTGCCCGGGGCTGTCCTGCAGAGCAGAGTCCCTGTGCTCCGGGGTTCTTCGTGCCTAGGAGGTTGCCCACACCTCTACAGGGAGAAGCCGTCGGTGGATGGTGAGAACCCCAACAAGAGCCAGGCAGGGTCTTCCTGCCTTTGGATGAGTGCTGTGGGAGGTCAGGGCTGCTCCCAGATCCAGATCACACCAGTACATTTCCAAGAGCACTGTCAAATGAGAAGGACAAAGCACAATTATTAGGAAGGAAAGGAGCTTTTCTGAGTCAGTGTTTTCAGGGACTTTCAGCAAGTGATTTCACTCTGTTTCTATTACTGTAATTCCTATTACTCTTCTACAATATTGTTATTTTGGAAAACTGATAGAAATTTATTGCTCTCTGCAGCTGATCTATCTAGAAATCCCTTTCTTTTTGTGTATTAGAATAGGGCCTTGAGTTGAAGCACTCAAGAAGAAGATCCTATGTAAATTCTACAAAAAACTGCTTTGAGAAATTTACTCATAAGTCGAAATTCACTATGAACATATTTACATACGCTGTCAAAATGGACAAGGTTTTACTCAGTTAGATACCCTGAAATATATAATACTCTGCCAAGTTCTTGTGCGTACATGTTGTGAAAGTATTACTTAGTTACATTCAACTTTAACAGTGGTTTAGACCTTCTGATTCAAAGAAATCTTTAAACAATATATATAAAGTACACTTTTATTACAGTCAGGGAGATGCAGGGGGGTTTTGCCTCCCACCTGTGCATGTCTCTTGAGAAAAGAAACACAACAGCTTTTTATACAGTGAGTTTCAAAAATTATCTGTCATAATACACTCCTTATGAAGTCTACCTTATCTAAATAGACATTTGGTTACCTAACTCCTATTCTTCTTATTATAGAGTAGTTATATAAAATTTTATCATTTCAAACAGCTTAGGTTCTCCCCTCCCCTCTTCTGTCTCCCTTGCAATGCTACGTGTTAAAAGTCTTTCCCACTTTCCCTGACAGCCCCCTTTGTTTATAAGCTAGCCTTATCTTAATTACCCACAATTTGGGCAGCAACCTTCTTTCAAGCAGTTACAATTTTGCAAAGTCACTCTAACATAACTAAATTTTTATTTTATTTTGTCTTGTCTTCATTTCACCAGTACACCAGTTGGTGTAACCCCCAATTGGGGTACTTGTGGCCTGGGGGGCACCCCTGGAGGGGGTCCCAAGGGGTCCAAGGGTGCTCTAGGGCCATGCAAACCCCCCATATCCTGTGGGGTTTTTGCTCTTTGCGTTTTTATTTATGACCCTTATTTTCCTCACTTTTACACTTCTCCTCCCCCCATTTCCTGGCTCAGCAAGCATGGGAAGCACCTGAGTGGGTAATGGCTTGGTGTCCTGGGGTGGAGGGGAAAGGGGTGCAGGGAGGGGAGGAAAGGGTGAGGTTGTGGGAGATGGGGGTGCTGAGCTGTGCCACCCTGCCCCAACATTTTCCTGGAGCAGAAGGAAGAGGTCATTTAGGTTGTGAGTCAGATGGGGGATGGGAAGGCTCTGCCCTGGAGGGGACATCCAGGGGGGTTCTGTCCAGAGGGGAAAGGGCTGTTATGGGTGGGGGTTAATGCCTCTAGTGGGCAGTCCTTCCCAGGGTGGTCCCTGTTCTGGGGGTGACACATCCTGGGAACCCCTAGGGTGTCCCAACGTGGGGTGTGCCCTGTCCCCTCTATGCCCTGGCCCCACAGCTCCCCCAACTTAAGGAGCCCCTAACTCCCCTTTGGACCCCCCCCCAACCGCAGCCCCCCCCCCCCCCCCCCCCCCTCTGCAGCCTCCCAAAACTCTTCCCTAGGTAGGAAGCCACCATGGAAGGGTGACAGCGGCAGGTGACAGGGAATGGCATTCAGTCGGATGGAGTGGCACAGACCTCCCCATGATTTCCCCCACAATTTCCCCTTTCTCCCCCCTCAGTGCTGGGAACCACTAGAGGTACAAGACCCTCCAGGTGAAACACCTGCCCCTTAGATTTTGATTCTTTCAGCTTTAAAGCTGCTGAAAAACCATTACCTGCATGAGAAAAAGGTTGGTTTGTGGTCAACCGAGCCCTTCAAGGAGCAGAAGAAACAATTTGACCCCAGCCAATGGTTCTGCAAAGGCCGTTAAAGGTTTTCACAGCAGTGGGGTCGGGAAACCTTCCCCCTGCAGGAGCAGCTCAGAGGGAGCCAGTTCGGAAAGGCACCAATGGATCATTCCTGTCATTCTCCCCAAGGCACTGAAGGAGTCTCAAAACACTCGAAAAACAACTACAATCTACTCAACAACCTGACCTAGACCCTCCTTCCTGGATCAAACCTGCCCCCCCTTTGGAACTTCCCTTAGAGAATGTTTGGTCCCACATGAGAGGGAAAAGTGTGGAAATCTCAAGCAGTGGCTCCACATGTTGACTGGGGGAAGAGGAGGGTGGGGACAGAAGGAGAAGGGAGTGCCTGAGATGGGGGGAATTCCCAGTAGGATGGAGTGTATTTACCAGGGAATCAGCCATGGAGGAAGACATGGACGTTGACACAGATTCCTGTGCAGGATTCCAAGGATGGACAGAGTGGCTCCTCTTTTGGGACTGGGGTGGATTGCCCTTGGCTGGACAGCAGGTGCCCACCAAGCCACTCTCACTGCCCTTCCCACCCAGACAGGGTAGAGAGAATCAGATGGAAAATGACTCCTAGGTTGGGATAAGGTAGTTTCCTAAAGCAAAAGTGAAAGTTTGGATCCACACAAGTGAAGAGAAATAAAAATAGGTTTATTCTGTCCTTCCCCTCAGCAGCACCATCCGGTACTTCTTGGGAAGCAGGGCTTCAGCATGTGGAGCAGCTGCTGACTGCCCCCCTTCCTTCTTCTCTCAGCTTTTCTCTCTCAGCTGAGGAAATGAAATAGTAGACTCTTAATCTTTTGTAACTAAAATAGAGGTAACCTGTAACCTTTTGAAAATAAAGCATATATCAGGAATTATTTTTGGGACCAACAATACTCACGGGATGTACCTAATGTCAAAGTGATGGATGCAATATGGTGCTTCAAACACCAGATACAGGAACTGAACTGGTACAAACTGGACTAGTTGTCTTGGTATTAACCCAGATGGCAGAGGGCCTGCGCAACAAGGAAAGTTTGAAAGTTTAATCGAGAGGAAGACCTTGAACCTTCATCTGAAGACCCTCAAAGAAGACCCACTGGATGATAATGTGCATGCACAAGGAGGCAGAAAACCATGTAAATGAGTTCCAAGAAAAAATTAGCTTAAACCTGCCCATTCCAAGAAATGTAATTAATATGAATACTGTAAATGAATATAATAGGCATACAATGTTCTGACGGGTGTGCATGTTAGGAGGAGATATCCACCGTGCTGCCTGGTGCTGTAATAAAGAACCTGTTTAATGATACTTTGTGGTCATGAAATAAAGACAAGACAAAATAAATAAAAATTAAGCTATATTAGTTGAAAATTGGCATGAAATATGAGTTTGCAAATTGTAACTGCTTGCAAATAGAAACCTGCCCAATTTTGGGCAGCTAAGATAAAGGGGAACTAGCTTACATAAACAAATAAGATGACTGACAGGGAAAGCAGGAAAAGAAAGGCTTTTAGCACGTAGCATTGCAAGGGAGACAGGAGAGGGGTGGGGAAAACAACTACTTGAAATTATAAAGCTTTATGTAATTACTCTATAATAATAAAAATAGGGGATAGGTAAGTAATGTCTATTTAGATAAGGCAGACTTTTACCAATTTTCAAAGAATGTATATAGATAGATAATTTTTGAAACTTACTCCTTCCAAATGCATAAAAAGTTGTTGTGTTTCTTTTCTTGGCTGAATGCACAGGGGGGCGAAACCCCTCTGCATCCCTCGACTGTAATAAAAGGGTGCTTTACATATTGTTTAAGGATTTATTTGAATCAGTCATTGAGTTTCTTCGCTTCACTGACATTGGCATGTCATGGGATATCTGTTGATAGGTTTCGGTCTGTGAAGAAAAGAACACACACACCCATGAACAGAGTGATGAGACAAGAGGTGTCTGCTGCTTCAGAGTAGCAGGCAGGTTTTATTGAGCTCACTGGCCCCTACTTTCCCACAGACCTAATGTAAATATATTTTCACAAAAACACTTAGGAATTTAACACCTGCACACAATCAACAACCTCGTCCTTGTATTGTTATCCTTTTCTAGCTAACTCCCTAAAATTCAAGTCTGTGTCCATGGGAACATTTAATTAATGTCACTGTTCTTCGTGGGAAAGGCCTCACACCCTGCAATATTTCGAGCTCCTCAAGTTCCAGGTGTCCCGGGGGCTTCGTTGAGCTGCCACTTCCCCCCACACTGGCACATGGGCTGGAATATACCCTGGGCTCATTGGGCTCAGCTGGCCTCGCTGTGTCCCCTCCCAGGATCTTGCCCATCCCCAGCCCCTGGATGGGGGGGAATGTTGGGAGACAGCACTGATACTGTGCCAACCCTGCCCAACAGAAGTCAAAACATGGATGTGTTCTCAACTCCTTGTCAGCTCCCACTGCAGAGCCCAGAACTGGGGGGGAGGGGGGGGGCTGTGGGAAAAGGAACGCCAACTCAACCACAACCAACACAATCTCCACCCCTTATTCCACACTAGTGGTGTCACACTCCAATCCCTTAGAATTTAGAGATCATCTGACTTTTCCATTGGATTGATTTCTCTGAGTTTCAACAAATAATAACTTAAATTACATGTCACGTGAAAAGGGGAGATTTCCTTGACCCTTAATGTTTGATTTGTCTGTCAGTGCCCTAGGAAAGCAGAGACCCTTGTGCCGGACAAGTTGATCCTGTCCCATCATCACCTGATAAAGGGTGATCAAAATATAAAATGCTGACAAAAGATTGTGGCCTTAGCTGCTTGCTAGAGTTAATTTTTAGATAGAATACTGTTAAATTAGGGCCTTGCTCGCCTATGCAAACTTGCAGACAAGACATGGTTAACTTTATTATGAGGATTCTAGCAGAAACAGAAACCTTGGAGTTGCGATAAAGAACTCTGGGGAAGACCATGAATATTGGTGAAGGGGGACTCTGAGAGAAGGAGACAAGATGAAACCGGTTTTGAAGTGAGTGGCCAGTGCCAGCTCAGCATTCCTTGCAAAGATGATAAGGTCAGAGCAGAGGAAGACAGATTACTTCATCCAAAAGACCCTCAGTGAAGACTCCCAAGGGGTGTTCCAAGGTGAAGTTATAGATGTGGTGTATGTTAATGATTTCCCCTCCCAATGTTCAGCTGACACAGCTAATGCAACACAACTAATGCATATGTAACATTGTATCATATAAAAAAGGCTGAACAAAGAGAGTCGACGTGCATGTTTGGCGAGATTACTCCCCATGCACCCGGTACTGTAAATAAACATACTTGCTTCAATACTCTTTGTGAGTTTTGGGGTTTGTTTCCGCAAGTCAAACCCCTCCCTGAACAGTCCTGCTGCGTCAGAGGATGTTGGAGCAACTTATCCAGGGACACCCTAACAGCACAAGGGAGACCCCTCAGCAGGTCTTCCCACTTTGTGGCCCCTCAGGGGGTCTTTGAGTATATCTGAGTATGTTCCCACTGTCAGCAGCTGCAGCGCCCTGGAAGGAGTCTGTAATGGACTGATTATCTGCTTCGCCATTGCCTCGGACATGGAGCTAAAAAGCCTTGCTGCATGAGCTGACCTTAGCTGAGCTGAACTGCAAAAACTGAGCTAAAGGCTGCAAAAGGCGAACAGGGCTGCAAAAGGTGAGCTACTATAATACAGAGTGTCGCTCTAGAGTCGTGATGGCCAATAAAGACACAAGCAGGCTAGTTGTGTGCAGAATACGTCTGACTTTATTTTCTCCTCTGCCTTTTTATATCCTTTGTTAGCAGCAAGCAGCAACATTATTTATGTAAGCAACCAACAGCGTTTGAATTGGCTAGGAGTTATTTGGCAAAGCTCAAGGCCTTTTTGTGGTTCCCATATTCTGGGCCTACTGACTTTACAGTCTATCTTTGTTCCTTCATTAGGGCTACATACTGGTTTTCTTATCTTCAAGGATACACCTGAAAGTTTGTCAAGTCAATATCTTCTTCCAGGGAGCTAAGAGACCTGCTATTAACTCCTACAGTTCCCCCTTTCTGTAATTGTGTGAGAAAAATTGCCTGTGTCATTTTTTGCAGGGCCCTTTGCAAACATGAC
Organism: Corapipo altera; assembly: GCF_003945725.1. Taxonomy (NCBI): domain Eukaryota; kingdom Metazoa; phylum Chordata; class Aves; order Passeriformes; family Pipridae; genus Corapipo; species Corapipo altera. The sequence goes on from NW_020885038.1 coordinate 31,834, forward strand.
ACAATACATGGCAACATTACAAGCACAACTATGACCAAAACTAAGACCCTCATCTTAAGCAAGGACAGTAACCAACCCGAAATGCCCCAACTAGACAACCAGCCTTCCAGGCCAAAAAACCCAGTTTCCTGTTTGTCATGGTTTGAGATACCCCAAAATCCAATTCCCTAGTCTAAACCCCCTCCTACATCTCAACCTGGTATAAGATATGTTTTCCAGACAATCACACGGACTTAAAATCGGGGAAAGGGAATATATTACAATGACTATGCAAATAAATATTATAATACATTATACACACTATCTCAACTATCTCTACTATGACGTAAGTATTTACAATGGATCAGATCTCTTCTCCCCTCCAAATAAAAGTCCAGGAGGGAAGAAGGACAGATCCCTTCTTCAGAGCAGCAATGTCTCTATGGCAGCAGGCTCTCTCTTCTTTTCTTGCATGCATCAGCTGTGGCTGGATTTCAGCCAGCACTCGCGAGGGGGTATCCCCCTCGGCCCCTTGACGCAGGCAAAGGGGTCTTCCATGGGTTACGCCACCCCAGACAAAGGTCGTTCCACCACAGTCATATCACGAGGCCAGGGGGTGTTCGTGACAGTCTGGTATCTTCAGGGAATTCAGATTCCTTGCAGAGCCACTGTGCCCTGCTTCAAGATGGTTGTGAGCTTCTTTGTAGCTTGCAGCAAGGGAGGGCCTCAAGGTCAACCTCCACACACCGTTCTGGCTGAGCTCTCAGGACGACTGAGCTTCTTAGCTCCTTTACTCCATCTAGGACTTCTAATCAGTAAGAGTCCACCACCCTGACTTAAGAGGGGTCTCAAAGGAGTCTGGGGTCTTTTGGTTCAGTTCTTACCCCAAGTCTCTCTGTAGAGCTAGTTCTGCTCTCATCTGCTGCTGTTGGCTCTCTCTTGGCTCTCTGTCTCCTTCCAGGAGTCCTCTCTGCAGTGCATGCCGTTTGCTGTTTAGTTAAGTTCTTATCTGTCCTGGCTCTCTGCCACCTTCTCCGGCCAGTGTTGCTTCTGCCGCCGCTGTTGTTGCTCTGTCTCCGCTGCCCACGGTGGAGAAAACATCTCCTGGCATAACTACAGGCACCTAGCCCAGCTTTATACTGTTCCAGGTCCCTGCAGCTCCCCCAGCCTGGGGCTGGGGGGCCTCAAAGGCCCCAAGGGCTCAGAGCCTCTTTCTTCGTGGTGTCAGAGCATGGCTACCACTTCTATCAGCCCCAAAACTACAACTCTTCTCTTCTGTTTGGTTGTGATATGTTTATATTTTGCAGAAGCACTCACTGGACAAAACTTCAAAACTTCTAGGGCCACCACCCCCTGGGGTTTTACCATTTTCAACTGCAGGGAAAAAACTTGGTTTAAACTACTACACTCTTTGATCTTGATTGTCTGTTCTTGCAAAGTAGTAATTTGCCTGTAGATTGATTTAGAGTGATCAGAGATATTTAAACAACACATACCTTCAAATTCCTGACAACCATGTCCGTGTGCTAGCAGTAAAAAGTCAATTGCAGTGCGATTCTGCAAGGTAGCATGCCATACGCTATCTACATCAGTGGCAAGCTTATATGAAGTATCTGAGGTCAAATTTGCTTGTTTGGTTACCCAGCATGCCAAGGCATTGATTTGCTTTAACGCTTTCGCCGAGGCAACTTGTGGCAAAAACAGAGAGGCAGACACAATAGATGTCTGACCCCACAAGGTTAACGTGTCCTGACATTTAGAGTCAAGGGTTAGTGACCATTTGGTCAAAACATGACTGTAGATATGGGAGTGATTCAATAAAAGCTTTTCTGTGGGGGTAAACAAATCTAGTTTACTGAAGGTACAGGGTCCCCCAATGGGCATTGCTGGAATACCTGGTCATGCCTGATTGCCACAAATCAAAAAGTAACCTTCTGGAAGTTGACGAGCAACTGTTACACCAGATGAGGGTTGCTTATGTGTATATAAACACTGAGCAGATGCATTCTAGTAAAAGGGTATAGCTGGAGACAGGTCTTGCAAAAGGGTTTCTGTGGCACCAAAAACATCATGTCCCTTACGGTACTTTTTGGCTATTGGTCTTGTGTAATTAAAATAAAAATAAGCAGCAGTTAAGGTACCCAACATATCTAATTCCTGAGGTGCAATGCCTACCGGTAGCTTATCTAGGCAATCATTTACATTTGCAATGTAGCTCTGCGCAGAAGCATTACAAACCTTTGTTGCCAAATCAGGTAATGGTGTAACATTAGAAACAAGTTTCACTGCATCAGAGTTATTTACAGGTGCCCCAACAAGGCATGTGTGAAAAGGCAGCTGTGGTTTCGCCAAGGAGGCACAGAAGGTAGTTTGGTTCAGTGCTTTCAACAGGGTCACCCAGACATTGTGGCTGTTTCATGTAGGAGTCATCACTGTTGGACCCCCCGAGAGAACAGGACACACAAGCTGAGCAGGAATCCACTGCGGCCCAGCATCTGTAGAAACACAAGCATAACCCCTACCCCAGGTTATCAGTTGATGAGGGCCAGATCACTGTCCGGACACCAGGTCCTGTACCTGAACAGGAGCAGGAGTAGTCATAGTGATGGCAATTCTTTGCCCCTAAAGAGGCATGAATGGAGAAACTGCTCAAAGACGAAGTTTTGAGCCTTTAAGCAGGAGGTATGTTTTATTAATTACAATGTTGGGAAGCAGCCAGGTCATCCTGGATAAAACGGCTTTGATCCAGCAACTCACAGCTGACTTTTTATAAAATTTTTGGCAAGTAATTGCATAATATAATATGAATATTCGAAATATTGCAACATACATTTTTAATATTCATAACAGGTGGAGTTTAGGCGGAGTTAGAGGTGTGGTCTTCAATTTGGGGAGAATTTGAGGGGTTGTTCCTGTTCTTCAGCTTCATGAACTCAGTGTCCTTTCATCATCATCCTCATAAACTTTTGAACCTTCCCTAATTTGGCTAGTTTCCTTGTGCAATTGGCAGGGATTTCTGGTGTCTGGCAAGAGTATTTGGTTTCTAGCTCATCTCTTTCCTTATCTCCCTCTCTTTTCCTTTCATATGTCCATTTATGTGTGAGTTAACGTTTTTAGTTCTTTTCGTTCTCTTGTGTGCTTATGTTTATGTTCCTTCATGTCAGCGCGTCCTGTACTCCTTAGTGAATTTATTGCCTCTGCTGTTTCTTAATACTAAGTTCTCTATGCTTTTGTTTAAAGCCTGCACTTTGAGTTTAACTCTAATTCTCGTATTGTTATACTATATTTGCTTTCCAGGTTTTATCTGGCTTCAATATGTTGAGATGACACTAACAAGGAAAAATGCAAAAAGAGAGCAGGAAAATGAGAATCCAGGGGAAAAGTCAAAAGATTTAAAACATAAACAGTTTTGTTTAAACGGGCTTGAAGGGGAGCACCCTGCATTCTCCCTTTCTGTTTTTGAAGCAGGCATTTCAGAGAGCCATGCATGCGTTCCACAATACCTTGCCCTGTAGGGGAATAAGGAATGTCAGTAACATGGGACACCCCCTAGTCACTCAAAAAAGTTTGAAATTTCTGAGAGCTATAGGCAGGGCCATTGTCAGTCTTCACTTGCAATAGGATACTAAGGGTAGCAAAAGTTCATTGAAAATGATGAATCACATCAAGAGTACGCTGACCTGCATAAGCAGTAGCACAAACAGCATGAGAATATGTATCAACAGAGACATGCACATACTTGAGACGGCCAAATTCAGGAACATGAATAACATCAGTTTGCCATACCTGTAAAACTTGCAGTCCTCTAGGGTTCGTTCCATAAAAGACAGGGACATTCTGACCCTGACAATCTGGACAGGTAGCCACAATAGAATGAGCAAGGGATTGGGGAATACCAAATGGTTGCTTGAGGGCAGTACTGCCTTGACGAAAAAATCGATGTGAAAGGAGACCCTGTTGTCACTTGTCTGGAACAGGACCGATCTGTGCAGGAGCTAGAAGAGCAACTGCTCGAGCATTACCCTCAGTAAAAAATCCAGGTAGTGAAGTGTGACTGCGAATATGAAAAGCAAAGTAAGGAGTAGTATGAGACTGTAAGGTACACCACAATGTTAACAAAACCTGAAAGAACTATTTGATCCAAATGCTGTACCTAAGCAGAATCTGTAACAAGATTAAAAACTTGCGGGAAAAGTTGAAAAGCCAGAGTAGCAGCACGGAGCTCTACAACCTATGGAGACCCGGATTGCTGAACAAGTTCATGTTGCTATCCTGTGGGTGTATACCAGACCACAGCAGCTTTTCCTGTTTTACCAGAACCATCAGTAAAAACAGTGAGTCCATCCACTGGTTCCATAGATGACAGCAGTTTTTGCCCAACATGTACTTCGCTAAAAAATTTTAGTAAAGGATGTGAAGGTAAATGATAAGCAATTTGTCCCTGAAAATCTGCCATAGCAGCCTGTAACTCATATTTGTGAGCTAAACACCACTCAAAATACCAGGATTTTACAGGCAAAACAATACAACCATGGTCTCTGCCACTTAATTCAATGCATCGTTTCTGTGCTTTCATGATGATTTCAGCAAGCAATTCAAACAGACCAGGAGCTGTTTTCCAAGACTTTAAGGGTAAAAACAACCACTCAAGGATGTGCAGAGGATTGTCCCAAACCTCATTCCACTGAATAAGGATCCCACAAGGGGAGACTTGATCTATGAGAACAAAGAGCTGAATAATTTGAGACAGATCAGTGCAAGAAACAAAGCACTCTGTTTACAATGTTTCTACCTGCCGAATGGTTTGAATGGCTTCCTGAGTTAAGGATCGTGGTTCCAATGGATCAGTGGAATGTTTGAGCAGTGTAAAAAGAGGTTGCAGTTGCGAGTTAGTCAATCCCAAATAAGGGCGAATCCAATTTAATGGACCTGCTAACTTCTGAACATCAGTTAAGAGTATTAATAGGTATTTCTAATTGAACAGGCGTTACTGTTTGCAGTAACAAGAAACCCCACATATTTCAGGGCTCTGTGTTCTGTACTTTTCCTGACGCAATGACAAGGCCAAATGACTGCAGTGATTGTTTTGCTGCATTGGCAACTGCCAACAATGTTTCTTTTTGCTCAGCAGCGAACAAAATATCATCCATATAGTGGTAACAGTAACAATTTGGGAACTGAATTCTCACAGGAGATAAAGCCTGTGCAACAAACCGTTGGCAAATGGTAGGTGAGTTTTTCATTCCTTGCAGCAAAATTTTCCATTTGAAATAGTTTTGAAGGTTCTGAATGATTAACAGAGAGTACTGTGAAAGCAAATTTTTCCTTGCCACCTTCAGCTAGAGGAATAGAGAAAAAACAATCTTTCAGATCAATTACTATGATTGGCCAATCGAGGGGTATCATTGTGGGTGATGGGAGCCCTGGTTGCAGAGCTCCCATTGTTGCCATGACAACATTGACTTGCCGCAAATCATGTAACAGCCTCCATTTACCAGATTTCTTTTTTATGACAAACACAGGGGTGTTCCAGGGGCTGTGTGATGGTTCAATGTGGCCAGTAGCCAATTGTTCTTGTACAAGGTCTTACAGGGCCTGTAACTTTTCTTTGGACAGGGGCCACTGTTCAATCCACCCTGGAGTGTCGGTTAACCATGTCAATGTCAATGTGGGCTGTTTAATGCCCTGTAACACAGTGGCCCCTGTTAAAAATCTGTGGTAATTTTAACTCCCCCTTAAGGCCAGACAGTCTCTTCCCCACAGAGTCAAGGGGACAGGGGTGACATATGGTCTTACAGTTGCAACCTGCCCTTCAGGATTACAAATTAGGATGAAATGAGCTGCAATACGACTCTGGGCAGTTCCCCCTAACCCCACAATACCCAAATCAGAGGATACCAGGGGTCAAGAGCTTGACCAGTTATACACTGAAATGATAGCTACATCAGCACCTGTTGTAACAATTTGTTAGGACACATGCCCAGAATAAAGACAAGTGCAACAGACATTCAAACACACAAAATATCTTTTATTACAGTGAGAAGAATAATAATAATAAACTTAGCAAAGAGAATCAAAAAACCTAAAAAGAATACAAAATAACTACCTTATCGGTTGGCATTAAAACAAATACTACGAACAGCATTTAATAGAGTATTAACTCGTAAAAAGGGAGTTAAAGGGATACCAAAAAAGGATCTTAACACAATATTATGGATAACTATTAACACAATATTGGTTAGTAAAAAGGGAAATTAAAGGGAAATACTATGGACAACTTACTTATGTAACAGTATTAATTAATAAAAGGGAAATTAAAGGGACACTAAAAGGATATTAAAAAATTTGCTTTCTCGGTTGCTTCCTATCAATGAACTGTGCTTACGTACACAGACAGGCCAAGACTATCAGGATCTGCAGTAGCTGGTCAGTACTCATGCTTTAGTGGGCATCCCCGCGGAGCAACAGTCTCGATGGCAAGATGAGTACTGTTCACCTCAACAGTCCTGACACCTCATTTTTATCAGTTCCATATTACACTATGTAGGGCCAGTACGCAGTATAAGGTGATGCCTGAATGGCAACCAAACACCACCCGTTCATTACCTGATAGCAACAGCCTGCGCATGCCCTACTTGTGGGGCAAAGGGTGAATGACCCCTGCCCACATAATCTTCCTCTCACCATCATCTTTCTCACCCCTATGTATGACCTCTACCATTGTGTTTCAAGGGTAGACGTATCTATCTTGCAGTATGTAGCAAAATCAAGGAAGAACTCAGTTCTGATAATAGGGGATATCAAGTTGACTTGCTGAAAAGCACATGGACCTTGCAGTTAACTTGTGCCATGAAGTTACATTGTACAATACTCTATCTGGTTTCACATCCTAATACGATTTCTTTCTCACGGTTCTATGCTCCATTGATCATCTAACTCAAAAGTACTCCCCTTACACCTATATCAAGCAATCCAGTCACCTTAATGGCAGAAGGAGAGCCTATTCCATTGCGCAGCTCACAAACCATCTGCAGATGTTTGTGGGAGACAGTCTGTGACCAAAATACTTGTGGAGGTCTTGTTGATCCAAATCCTCCAGCGTGTCTCTCCCAGTCCTCTGTCCTGGGAACACAATTCACAAAAGGCACAAGTTGAGCGATACGAGTTCCTTTTGGAATTGTCACAGGAGGATAAGTGATAGAGACCATGGTACAAATTTGTTCTGTATAATCTGCATCGATCACCCCTACATGTACAATTATCCCAGCAATTGTGCTACTTGAGAGTCCAATTAATAAAGCACTCAGTCCATGACCTATAGGTCCCTTAGCATCTAAGGGAACCTTAACAACATCTGTAGAAGAAATAGTTACTGTGCCAGCTGATCCATTGGTCTTCCTGGTGAGCTGGTCACAGAAGGGAATGCCACAGGAGCTGCGTATGTGTTGGGCTGCGGCAACCAAGGTACTTGTATCGGAGCACCCTGCCTCGTCGCAGTGCTCACTTTCCTGTTTCCCCGAAGAGGCTGGCCATTAACATGATATTTGGATCGACATTGTTTAACAAAGTGCCCAGGCTTATCACAGCGATTACAATGAATACCAGGGGGATTAGGTAAGACTTTTTGCTTTTCCCCCATTACCTTTAACAGGGTAGTTAGTTTTAATATGTCCCTCTTTGTTACAATTGTAACAGCAAGGAGTAGGGCGCAACACTGCTGCAAGAGCAGTCATTTTATGCTCTATGGTACCTACTTTTGAATATGCTGAAACCATATCAGCAACAGACGGGTCTCCTGGCAATGCTTCTATACTTTTCTGACAATCTTGGTTTGCATTATCTTTTGCTAACTGCTTCAGGTGTGTTTGACACAGAGTTTTGTCATCTACCTGCTTTTCTAAAGAGACCGCAATGTGCTCAACAAACTGTAAAAATGGTTCTTTCACTCTCTGGTTCACTGTCGTATATTTAGGATGAGGGGAAGCAAGCTTCATAGTTTTAATCAGAGCTAACATTCCCACCTGCTGACATCGTTGTAACACAGCAGGATCCCACTGAGTTTGTAAATCAGGATTACCAAAGTAATTTTTTCCCATCAAAACCTCAACTCCTACTGCCAGTCTCGGATCCCCTGCAGGAAGTCTCATATTTTCCATAGCTGTACGCTCTGCCTGTTTCTGCCAATTAGCATTGAACACTTGGTATTGTACAGGTTCAAATAGAACTTGAGCTAGATGGTCAATATCATAAGGAGCTAACAAATCAGTGTTAATTGCATGAATCACACACATAACTTCAGGAGAATTAACACCATACTTTGTAGTATACATCTGCAAATCCTGAATAGTTTTCCAAGCAAATACGTAATAATGCTGATCTTGCTTGCCAGAGTTAGGGACAGCTTTCAACACAGTGTAAGCTTCTATTACTGGTTCTACTCCTGGAACAAACGCAACATCGTCCACAGTTTGTGAGGGGTGCCCGACCTTTTCTGAAAGCTCCCAATCCCCCCGTTCTGTACAGCAGCCTGTACACGCACACTCTCCCAAAATCTGCTAGGATGACACAGCATCACTGTGACATTACTGATGGCAAAGTCCAGATCAGTCAATGTTCATGTCTTATGACACTGGGACTCCCCATGTATGGGTTGTAAGGCTCGACTACGGACGGAGGCATTTTCAGCTTCCTCCATGTCTACATCATCTGCTGGGGGGGCTGATGCTGGCCTTTACTGGGTATGTCTTCATCAGTGGTTTCATCAGTGTTTCATCCTCCCCCTCCGGCAAAGGAACAGAGGACGCAAGCCTTTGCTTAGCTTTAAATTCCTCTACAAGTTCCATAGGTGTCTTATAATGGCGAGGGACTATATCAGTAGATGATTTGTATTTAGAAGGAGTCTGAACTAGCTCTTGCGGTGAAGGATAGCGAACCTTCAGACCTTTCGGGGCCTTTGCAGCCAGGCCCTTGGTAGAACTTTTAGTAGGTGGGTCTGGGTACCACATTGTTTTCATCTTATCCGCTAAAGCACTCAATTCATCATGAGAGGGGGAGGTAGCAGGTGGCGGTGATGCCACAGCGGCTGAAGCTCCCTCCTCCCCAGCACGTCCTTCTGTATTTGACACAGGCTCTGTTTCAGGTGAGTGCCTTCCGAAACTTGTTCATTAAGCCAGTCTTTCAAAGTCTTAACCAATAGATGCCAGGTGGTAGGTAAACTTTCTATATCCTTAGCACCCTTATAGATCTCTTTCCACAGTTTATCCCTCACCTTCTCCAAAGTCTTTACACTAAGTGCAACTGATGTGTTAGCTTCAAACCTTGCTTTCAACACCATAATAGCAAGTGTTGCAAAGCATGATCTTCAGCAGTTACACCTTTATGCTTTAAAAAATGCTTCCAAGAGGATAGCACCAACTTTTCTTCTTTAGACATCTGATTCCCCATTTGTAGCAGTCCCTTTCTTGGCAGCTCACCTTTTCCAGGTGTCAATAGCTCTCAGGTCCGGACCAGGCAGCTTCCCCGTTGCTCTCTGCTAGGCCAAGCTCTGTCACCACCATCCATCGCCCGGTGGTCGCTTGCAGTATCACATCGAGGTCACCATGTGTCACTGTAGAGCGGTGATGGCCAATAAAGACACAAGCAGGCTAGCTGTGTGCAGAACACGTCTGACTTTATTTTCTCCTCTGCCTTTTAATATCCTTTGTTAGCAGCAAGCAGCAACATTATTTAGGTAAGCAACCAACAGCGTTTGAATTGGCTAGGATTTATTTGGCAAAGCTCAAGGCCTTTTTGTGGTTCCCACATCCTGGGCCTACTGACTTTACAGTCTGTCTTTGTTCCTTCATTAGGGCTGCGTACTGGTTTTCTTATCTTCAAGGATGCACCTGAAAGTTTGTCATGTCAATATCTTCTTCCAGGGGGCTAATAGACCCACTGTTAACTCCTACAACAGCGGTGCCTGCAAAAACTACAGGAAGAACCTAGTAAGTGATTGGAGGCACATAGATGAGCTAATCTTAGCAATAAAGAGGGTCCTTTGGTAAAAAGTTGTTATAACCAAGTACATGGCAAGAATTTACCCTCCCACATAAGGCATGTTAGGCAGATCTTTCTTGGATACTGGCAAACCAGCCAATAGACATTCAGGGTAATTCTTTTTCTGTGTTTCTAGTAGTTGCCCTCAGCTTTTTTCCTATTTTCCCTCTTTCTCTCTGCTGGTTTGTGTTATAAAATAAATTCAAATAATCATTTTGGAATCCAGCATCTGGCCTTGTTTGTGCCTTAATCTCACTTATGGGAATGTTTAGAACCTAGTTCCTCTCCGCATTGGTGGACCGAGGCAAACCTCGCCTCTCCGCGTCTAAGTGGCTCAGAACAGGGCTCACACTGACAAGCTATGGAATAACACCCTCTATTAATATTGAATCTGAAAAATCTGGTATAAAGAACTGCTCAGAGACTTTGGGATCTTTGAGCAGCAAAGGTATTTATTGTCAACACTGGGAGCAAGCGTGGTTCGCACCACAAAGAACTTGCTCACAAGCCGGACACAAAATCAGGGGGTTTTATACTTTTTTCATATATTATTAAATGCATATTCCTGTCATTACAACATCTATCTATACGTAGTAATAACAAGCGGAGTAGAGGCAGAGCTCAGGCAGAGTTTCTCTTGGCACTCAATTCTGGTAAGGGTTTTAGTTCCTCCTCCCATGAGTCTGGGGTCTCTGCTCCTCTTCATCACCATGAACTTTCGATCTTTCCTTTGTTCTTGACTAGCTCAGTGAAGCTTGGAGAAAGCCCTGGTTTCAAGTCTATTTCTTCTATTCAAGTGTCTACCTTATCTTATTGTATCCTAATCTATTGTCTCTAGGCCTATTGAAAATTGCCTCTAGCATTCTTCTAAGTTTTGGTCCAATAAGCAGAACAGAACAAACCTTAGCAACACAGATCGACTAGATGTTAGAGGGACCTCTTAGTAGGCCCAAAATCTCTCAGTTAACTCTTTAGGGTCTAGCCTCTTTTTTCAATATAACATTGTGACAAGTTCACATTTGGGGGTTGCCAGTGACAGTGTCCAACTGCAAAAGCATATCCAAAGCAATCCCCAGACCAGTTCTAACCCTAATAAAAGTGTTCAGTGTGCCCGGAGTGTAGCTCTTACCCAATGGGCCCCTGTGAGGCAGAGACAGGTCCAGCCCATCCCATGATCCCAGCAGTTCCCTGTTGTGGGTGGGAGTGGAAGGTTTAGACAAAATTTATTAAAAAGCTCTGCTGTTGAGTCACAAGCTGCAGAAAGGACTGCTTTGCTTTCTAAACCCCTTCTCAGAGAGGAGTCCAGGTGTGACTGCATCCAATCTTAGCCTCAGATTATGTCAATAGTTTAAGGAATTATAAAGGTGTGATTGAACCACTTTTGTCCTGCAGGTTTTAATGGTTGGCAAAATGAGAATAGTTATATAAAATGAATATTTTATTATTACAAATTATCAGACAAAAGATCTTAATCAGAACTACTTACTAAACAACATAAACGCTAAAAATCTACTAGTAGAGTATAATATAGCAAAAAGTAGTATAGTGCACTGTAACAAAGTAATTATTGAAGCAATATTATTAAAGCTAGCAAAAAGAAATAATTATTAAGCAGAGATTTGATGCAACTCACCCATACCAATGTTCGTAGGGAGATTTTATCTCAGCCTTGAGGAGTAACCTTGGGGGTCATCCCCAGTCCAAGGGAGGAATCTCCACACATGCACCTCAAAAAGGGTTATGTCAGAAGAACGTGACTGTCTTAAAGGGGACTGGACTTTTATAGTATGAAGTGACTGACTGCTGGTCACACATTTACAGGCCAGCAATCAGCTTATCTGACTTCAATCAGACTTCAAAAAGCAGGGTGTGTATTCCAAGTCTGGTGAACGGGGATGGTTTTAGCATAATTAACACCAAGAAAGCACCCTGGCACCAGCATGATAGCTTGCATGATGGCTTGCATTGTATGCATTCTAATTGGATTTTTGATCTTAGGAAGGTGGTCTATCCTGCCACATTCCCATAGAGTCTTCCCTGACTTCTCCCCTTACTCCACCTAACTTTTCTGTGATTTCTTCCTGTTTAGGTGGAGCCTGAGTGACTGATAAATACCTTTGTTACTGATTGGTGGAAAATTCTCTGCCTTCAGTCTCAAAGGTCAAGTCAATGAAATATAGAGCACATGCCAAGTGGGGGGTGGTCATGCCTTGGAGGGGGTAACTTTGGGAGGGAGGTGTGTCTTAATATCACAGTTAAGTTTTAATGACTCAAGTTGATCCGAGGACAGCCATCAAGGCTTTCTTGTATTTTATCCTCAGCCCATTTGTGGTCCATGGCTGTGAGAAATATCTCTAATTAAAATTTCGGAGATGGCCAAATAAAGTGAAACAAAAAACTTCATTAACAGCACGCTGGGTGCACTGGACTCATGACCAGGTCCAAGCACACCCGAATGAGAGGGATGAGCCCTTTTAAGACCCTTTGATTTACACAACCACTCCCTCACTCCTCCTATGCCAAGCCTTGCTCTTTTCTTCCTTAAAAGGTGATATAGTCTTCTTCTTGCAGTCCATTGGTTGTTTTAACCAACCTATGAAGTTATTTCCCTGCCCCCGCCCAGACTTACTGCCTTACATACTTTCTGGCCGCCTTCACACTGTAACTGTAAGTAACAGTAAGTAACTGTAAGCAACCCTGTAAGCAGAACAGTAAGAAGCAATACGTAACTGTAAGCAGAACAGTAAGCAGCCCACCAGTCCTTGGCCACCAAATGGCTCCCCAGCTCCCCAAAGAAAATGGCTTCCAAGTGTCTCAGCACAAGGTAACCATGGAAACCCCTGCTTGTAATAAAACTGTCTTATTCATTTCCTACATGACTGTCCCTCCTTCTGCTCTAGGACCAGGGACTCACCTCTTTCTCATGGAACATTTGCTTTTGTTTTGTTAAAATTATTCAGTTCACTCATTGATATCTGAGAAAAATTTAGCCCAATCATCATAAATATAAAGCCTTCTGAGGCAGAACTGGGAAGGTCAATACATATTTGTATGATTCCAAACCTGCATAAATCCTTGTACCAACTCTCAGACTAAACTTGGTTGAATTCTCTGATTATCAATTGATTGAGACAAAATTATACATCCATAAGATAAAACTAAAAAGCTTTTCCCACATCTTTTTTTTTTTCCAGTTAAAAAAAAAAAAAGTAAACTTAAAGAATACATAAAGTTATGTGCTTTATATAATCCTACTAATGTTTGGTCTCCCAGCAAGTTGCTCATGATAAAAACACAAACAAATCACAGAAATTAATTAACTGATAATGCATGTAATTATGGGGCAATTTCATTAATCCCACATAGTTTGATCTTGTGTGTGGGAAGATTCCTATGAAAGAACAGAAAAAATTCGGCCTATTACAGAACGATTATTAAAAAGAAGGAAAACTCCCTGCAGTGTTGGTTGGCCGGTCCTTCCCAGGAGCATCAGTAGCTCCCCAGGGTCTGCCCGGGGTTTTAAGAGTGGGTTGAACCTGCCCCACTGTCTTAGTTTAACAAGATTACAACTTAGAAATTAAGAAATTTCAGGTGGAAGTGTGGAAAAGGAGAAGAAACAGTTTTTTTATTAACAAAATCCGAGTAAACAACAAATAGTGCAATCAAAAACTTTCAGAAGAAACAAAACAAAGTCCTAGTTCCCCAGGTCGGGGGGGTGGGGGTGGGAAGAAACCCATGGCAACCCAGGGAGGGCGGGGGGGGGGGGGAGGCAGGACTGTCCTGGCAGTTCAAAAGCTGCTCACAGCCAGATATGCTCGCCAGCAATGAAAAAGTCCTTTTTCCCCACAGGCAGTCTTGAAAGCAGAATACCTTGCTCTGAGATGTGTCGGTCTCTCTCTCTCAGTCATTCTCCACGAGGTGCCCTACGGGGAAAAAAAAATCTTCCTCTCAGGAAAAGAAAAAGAGGTGCCAAAACCAGGCTCCTGCTCTGTCCGGTTTGCGGACAAAACCCCCAAAAGCCCCCAAACAACCAACGCTCAGCCGTCCCTGCGGCAACCCCTGTTTCCTGAGAGCGCTCCCCCCCCTCCTGTGCTGCCCAACGCGTACGGCTTCGCTCCATTCCCCCCCCATCCTGGAAGAAACAGATGGGGGAGGGGGGCAGTGAGGGCATTTGGGAAAAAATTCCAACATCTCTTTTCAAACCTATGACACCCTCAGAGGGTGAGATAACTAATCCAGGTGGGCCTGGATAATGGAGGAGTTTTACAGGATTTTTATCTCCCTTTTTGCCTGGTGGGACAATGGGAGGTTCAGGGTAGAACACTGGAATTCAGAGGCAACCATTGATTCCCCACTGACTGTTGATTTTGGTTCAAAGACTCGTTTGTCCCAGAGCATCATTTTGAAGGTTTGATTTGGAAGGTCCAAAGTTTCATTTGTAGAGTCCAAAGCCTTCTTTAGAGAGTCCAAAGTGTAATTTTCAAGCCTAAATTGTCTTTTTAGCTTCCAAAGCCCCCTTCTCAGGGAACAAAGCCTCCTTTTTAGGATTTAGTCTGCAAGTTGGCCAGTTCATAGCCTTCTTTTAATCCTCCAACTATTATCTTCCTCCACGTTGTAACAGTTCATTTGGATACATGTCTGGAATAAAGACAAGTGCCAGAAATATTCAAACACACAAAATATCTTTTATTACAGTGATAATAATAATAATAAACTTAGCAAAGAGAATCAAAAAACTAAAAAAGGATACAAAATATCTTATTGTGTGGCCTTAAAAACAAATACTACAAACAGCATTTAATACAGTATTAACTAGTGAAAGAGGGGGTTAAAGGGATACCAAAAAAGGGATCTTAACACAATATTATGGATAACTATTAACACAATATTGGTTAGTAAAAAGGGAAATTAGAGGGAAATATTATGAACAATTTATTTATGTAATAATATTCAATTATAAAAAGGGGAATTAAATGAACACTAAAAGGATATTAAAAAGCTTGTTCTCTCAGTTGCTTCCTATCAAAAAACTGTGCTTACCCAAACAGACAGGCCAGGGCTGTCAGGATCTGCAGCAGCTGGGCGGTGCCCGTGCTTAGTGGGCGTCCCCGTGGAGCACCACAGTCTCGGTGGTAGGATGAGTATCGCTCAACTCAGCAGTCCAGACACCCCATTTTTATCAGTTCCACATTACACTACGTAGGGCCAGTACGCAGTATAAGGTGATGCCTGAATGGCAGCCAAACACCGCCTAATCATTACCTAATGGCAACAGCCTGCGCATGCCCTACTTGTGGGGCAAGGGGCCAGCAACCCCTGCCCACATAATCTTCCTCCCATCATCATCTTTCTCACCCCTATGTATGACCTCTACCATTGTGTTTCAAGGGTAGATGTATCTATCTTGCAGTATGTAGCAAAACCAAGGAAGAACTCAGTTCTGATAATAGGGGATATCAAGCTGACTTGCTAAAAAGCACAATGGACCTCACAATTAACTTGTGCCATGAAGTTACATTGTACCATACTCTAGCTGGTTTCACATCCTAATATGATTTCTTTCTCACGGCTCTATGCTCCATTGATCATCTAATTCAAAATTACCCCCCTTACACACGTGACCCTAATAATGGACCCCAAGAGTGCTTGATACGGTCTCAGTGCAGGCTGACATGAAACCCTTCCCTAACAGCAATTTCTTTGTTCGTTACCACGGAACTCAACAGAAGGAATGGCTTCTTATCAGAGAATCATGGAATCATAAGACCGTTAAGGTTAGAAAAGTGCTCTAAGATCATGACCAACTCTTAACCCAACATCACCATGTTCACTAGCAAACCTCAAATGCCATATCTGCACTCTTTTTGAACACATCTAGGGATGGTGACTCCACCACTTCCCTGAGCAGCCTGTTCCAATGCCTGAACACCCTTTCAGTGAAGAAATTTTTCTGAATAGTCAATCTAAACCTTCCCAGATGCAACATGAGGTTGTTTTCTCTTGTCCTGTTGCTTGTTACTTGGGAGAAGAGGCTGACTGCATCTTGCTACGAGCTCCTTTCAGACAATTTTTGAGAGTTATAAGGTACCTCTGAGCCCCAAAGACTCTCTTACAGCCCAAATCCTAATGTTTAGAGCTTAAAGCTTTCCCTCTAGCCTTGAAACCTGCCTGCTTATGGACAAAGCCTCATTTCAGGGTACAAACTTCTCACTGAGGGCTCCAAGCCTCATGTTCTTCAGGTCTAAAGCCTCATTTGGAGCATCCAAAGACCCACTTCTATGATGTAAAGTCACATTTTTGGGGCCAAAAACCTCATTTGTAGGGTCCGAGCCTGTGTTTTAGTACTCATAGTCTTTTGTTAGGACAAATAGTTTTCTTTTAAGTTGCAAAACCTCTTGGTTTGAATCCAACCCCCCTTGTTCAGACACAAACACACATTTTTAAGTTCTAAGGGCTGTTCTTAATGTGCCAAGACTAATCTGAAGGGCTCAGAGAGTCATTTTGAAAGCCCCAAGTCTGATTGCAAAGTTCCAAAGCCTCATTTGTAAAATTCAAAGGTTTTTAGGCCTAAACTTTCATTTTAGCTTCCAAAACCCCCAGCAAGGGACCAAAGCCTCCACTTTAGGATTCAGTCTGCAATTTGGTGGGGTCAAAGCCTTCTTTTAATCCCCAAAGATCCATTTTTAGGGAGGCAAAGCCTTAGTTTGTTTTAATGAAGCATCCTTTGAGGCCACAAAACATAACTTCAGTGTTCAAACTCTCCTCTTCATGTCCAAAGAACCAGTTTAAAGATCCAAGTCCTCTTTTGGAGGGTCCAAAACCTCTTTTACAGCTCAAAGCTTCCACTGGAGTGCCTGAAGCCTTCTAGTCAGCACCAAAGTTTCATTTCTTGGAGTCAGAGTGAAACAAGTAGATTCACCTCCTTAGCAGGGTCCACAAGGTCAATGCTTCTTTTTGTTTTTGTCCCTAAACCTCCATTTTGGGACCCAAATCCTCATTTCTAGGCTCCCAACGTGTCTTGTATTACCTACAGATATTTTTAGGGTACATATTTTGATTTGGAGGGTCCAAATCCTCATTTTTCAGAGACAAAGCTGTCATTAAGTGTCCAAATGTACATTGAGAGGGTCCTAAGCCTCATGTTTCCTTCACAAAGGCTTAGTGTTGGCTTGCAAATCAGCTCTTTTTAGTCTACAAAACCTCATATTTAGTGTCCAAAGGATTCATTTCAGTTTGCAAATGCTCTTTCTGAGAGTCCAAAGCTGTGTTGTTTCTCTTTGGAGCCTCCTTTCACTTCCCAAACTGGCATTTTTACAATCCAGCCAGGCATTTTTAGGGTCTAAGCCACACCTTGAGTGTCCAAACCCTCATCTGGAGTATTCAAAGCAATCTTTGCTTCTAGGCTTGCTGGTTCAAGAAAATGAAGATGTTCTGAGGGCTGGAGTACCTCCTATGAAGACAGAGAGTTTTGGTTTTTCAGCCTGGAGAAGGTTGAAGGGAGATCTTCAAGAATATTCCAACCCTGAAAGGACTCCAAGAGAGCTGGAGAGGGACTTTGGACAAGGGCCTGGAGAGACAGGACAAGAGGGAGTGGTTTCACACTGACAGAAGGGAGGGTTAGATGAGATTTTGGGAAGGATTTTTTTCCTGTGAGGTGGTGAGGCCCCGGCACAGGTTTTCCAGAGAAGTTGTTGCTGCCCCATCCCTGAAAGTGTTCAAGCCCAGGTTGGACAGGGCTTGGAGCAACCTGGCCTAGTGGAAGGTGTCCCTGCCCATGGCAGGGAGGTTGATCTTTAAGGCTCCTCCGACCAAATTCCAGGATTCTGTGAAGTCTCCATTTTTGGGGACCAAACATTCACTTTTAGGTCCCATAGCTGCCTTTTTAAGGGTCCAATGACCCTCATGGCTGCTCTGCAGGGGGCACTCCTGCCAGAAGCCTGTTCCAGACTGGGCTCTCCACAGTCTCCAGTTTTCTGGTGGAACTGTTAATGGCTATCTTAGGGGAACAGTGTTGTGTTGGAGGTGGACAATGAGGAAAGCATCGCCTCTCAATAAAGAATACGCTTTGGAAGCAAATATGGACTTTTATGGATTGTTTTAGAATGTGTTTTGGGTTTAACATTGTGTTTTCTTTATTTATTGTAATAGTCCCCTCATTATTGTACCCCAGTTTTCCAGTACTTTCCCTCATCCCTCATGGTCCTAAACCCTACCTTCCTTTTGGTTTGTTTTAGCTGCAGTGCAGTCCTTTTCCCTATATGGTTTTGCCATCCCATTAATTTACATACTCCACCCTTGCTCCTCCCTAACTCCACCCTCCTTCCAGAGGGTTCGCTCTCTGCCCTATATAAGGTGGGAGCCATTTTGTGTTGGGAGTTCAATAAAACCTTTTCACCTGAACGCCAGAAGTTTGCTGTCTCATTTCATCTGAGCGAACCGTGGCGATGTTGATGGCTGGATTGTGTACTAGACATCTATTCCACAGAATCACTGGCACCTTAAGGCTGACCAGGTGGTCACTTGGAGGGTGAAATCACTGAGGTGGTCCCACCCCCTCTTCTTGAGCAAGGCCACCTGGAGGCACTTGTCCATGACTACGCCCAGAGGGCTATGGAGCATCTCTAAGGATGGAAACGTCACATGCTCCATAGATAGCACGTGCCAATGTTTCGCATCTGCACAGTACCCATTGCCCCTGTCTCCAGTCTGTTCTGGGGTGTGGGTCCAGTTGCTTTGGCAGTCCATTCTGATGCTGGCATTGGCTTGACTCATCTAGAATGGATCCAAGAATATACTCCTTGCACCTTCACAGCAATATTCACTGTTAGCAGCACTCGATACACTCCTTTCCACCCTTCTCAGAGAGGCTCTTCAGGGCAGATTTCACGGTACACACAGTCTCTAGGTTGGTATTGATGAGTGGCGATGCCCAGTGTTGTGGGTGCTGCCAGCACAATGTATCTGTGGGGAGAAGACAACACGTTCCCTAGGTATATAATGTATTTTGTTAGACTCTGATCCCCATTAATTTGGATATTACCTTTGCTTTCTTTCTGTAACCTTATATGGTCACCAGTACAGTATTTTGTATGGGCTCACCTTTTCCTTGGACATAGGTCTAATTTGTACCCTCAATAAGGGCAAAGGAATGATGCCAATTTTATGCCCCCAACAAGGCACGGACGGAGTAACTGCTCAGAGACAAAGTTTGTAGCCTTTAAGCAGGAGGTATGGCTTTATTCTCAGCACGCCAGGAAGCGGCCAGGTTGCCCTGGGAAAACTGTTTTGATCCAGCAACTTACAGCTGATCTTTTTATATAATTTTCGGCAAGTGATTGCATAATACAATATGAATATTCATGATATTGCAACATACATTTTTAATATTCATAACAGGTGGAGTTTAGGCGGAATTAGAGGTGTGGTCTTCAATTTGGGGAGAATCCAGGAGGGTCGTTCCTGTTCTTCAGCCTCAGAGGCCCCCTGCCACCCTATCATCCTCTTCATGAACTTTGTGAACTTTCCTACTTTGGCTACCTTTCTAGCGTATTTGACAGAAGTTCCTGATATCTTGGCAAGGTGTACCTATGTTTTGACTCACTTTCCTTCTCTATCAGTCCTTGTTTTCCTTCTTTATACTTAATTTAGCCTCCTAGTTCTTTCTGTTTTCCTGAGTACATATGCTTCTCTTCTCCTGTGTCACTGTGTTCTGCATATCTTAATGAATTATTGCCTCTGCTGTTTCTAAGACCAAGTTTTCTGTGCTTTTACTTAAAATCTATATTCTGAATCTAACTCTCCACTTTTTGTATTGCTATATTACATTTGCTTTCTAGGCCTTGCCTGGCTTCAGAAAGGGTTTGTGGCCATATTAAATATGATTCCTGGAAAATCCTGCTAATTTGTCTGTTTATACTGATTCATTTTTTTCTCCTTTCCTGCTCGAATGAGGTCTCTTTGGAATGTGCAAGTCCCTCTTCACCCCTATTTTAGCCAGGCTTTGCACTATTTCAGCAATGAAGTTTGAGCCTCTGTCTGATGTCATTCCTGCTGGTACTCCAAACCTCAGGATATTTTCCTTCAACAAAACCTTTACCACCTCCCTAGCTTTGTTGGTGTGACAAGGAAAAACTGGTCATCCTAAAAAATATCTACCAGTAACACTAAATAGCTATCTATACCTGCTTTGCCATGGAAGCTCTGCAAACTCTATTTGCCAGTAATCTCCTGGACAATTTCCTTTCTTAACAGTCCTGGGTGTAGACCATCTAATTTGGTGTGTATTAGTTCTTTAAATAGGTTTGGCACTTTTAACACTGTTTTCTATGATACCAGTCATGCCTACGCTCAGGAGTTAAGGCTTCAGTGTTTCTACCGCTGACTCTATTCCTCAGTGAGTTACCTTATGTTATTCCTCTGCAATTTCCCTCATAAAATGTTGAGGTATTATTAACTCTTTGCTGGGTGTATCCACCCTCCTTCAGGACTCTTTTCAGCATCTAACAATTTTGCCAATTGCTCATCCTCAGCCTGCTAATTGGTGGCCTCGTTGTCCAAATGCTTCTATTTTTTGGGTAACAGTAACAGATTGCATCCACCAGCAGCCTCCTTGGCTGCTTCATCAGCCAGGTGATTTCCTATATTCACTGGGGTCTCTGAACTGATAAGCTTCACAGTGCATTATTGCCACCTTTCGAGGTAGCTGCACCCCCACTAAATCTCTGTATTATTTGTCCATGTTTCACAGGGTATCCCTGAGAGGTTAATAACCCCCTGTCTTTCCAAATGACTCCATGGGCATGGACCTCTCCAAAAGCAAATTTTGAGTCAATCCAGTCTTATTCTGTGAGAGCTCCATCACTCTCATCAGTGACATCAGTTCTGCTTTCTGAACCAATATGTTGGGGGTTGGAGGTTTGGCTTCTATCACTTCATGATGAGTCACCACTGCACACGTTGCTTTTTGGATTCCATTTTTCACAAAGCTGATCCCTTCCACAAAGAGTTCCCAATCCATTTCTTCCAAGGGAGTGTCCTGTAGGTCATCTCAACTGGAATACACCTGTTCAATGGTCTGCAAACAATCATGGGCCAGTTCTCCTTGTGCTGGGTCAGCTGTTAAGAACACTGCTGGATTCAGAAGGTGAGTTACTTTTAACTCCACATCACCTTGTTCTAAAAATCATGGCCAGTCTTTGTGAACGAAGATTTAGGAAAGGTCTCTACCCACATTTGTTACAAGTGCGCTGGTGATACAGGGCTTTGCAAATGCGGGTAAGGCCTTTGAGCCTGCGCAATGGATTTTTTAGGTGAGACACAGTGTGCGATGAACTGAGCCTACCCTTTAATCCTAAGGTTCATCTGCTGGGGCCGAGCAGGCTTGGACAGTGGCAGCGAGTTCCTCAGGACATAGGTGTGTTTAGAGTGACCTTCTCTTAGATGGATGGCCTTACAGGGCTGAACGAGCTCCATTTTCCCAGGTTTAGAGTGGTCCTTGTCTTCTGTGTGTTCCGGGGCTCCCCTCTCATCTCCCACGATGGCACTGTCCACACAGGTGAAGCTCCCACTCTCTCACTCCTTTCTGCATGCTGGGGCCGGGTCCCAGCACCCGGGGCCGGGCCATACCGTCGCGCACGCGCCCGAAGCCGGCCAGGCCGCACAACCGCGAAGCACGTGCTCCAGGGCCGGCCCGGGCCCGCTCCGCTGTTCTAAACATACTACCTAGTATTTTAACATCCTGCTTGGTGATAACCAGTGTCCTCCTTTTTGTTCCAACACCATTGTAACCATATGGGGCACAAAAACAGTCAATTTCTGCCCCTGGGTTAATTTTCTTGCTTGCTGGATTAGTAGAACTGTTGCTACTACTGCCCTAAGGCAGGATGGCCATCCTTTGCTGACATCATCAAGGCATTTAGAAAAGTATTCAACAGGTCTCTTCCAAGATCCCAGTCATGGTGTCAACACCCCCAGTGCTAAATGGAACCTTTCACACACGAACAGTTAAAAAGATTTTTGTAAGTCCAGTAGTCCCAATGCAGGAGCAGTCATTAGAATATGTTTCAATTCCTGAAAAGTTTTCCTGCATTCATGAGTCCATATGAGGACTTTATTCTTTCCATTAGTTGTCTCATATAGAGGTTGATAATCCACAAGCGACATCACCCAACCATTCACAGAAATGGTCTCAGTTCTCTTTCAGAAAGGGGCTCAGGAGCTTGACAGAGAGCTTCTTTTCTTCATTAACCCAGACTCCTTTGTCCTTGTGAAATAGCAAATCCCAAATACAGCACTTCTTGTTCTGCAATTTGAGCCTTTTTCCTAGAAACTTTGTATCCAGATTGTCCTAAGGAATTTAACAGACTAAGGGGCAGTTCCATGCATTCACTTGGAGTTGAGAAAGCTATTAAGATGTCATCCACATCCTGCAGCAATGTTACACCCTCATGTTCTTTGTGCCATCCTTCTAAGCTGGTTACCAAAAATAATTGGGCTATTTTTGAATCCTTGCGGTAACACAGTTCACATCAATTGAGTCTTTCTTCTGGTCTTTGGACTTACTCATTCAAAAGCAAACAGCTCTTGGCTTTCACTTTCCAGTGGGATGAAAAAGAAGGCTTCCATTAAGTCCAACACTGGTCTGAATTCTTCAAGGTTGTCAATAAAGTATAAGGATTAGCTACCAACAGATGCACATCCTGGATTGGTAGCCCTAAGATCTTTTACCAACCGATTTTCGAGTGTGGTTTCTTTATGGGCAAAACCGGAGTGTTAAAATGAGACTGGCATTCCACAAGCAGTTTGTGTTCGAGAAAAGTGTCTATTAATGATTCAAGTCTCTTCAATTTCAAAGGGTGCTGTTTACACCTTACCAGTCTGACATGTGGTTTCAAATGGATCTTTACTGGTTCTACACCCCATGATCATCCTGGAATTCTGATGGCCCATATCAGCAGGGTGACTGATTGTCGACTTCCTCTGGTATTTCTGGTTCAGGTTCAGGAATCTGTAACAAAAAGTCTTGGGTCTCCAAGACCTTTTCTTCAGGAATGTGAACTTGGATTTTTCCTTTTTCAAATGTAATTTGTGCATTTAATTTACTCAATACATCTGTTCCTAGTAGTGGCATGGGACATTCAGGCATATAAAGAAATTGAAGGGCTAACATCCATTTACCAATTACGAATTTTAATGGTTGGAAGAAAGGCTCTGGCCCTTTTTCTTTTGTCCTGTGGCACCAACAACTGAGATTATTTGTTTGCTTAATTTTCCTTTACAGGTATTTAAAATAGAGTATAGCTCTGATAAGTACAAAACATTCTATTTCCTCCTTCCCCAACTTTATTGTAACCAGGTGATCTGTTGGGGAATCTTTTGAGTCCTTCCCCAGTCCCCTTCAGTCCTTACTCACATTCATCATTTCCATAGCTTCCCTTGGTATTTCACAGCTTTCCTGACTCCTGTTTCTATTCCTTGGGCACTCTTTTTTCCAGTGCCTTATTTGTTTACAAATTGAACATTGGTTCTTATCTAACCACGTTCGAGGATTTTGCCCTGGTCTTGATCCTGGTCCCCCAGTCCAATTTCCCCCTTTTCCCATTCCTTGAGTTATTGCCAATGCCAAAAATTTACCATCTTTACTTTTCCTTTTCTTCTTCCCTTTCTACTTCCTCACTATTGCTGTACACAGTCCAAGTAACTGCTAACAGTTTGCTTAGGGTTCTGGACTCTTCTTTCTCTGGTTTTTGAAATGTCCATTTAATATCAGGATTTGATTGTCCAATCAATGTATGTGCTAATTATGCGGCATCTTCCTTTGTCTTGGGGTCTAAATTAGTATATTTTTGTGCAGTTTCCGTGATTGTATTAAAAAATTCTGTTGGGTTTTCCTCTTTTCTCTGTGCAACCTGATAAGTTTTAGATCAGTTTTTAGTTTTTGGAATAGCATGTTTCATTCCAAGTAAAATCAAACACTGGTATCTGATTAACAATTCTCACTGGACTTGATTATGTGGATCCCACTTGAGATCCACAAAGGGGAAATTAACTTTTACTGACCCTTGGTGCACATCCTTAGCATGAATCCTTTCTGCTTCTTCTCTAGTTTTACCCATCACCATACTTTTTTCATCTTAAGTTATTAAAGTGTCCTGTATCACTTGCAAATCATTCCAGTCGGGATCTTGTGTCCTAATGATTGTTTCTATAACCTTAGAAACCTTTTCCAGATCCTTCCTGGAAGTCCCTGCCACTTCCTTCTGAGGTCATTAATATGACACAGAAAATGTCACTTTAACTGTTATAGGTCCCTTGGTTCCCACTGTCTGCCCCAGCAGGGCTTGGATGACCCGCATAGGCCCCCCTTGTCCACCCCGCTATGGATCTAAAACTTTCACTACCACGATCACTTTCTTCTTCTGCTGATTACACAACTGCTCCCTGCTTTTTTTCCCCTTGTGCCCCTCCTTCCCGATTCAGTTTCCTCTTACCTTAATAAATCCACATCCTCCTCTTCGCCTGTCTGTCTGTATTTAACACAATGTTTACTTATATTACAGGCAGAATAACATCTGAGTGGTTTCTTATACTCCTTTTCTAATGCTCACACCATCAGATCTTTCAGTGTATGCATAAATTCTTTCTGCAAATCAGGATTGTTCCATAAATAAAAAAAAAATAAATATTTGGCACTTCATTCCACTTTCCTTCCCGTCTGCAAAACAGCATCAGTTGCAAAATGCTATTATAATTTACAGTCCCATTAAGAGGCCACTTTTCCCAATCATCAAGCTTATACATTGTCCGCCAATGATTACAATATTCAACAAATTGTTTTCACATCAAGGGGTTACCCCCAAGCCTTTTCCAGCTCCTTAGGCCACAAGTCAGAGGAAGCTTTTCAGAATTTCTTCTCCTAAGAATTGTGAAGATTGCCCCACTCCCACATTTAACACCTTAAAATATTTTAAAACCTTTTAAAACCTGCTCCCAAAACTGAAATTGCACTCCGGGGCATCCCATAGTAGCACACAACCTTACCCAAGCCATCAACCAGTTACATAAATCTCTCAGCCTCACACTGTGTCCTTTCTATCAGTATGACTTACGTGCAGGTAGAATACTATAAAACAAAATACCTTAAGAAATGTCATATTCTTCTTCCAAGAAAGGAAGGTGCTGTGTACTCCTCAGACTAGGGAATCAGATGATCTCCCTGAATATATTTTGTTCTGGGCTGGACTGCCAACTGGTCCACCAAGTTGCAGATGCTTAGTCCCATCTGAAGTGCCAAAAACCAGGAAATAAACTCTCTAACCAGTTTGTTAGGTTAGAAGCTGACATTACTTTATTGCAGTTCTGAATGTATGGGGGATCTCTCCACCCAAGGTGTGCACTCAGCAGTCTAACAAACCAGGTTATGTTCATGAAACTAATACATATTCATTACATACTCATTACATTTCTGTAATACATACCTTTATGCTAAATACTTCCATGGATTTATTTGGATATAAGTAGGTGTCCTAGTTAGAACAGCTGGGACCGATTCATCACTGGATGGCTGTAGCCCAAAACTGTGTATTCTATAGCCCTCCACGCCATTTCCCAGAAACTGTTGTCAGTAGAGGCCTGCAAGTTGGCCCCCCCCCCCCATGCTCCTGTCCTCATGCCCTTTTGTGGAATTCCCTGACTGAGCACCCTCACACCCTTTTATGGAATTCCCCACTCTGAGGGAAGGACTGAACGTCCTTTTATGGAATTCCTCTCTCTGAGGGAGGGACTGAACTTTCCTGCCTGAGCTGGAGAATATATAAACCTGGAGTTTCAGAACCTTATGACCTCTCGTGGGATCCAGAGGAGGACTGCAGCTCACCGCTCTCAGCCAGACTGCAGCTCACCGCTCTCAGCCAGACTGAGACCACCACCCTCAACTGAACTGCAATCACCACTTTGGTTGGACTGCAGCAGCTCTCCCACCAGCAGGTTTTTCCCCTCTCCCTTTGCTTTGGACTCGGGGGGGGCCCAGGGAGCACCGTTTTGTTTGTGCCCTGGTGTGCTGGGTTGTACATTTGGGCTTTGTGGGTTAGGGCCGGTTGCTTGTCCGTGTGGTTGTACTTATTGTATTATTTTATTAAATTGTTATTCTGATTTGTAATCTCTCTTTTGAGTTGGGTTGGTTTCCCCTGCTGGTTAACTTTTAAATCAGCACATTTTTGGCGCCCAACGTGGGGCAGAGAGAGAGAGAGAGAGAGAGAGAAGTCAGAATCACAATTTCATTTTAAGCATTTGTCTATTTGGATATAGAAACTCCCTGATCACCATGTTGTTTGATGCATTCACGTGGATGTTGTATCTGAGCATGTTCATATTTCCACAGATGGGGAACTATTTGCCTGTTTTGATGCTCTCTTTAAAACCAGGGAGAGGGATCCAAATTGCTTTATTAGTATACTGTATTTATGTCATCATAACATCAGAAGCAATGAGTTTCATTGTAAATGTGTATTCAGTCCTGTTTGCATGTCCTGGTTTGGGTTGCTACCTCTGGGGTCTCATTAAAAATCGCACCCAGCCCTTTGGGGAAACAGGGGGGAATGGTTGTTTCCAACCTCTCACCTCCTTCGTCCCCTTCAGACCTGCTACAACAGTTTTTGAAAATATTGAGTTTCCTTTTGATGTTAAGGATAGCATAACGTTATTGTTAGTGTTGCTTTGTCTTCTCTGTACTGTCTACACCATGTTTAGGGTCAGAACAGGGCCTTCTAGGGAAGTTGTTGGGACGCCTGCCCTGGGAGTGGATAATGCTGAGTGGCACGGGAAGTGGGAGGACATCGGCCAGTATTTGGAGAAGTTTTCTCCTCCAATGATCTGGAAATTCACCCCTGAACAACTGCAGGATCCTGTTAGCATGATAATACTGGTGAAGGGAAAATGCTCTGGCAGTTCCAGAGATGGCCAGCTCACAGCAACCTGCTGGGCCCTGGTCACTGACTACCGGACACTACTTGGCATGGTACAGCACTGTCAGGGGGAGGAGAGAAGGAGCAAATCCACAGGCACCACGTCCACCCAAACCACAGCTGAGTCAGAGGGAGAAAGAAATGAATCAACCGGCACCGTGTCCACACAAACCATCGAGGAGCCAGAAGAACAACCGAAACCAATAGCAGTCACCCGTGTCCAGAAAAGGAAATCAAAGACTAAATCAGTCCGTATTCAGCAAATGATGACGAAGAGGCAGGACCTTCACATCCATCGGAGGAGACAGAGCCAGAAATAATCACTCGGTCCCTATCCCTGGGTGAACTACGTGAGCTCCAGAGAGAGTTCACACGACAGGCGAATGAGTCCATTCTGACCTGGCTGCTCCGAATCTGGGATGCCGCAGTTAACGATACAATTCTAGACGGGAGTGAAGCCAGACAACTAGGATCCCTGTCTTGAGATGTAGTCATTGATCAGGGGATTGGAAGGAGGCAGGAAACTCTCAGCCTCTGGCGGCGACTGTTGTCCAGTGTGAGGGAGCGATACTTTTGTAAGGAGGACCTCCACGTACAGCAAGGACAGTGGAACATGATGGAACAAGGTATCCAATGCTTAAGAGAATTAGCTGTACTGGAGATAATCTTTTCAGAGGATGAAAGATTCCCTAAAAGTCCAGATGGCGTACAGTGCACATCCCAGATGTGGTTAAAGTTTGCATGACTCGGGCCAGAAATGTATTCCCACTACTTAGCAACGTTGCAATGGAGGGAGGGAGAGGACAAGGTGGGTGCGTTGGTTAGTAAACTCAGGATTTATGAAGACACTGTCACCGCCCCATTACGAGCCCACGTCTCATCTGTGGAAACCAAACTGGCTGAACATGTCCGAAGCCTGGAAGAGAAGATTGAAGAGGGACACCAGAAGCTAAGAGAAGAAATTAAGGAAGGGATCTTCCATATTGTGCCAGGACAAACAAGAGTCTCTGCTATTAGGAGCCAGCGTCCCCCAGCTAAGGAGAGAGGGCACACTCCACGTGGCAATCTATGGTTTTACCTCTGTGAGCACGGAGAAGATATGAGGAAGTGGGATGGGAAACCCACCTCTTCCTTAGCAGCCCGGGTACGTGAACTGAAAAGAGGGACAAGTGCCACAAGGAACTCTTCAAGGGTAAACGCTGCTCCCGTCTCTCGTGGGCAAGACTCCAGACAGTACAGGAATGATGATACGTCTGATCCTCTTGAAGGGACCTCCAGGTCATACTCACAAGAAGAGCACAATGAGTACCATGACCAGGACTAGGGGTGCCCTGCCTCTAGCCAGGTAGAGGAGAGGGACAATCAAGTCTATTGGACAGTGTGGATTTGGTGACCTGGCACATCAGAGCCACAAAGATATAAGGCCTTAGTGGACACCGGCGTACAATGTACTTTAATGCCATCAAGATACGTAGGGGCAGAATCCATCTCCATTTCTGGGGTAACAGGGGGATCCCAACAGCTGACTGTACTGGAAGCTGAAGTGAGCCTGACTGGGAAGGAATGGCACAGACACCCCATCGTGATTGGTCCAGAGGCCCCGTGCATCCTTGGTATAGATTACCTGAGGAGTGGGTATTTCAAAGACCCAAAAGGACTTCGTTGGGCTTTTGGCATAGCTACTGTGGAGACAGAGGAAATTAGACAGTTGAACACCTTGCCTGGTCTCTCAGAGGACCCCTCTGCTGTGGGACTGCTGAAGGTTGAAGAACAATTGGTACCAATAGCCACAGCAACAGTGCACCGTCGGCAATACCGCACCGACTGAGACTCTGTGATTCCTATACATAAGATGATCCATGACCTGGAGACCCAGGGGGTGGTCAGCAAGACTCGCTCACCCTTTAATAGTCCTATATGGCCAGTGCATAAGTCCAGCGGAGAGTGGATTACCGTGGACTCAATGAAGTCACACCACCCCTGAGTGCTGCTGTGCCGGACATGCTGGAGCTCCAGTACGAGTTGGAGTCCAAGGCAGCCAAGTGGTATGTCACCACTGACATTGCCAATGCCTTTTCTCCATTCCTTTGGCAGCAGAGTGCAGGCCACAATTTGCTTTCACTTGGAGAGGTGTGCAGTACACCTGGAACCGACTGCCTCAGGGGTGGAAACACAGTCCCAGCATTTGCCATGGACTGATCCAGACTGCACTGGAAAAGGGCGAGGCTCCAGAACATCTACAGTGCATTGATGACATCATTGTTTGGGGGAACACAGGGGGGGAAGTCTTCGAGAAAGGAGAGAAGATAATCCAGGTTCTCTTAAGAGCTGGTTTTGCCATTAAACGGAGTAAGGTCAAGGGACCTGCTCAGGAAATTCAGTTCCTAGGAGTGAAGTGGCAAGATGGACGCCACCTAATTCCAATGGAGGTGATTAACAAAATAGCAGCCATGTCCCCACCAACCAGCAAGAAGGAAACACAGGCTTTCCTAGGTGCTGTGGGCTTTTGGAGGATGCATATCCCTGAGTACAGTCAGATTGTAAGCCCTCTCTACCTTGTGACACAGAAGAAAAATGATTTCCAGTGGGGCCCTGAACAACAACAAGCCTTTGAACAAATTAAACAGGAGATTGCCCATGCGGTAGCCCTTGGGCCAGTAAGGACAGGACAGGACGTGAAGAACATGCTCTACACTGCAGCCGGGAAGAATGGTCCTTCCTGGAGCCTCTGGCAGAAGGTGCCTGGGGAGACCCGAGGACGACCGCTAGGATTCTGGAGTCGGGGATACAAAGGATCTGAAGCCAGCTATACACCAACTGAGAAAGAGATCCTGGCTGCTTATGAAGGAGTTCGAGCTGCCTCAGAAGTGATCGGCACCGAAGCGCAGCTCCTCCTGGCACCCCGACTACCAGTGCTGGGCTGGATGTTCAAGGCAAGAGTTCCTTCTACACATCACACCACCGATGCCACATGGAGTAAGTGGATCGCTCTGATCACACAGCGAACCCGGATAGGGAATCCTAATCGCCCTGGGATTCTGGAAATTATCACCAATTGGCCCAAAGGTGAGAGTTTCGGACTATCCTCTGAAGAAGAAGAGGAGCAGGTGACACGGGTTGAGGAGGCCCCACCATATGACAAGCTACCAGCAGATGAAAGGCGATATGCGCTCTTCACGGATGGCTCCTGTCGCATTGTAGGGACAAACCGAAAATTGAAGGCAGCCGTATGGAGTCCCACACGGTGAGTTGCAGAAGCGACCGAAGGACAAGGCGGGTCAAGTCAGTTTGCAGAGCTTAAAGCCGTTCAGTTGACTTTGGATATAGCTGAACGAGAGAAGTGGCCAAGACTCTATCTCTACACTGACTCATGTATGGTGGCCAATGCTCTGTGGGGATGGTTGGAGCGATGGAAAAAGGCCAACTGGCAGCGCCAAGGGAAACCCATCTGGGCAGCAGAGACGTGGCAGGACATCGCTGGCCGGGTAGAGAAGCTGAGTGTGAAAGTCAGTCACGTAGATGCTCATGTACGCAAGAAACGGGCTAATGAGGAGCATCGTAACAATGAGCAGGCGGACCGAGCTGCCAGGGTTAAAGTCTCTCAGGTAGATCTGGATTGGCAGCACAAAGGAGAATTATTTCTGTCTCGATGGGCCCATGACGCCTCTGGTCACCAGGGGAGAGATGCAACATACAGATGGGCTCGTGACCGAGGGGTGGACTTAACCAAGGACATTGTCTCACAGGTCATCCATGACTGTGAGACATGTGCTACCATCAAGCAGGCCAAGTGGGTGAAGCCTCTATGGTATGGTGGACGGTGGTCGAAGTACAGGTATGGGAAGCCTGGTAAGTTGACTACATCACGCTCCCCAAAACCCGCCAAGGCAAGTGCTGCGTACTGACCATGGTAGAAGGAAGTACTGGATGGTTGGAGACATACCCCGTGCCTCGTGCCACTGCCCGGAACACCATCCTGGGCCTTGAAAAACAAGTCCTGTGGCGACACGGTACCCCGGAGAGAATTGAGCCTGATAATGGGACCCATTTCAAGAATGGTCTCGTAGACACCCGGGCCAAAGAGCACGGCATTGAGTGGGTGTATCATATCCCCTACCATGCACCAGCGGCTGGAAAAGTTGAGCGGTGCAACGGACTGCTGAAAACCACCCTGAAGGCACTGTGTAGGGAGACTCTCAAACACTGGGAGCTGCATTTAGCAAAGGCCACCTGGTTGGTCAACACCCGAGGCTCCATCAATCAAGCTGGCCCTGCCCAATCAGAACCTTTGCATACTGTAGATGGAGATAAAGTCCCCGTGGTGCATATGAGAGGAATGTTAGGGAAGACAGTTTGGATTAGTCCCACCTCAAGCAAAGGCAAACCCATCTGAGGGATTGTTTTTGCTCAAGGACCTGGTTTCACCTGGTGGGTAATGCAAAAAGATGGGGAGACACGTTGTGTACCACAAGGGGACCTAATTTTGAGTGAGAATGGTCTGTAATGTTTCATTGTGTATATATATATATATATATAAGTGTATATAGTTTTAAGGAGACATAGTTTTTAAGGGGATTAATTTGGGCATGACATGGATGGCATACAATAAGGGGTGGATAATGTCCTAGTTAGAACAGTTGGGACCGATTCATCACTGGATGGCTGTAGCCCAAAACTGTGTATTCTATAGCCCTCCATACCATTTCCCAGAAACTGTTGTCAGTAGAGGCCTGCAAGGTGCCCCCCCCCCTCCATGTTCCTGTCCTCATGCCCTTTTGTGGAATTCCCTGACTGAGCACCCTCACACCCTTTTATGGAATTCCCCACTCTGAGGAAAGGACTGAACGTCCTTTTATGGAATTCCCCTCTCTGAGGGAGGGACTGAACTTTCCTGCCTGAGCTGGAGAATATATAAACCTGGAGTTTCAGAACCTTATGACCTCTCGTGGGATCCAGAGGAGGACTGCAGCTCACCGCTCTCAGCCAGACTGCAGCTCACCGCTCTCAGCCAGACTGAGACCACCACCCTCAACTGAACTGCAATCACCACTTTGGTCGGACTGCAGTAGCTCTCCCACCAGCAGGTTTTTCCCCTCTCCCTTTGCTTTGGACTCGGGGGGGGGCCAGGGAGCACCGTTTTGTTTGTGCCCTGGTGTGCTGGGTTGTACATTTGGGCTTTGTGGGTTAGGGCCGGTTGCTTGTCCGTGTGGTTGTACTTATTGTATTATTTTATTAAATTGTTATTCTGATTTGTAATCTCTCTTTTGAGTTGGGTTGGTTTCCCCTGCTGGTTAACTTTTAAACCAGCACAGTAGGGGTCTTCTGAGGGTCTCTGGTGGTCATTTGGAGAACATCTCAATGCTGAACTGCAGGAGGTCTCTGTAAGCCCAGGTCTCTTGGGATGACAGCAAGACCCCCTGGTGTAAGCACCACTCATCATGGTTTGGTGTCATCTGCCAACTTGCTGAGAGGTCCTTCTGCCCCAGTCTGACCTCAGTGCCCGGCAAGGTTATGAAGCAGGTCATCTTGAGTGTGATCACACGGCACACACAGGACAACCAAGCAAATAGGTTCAGTCAGCATGGGTTTAAGAAAGGCAGGTCCTGCCTGACCAACCTGATCTCCTTTTATGACCAGGTGACCTCCACTTAGCAGAGGAGGGAAAGGCTGTGGATGTGTCTACCTGGACTTCAGCAAAACCTCTGATGCTGTCTCCCATGGCACACTCCTGGAAAAGTTGTAGCCCACGGCTTGGACAGGTGCACTTTCTGCTGGGTTAAGAACTGGCTGATGGTCAGGCCCAGAGAGTGGTGGGGAATGCTGCTGCATACAGTGGGCGGCCGGTCACTAGTGGTGTCCCCAGGGATCAGTGTTGGGCCCAGTCCTGTTTAATATCTTTACTGATGATCTGAATGAGGGCATCAGGTGTATCCTCAGTAAGTTCACAGATGACACCAAGCTGGCTGGGACTGTTGATCTGCTGAAGGGCAGGAAGGGTCTGTAGAGAGATCTGGACAGGCTGGATAGATGGGTCAAGGTCAACAGCATGAGGTTCAAGGCCAAGTGCTGGGTCCTGCCCTTGGGTCACAACAACCCCATGCAGTGCTACAGATTGGGGAAAGAGTGGCTGGAAAGTGGCCCAGCAGAAAAGGCCTGGGGTGCTGGTTTGACAGCGGCTGAACATGAGCCCAGGTGTGCCCAGGTGGGCACCTTGCTTGTACCAGCAATGGTGTGGCCAGGCGGACCAGGGGAGTGATTGTCCCCCTATGCTGGGCATCGGTGAGGCACCTCAAGTGCTATGTCCCTGTGTCCAGTTCTGGGTCCCTAACTGCAAGAAGGACATAGAAGTTCTGGAGCATGTCTAAAGAAGAGAATGGAGCTGGGGAAGGGTCTAGAAGGTAAGTCCTACGAGGAGTGTCTGATGGAGCTGGGGTTGTTTAGCCTGGAGAAGAGGAGGCTTAGGGGTGACCTTATCACTCCCTACAACTACCTGAAAGGACACTGTAGCCTGGTGAGGATTTGCCTCTTCTCCCAGGTAACAAGTGACAGGAAGAGAGGACATAGTCTCAAGCTGTGCCAGGGGAGATTTAGGTTGGACATAAGGAGGAATTTCTTCACATAAAGGGTAATTAAGCAATGGAATGAACTGCCCAGGAAGGTGGTGGAGTCACTGCCCCTGCAGGTGTTTAAGAAAAGACAGAAGCTTTAGGCATGAAAAAAAGTTAGCAGGTGAAATGCTACAAATGACCCTGTGAACTCTGCAAAGTAAACTGGTGCTGAGAAATGAAACTTTGGTACTTGACGAGAGGACGTTGGGCACTCCAGTGGAAGCTTTGAGCTGTAAAAGAGGGTTTTGGACCCTCTGAAAGGGGCTTTGGGTCTTCAAGCTGGGTCTGTGGGCCCCAAAAATGGGTCTTTGGAAATGAAAATGAGGGCCTGAACCTTGAAGTTAGGTTTTGTGCCCTCAAAGAATGCTTCCTTGCCCCAAACTAAGGCTTTGCCCCCTAAAAAGGGATCTTTGGGGACTTAAAAGCCTGGAAGAAGCTGGAAGGAGTGGAAATGAAACCTCTAGCACTCCGAGTGTGCCAGCCGAAGCTGTGACCAGGCTCACTTACAGCCCTCAGCAGCCTTTGACTCATCTGGCTGCTGCAGCTCCTGAAAGAAGCAGGAGCTTTGCTGGCTGATGAACAGCCTTTCACCAGCAGTGCCTGGGGAGGTCCAGTGACTTCCAGCTGCAAGAGGTGCCTGGATTGTGACAGCCATGGGGTTCTGTGGCCTCAAAGGGACATGTGCCCATGTGGCCTCATGTCACAAATGTGCAGAGATGCAGCATCAGTCCAGTGATTGTGACCTCACCTGCCCAATGCTTATTATCCTGAGGAGTGGGCCAGTAAAAGCTAGTTGGGCTGAGTTGGCCTTCGGGACATCTCAGCTCCGTCAACTGATGCTTGTATGCCTGCCTTTTTCCAAGCATTTTTCATCGTTGGCAGCAGCTACAAGCCTCACCAAAACGCTTTTGACAGCTCAAGGTGCTTTATGGGTCACGTTTGGGGTTTCTAAATAATTTTATTGAGCTACAATCATTTCCTTTCCCTTCAGGTGATTGGATTGGTGCTGATCTGATATTTCTGAAGGAGGTTTTTCTGGAACTCCATCATCCAAAACTTTCCTCTCTATTCTTGAGAGGGGTGATGGGGAACAATTCTTCTGAGTCTTGACCTGAAAATTCAAGGTTCCAGAGGGAAAGGAAGGTAGCCTGAGGCCCAGAAATCAAAGTGGGTTTGTTGGACTGTTGGCAGAGCGCACAGAGAAACCGACTGTTTTCCAAAACTGTTTCCCTACCAGTAGATGTCAACAGGCTGTTAGGCTTCGCCCAATGTTTCTGGCTTGGCAATTAGAGCTGTTGTCCTCTGTGCTCCTGTAGAGAACTCAATATTTGAATACGCTTTTGAGCAACAATATTATCTCATCTCTTT
Organism: Corapipo altera; assembly: GCF_003945725.1. Taxonomy (NCBI): domain Eukaryota; kingdom Metazoa; phylum Chordata; class Aves; order Passeriformes; family Pipridae; genus Corapipo; species Corapipo altera. The sequence continues at coordinate 66,785 of NW_020885038.1, forward strand.
TCAAATGTCATTTCCTCGCAGTCATTGCCAAGGGAATGGCTCTGCCACAAAGGATCCTCTTTCCCCCAGAGAAGATATGCATGGACTGGCACCAAAGACAGAGGCCTGGAGCGGGACTCCTCAACCTGGGCAATACTTGCTACATTAATGTCATCCTGCAGTGCCTGACATACACACCCCCTCTGGCCAACTACCTGCTCTCGCATGAGCACAGCCAGTCATGTGAGTACTTTCAGGAATATCTTCTTGCAAATATCTTGGGCAAATCCCAAGGATTGCCAGAACCTGGAATCAGATTTAGGAGAACAGCAGAGAACTTTAGGAGAACTTTGTCAGCCCCAAGAAGCTGCTTGTCCTATCAACTTGCGTTCATCCTCAGAAAAACACCTCTTTCTAGCCCTGGGTCTCTATCCCTGCAAGTTAAACCCCCTTGACTTATTGTACAGAAAACTCTGCTGAAGCATTAAATCCCTCTGAAGCACTAAAATGTCCTGAGCTTGTCGGGACTTTGGCAGCTTGGGAGTAGAGAAGTGGATACTGTTCTTAGAACTTCAAGATCTCCAGTAGGTTTCCCATCATTGGGGATGTTTTCCTAACCTGAGAAGCTTCCCTCCCTCTCTCCCTCCCTCCATCTTTCCCCCTCTCTTTACCTCTTCAGGTCAACAGCAAGGCTTCTGCATGATGTGCGTCATGGAAGTGCACATTAGGAAGGTCCTGCATTCCTCAGCCAGTGCCATCCTGCCTGGGGCTGTCCTCAGGGACCTCAAATGTAAGTTGTTTCAGGTGCTTCAACAGGTTTTCTTCTTTTTGTTCCCTTTAGGGGAGAGCTACTAACTTCTTCTTTCTTAGTCATAGGAGAAGAATTTGAGTATGGCAGGCAGGAAAACGCCTACGAGTTCTTACGCTGTGCTCTCAATGCCATGCAGAGAGCTTGTCTGAGTGGTAGCAGCGAGTAAGCACAAGCAAATTACTTTTTCAATGTTCCCGAACCCGTTGGACTCCTTGATGTGCTCCAATCAAGGAAAACTGATGTCCAGGTCCTTCAACTTAGACTCTTGGAGGAGGTAACTCTCTTCCTTGCCATTTATTTTTATTTCCAGCTCGGACATCTCTTCACAAGAAACTACCATCGTCCATCAAATATTTGGGGGTTTTATGAGATCCAGAGGTATGTTTATGCAACTATTCCTTTCACATTGTCTGTGCCCTTCTGTCTCCCTGTGACAAATAGCTGGTCCTGGGATTGGCACAGTAGGTAACCTAAGCATACACTGGCACAGTCAACTAACCCAGCATTTTGATTTTCTTTCCAGTCACATGCTTGAGCTGCCAAGCAGTTACTGATTCCTACAAGGCCTTCCTGGATGTCTCTTTGGATATCAGAGTAAGAGGGTTCACAATTGTGCTTCAAGGTGTCCCAAGGGCCCCTGTAGCTTTCCAGAATCAAAGCATTTGTCTTAAAAACCTACACTGCAAGCACAAGGGAGCTTGGTGGTGAGTGGGAAGGGGAATGCATGTGTTCCTGCAGAAGCCATGACACTGGTGTCCCCATGGTGCTGGCTTTAGGCTGGACAAGCAGCATTATCCCCTCTGCACCCTTGACATACTCTCCTCCTCCTTCCTTTTGCCCTCTCTCAACACCCTTCTGGCTCCCAGGCTGATGGGGTTGGATTGTTCTCCCTACCGATGCCCCTGCATGACATCAGTAGCTGAACTGAGTGGTGGCACAGACAGGGAGCTCTTGATGGCTCTGGGAGTCCCTGGAACATGAGGGAAATATTCAGCGTCACATCCTCTTTCTTTGCCTCCTTCCAGACAATGCCTGCAGGTTAATGGGTATCCTCAGAGTCAGCTGTCTGGGTCTTCTTGTCAGCTCCTGGGAAGTGTTTGGGTGAGAGCATTTCCCAAAGCTCAGCGGCTCCTTTCTAACTCTTCCAGGCAGCCTCGTCCCTCACCACAGTTCTGGAGGACTGTGTGACACCCAAGGAGCTGGATCTGAAAGAATGCTTCAAATGTAGCAAGTAAGATGATTCCTAACGACATAATAACACCAGATCCTGCATGAGGGGAGGCTGAATGTCATCGAACAGAAGTCATCTTCTCATGGAGGTTTAATGCACAACAGTGAGACACAGCTTTTTTAATGTGGCTCAGAATAGCCTTAAAATAGCATAAGGATGAGGGAGACAGGAAAGGTTGTCTGGTCTTCTTGGGGGAAGATCAGGTGCATTTCAGCACTCGGCTCTGTGCTTGGTTTCAAGGTGTAAGAAGAAGGTTGCTGCCTCCAAGAGGGTCACAATCCATGAAGCACCCAGAGTCCTCACATTATGTCTGGAAAGGGCTGACCAATGGACTGGCAAGAAGATCAGCAAGGTGTGTACACAGCTGGAGTCCAACTTTCTCTTCCTGGAGCAGAAGATTCCCCAAAGCAGTACACTCTGTCACAAGCTGCTCTTGTTGAGTTTTTTGTGTTCCCTTCTGGGGAGAGGAGAATTCCTGTGGGAAGACCAACCTGGACTCTGCTCTGCCAGAGATGTTTTGGCTGAGAACAGTTTCCTGTCACCTAAATCATTACATATTGAAGGCTATTTCGTGTGGTAACTCAGGATCATTTCTGAGTCCTCTTGGTCTCTCTGTAGTTTGTGGACTATCCTGAGTACTTGGATCTTCGGCCATACATGTCTGACACAGCTGGAGAACCCCTCCTCTGCTCCTTATATGCCATTGTGGTGCACAGTGGTGACACCTGTCTTGAAGGACACTTTTTCTGCTACACAAAGGTAAAGACATTCCTCGTGACAAGGAGAAATTTGTGCTGGGGAAGACAAACTTTCCAAGCAGTGTTACTGGCAGCCAGGGTTTTGGGGGAGAAGGTCTCCTTTGAGACTGGATTGGATTTGTTTTGGTGTACTCTTGGTTCTGCAGTTTTCTGCCTGTGGTGTTGTGGAAAAACCCTGGAGTTCCTCTCCAGATGTATGCCTTTCTTTGCAGGCCAGCAATGGACTGTGGTACAAGATGGACGATGAGTCTGTGGATAGTTGTGACACCCACACAGTTCTGGGGCAGCAAGCATATTTGCTGTTCTACGCCAGGTAATAACCAGTGTCACACGTGTTCAGAATATGTTTCCTTTTCTCGGCTTTGCTGTTTATCTTCTCATCCTCCCGGGTGCTTCTGTAATAGGAGAGAACTTCTCCTTGCATTCTTCAGTCCTGTGAATTTTGAACTATCCCACACCAGTCCTTCTCTTCCCTTGCTTCACCTTCAGGCTTTAGGGTGCTGCCCTGTGTATTCTGCCACTTGTCTGCTCTCTGAAGTTGGTTCATGTAGAGAAGAACACTTAAAGGGGGCCTCTAGGAAAGATGAGTAGAGACTCTTTATCAAGGAGACTAGTAATGGGATGAGGGGTAATGATTTTAAAGCAAAGAGGGAAGATTTAGATTACATATTAGGAAGAAATTTTTCCCTGGGAGGGTGATGAGGGTCTGGCACAGGTTGCCCAGAGAAGCTGTGGCTACCCCATTCCTGGAAGTGTTCAAGGCCAGGTTGGACAGAGCTTGGAGCAACCTGGTCTAGTGGAAGGTATTCTTGCCCATGGCAGTGGAAGGTGCCCTTGCCCATGTTGGAGCTAGTTGATCTTTAATGTTTCTTCCAACCAAATTCTAGGATTCTAGGATTCTGGGAATTGGAGGCCATAGCGGGTATAAAGACAAGGAGTTGCTCTGACAGGGGTAGACCTGGTGGGAAGACCCCAGTTAAATTCCCATTGGTGACCTTGGTGAATTCTTCCCTCTGTTGCTCTAAGAAAATAACTAAATCCCAGAGGAGTCTACAAGGAATGCCCTAAACAGAGATCACTCTTTTTTCCTCCAGGTGTTCCAACTTGAAAATGGGAGAAATGGCGGCTTCCTCACCAGCACCATCATATGTCCATTCCATCCTCAGTCAGACGGGGGGGCAGCAGTGAGCAGGCAGGTTCTGCAGGACCACAAGCTCTGCCTGGTAGGATTAAGGTGACACACAGTGTCAGGAACAGCGCCAGGGAGAGGGCCCGGAGCAGATCCCCACAGTGGGGCAATGATCTCTGCAGCTGCTTCATGAACAGCACTGACTACGACAACTCAACGGGGAGGAGGAGGAAGAGAACTAGTTCTTTAGGCTGTAACCATGCTCCCAGGGATAACACAGCTCCAGGGCTCTCCAACTGGATCTGCCAGCGGACACCTGCACTCAGTGCTGCTTGGGTGCAAACCCTGCCAATACGGAGATCCTCATGGCGGGGCTATGATATCTGGAGCCAGGTTGTGGAGATCACAAACTCTCATCAGTCAGTGAGGAGGTTTGAGCATCGCAGAGATGCACATCAGTCAAACACAGTATGATGAGGCCAGACTGTCAGCCTGGATTAGGGAGCAGCACAGCATCTGAAATGAACAAAACTAACACTCGACTGGAATGAACAGGCAGAAAAGCCAAAGCCAGAATTAAACCCCCTTATTGGCCTGTGGAGGACCAGGCCTAAGCATGTTTTGTCTCAAACATTCTGTTACAACAGGAAAGGTAACTGGAGAAGAGGGTCCTGCAGAGCAGGGGCAGCATGTTCTGAGCCAACTTCCTGCTCCACCTTGAGACTTGTGCTGCCCCATCCCCAGCTAACCTGCAGGAGGAGGGCCAGAAGGGCTGGCTGTGCATGTGGAAAAAAACAGCACAAAAAATCTAGTTTACATAGGAGGCTGCACCAGGTTAACTAGGAAAGGAAGTGGATTGAGCTCCCCTGGTTCTCTTTTTCCTCTCTTTCTCTTTTGCTTTCTTTGTCTCGCAACCTCAGCTCCAGACCCACGCGGCAGGACCAATGTGGGATCTACGGACTGCTGATATTCTTTGTTCTCTCCCTTTTCTATCTTTATTTCTCTCCTCTCTTGCTTTGCCTGGGCAAAGCACGGCTATGATATTCTAGCCTGTACTCCATATTGAAGTTTGTTTTGGGAGTGCGGAGTTTGTGGAAGCATGTTGTGGCTTGTGAGCCACCACCTTTGAGGAGCTTCTTGTGGGAGCTGAGAACTTACTGAAGTGTACTGTACCAAATCTAAGGGCTTGTTTGACCCCACTCTTGTAGAAGTGTATTGCAATAATTTAAGAGCTTGTTAGCCAACACCTTTTTAATCTAAATATTGGGCTGGTTCCTGGAGTTATGGTGGCTGTACAGTAAAACATAAAGAGTTCCCTGGCATGTAGCCCAGTGTCTTTGTTCAGCCTGACAAGAATTCACAACGAACATCATGCCTCTGACCACATAGGTTATGACATGGTCTTGCATGAATAATCCTTCTTTTTAGGTTTTGGGGCAATTGGTGGAAATACCCACTGTGGGATGTTGTGCATGATGGGATTTTGAAAGCTGTGTGCTTGCATGTGCCCATTTGGTAATCTCTTATTTTTAAAGATGGAGTTCAAGTCACTCAAAGGAACATGGGTTGGATGAGTCAACAGGGACTGAAGAGGGCTGGATGGTTGGACCCCAAGGGTTCTGCTCAGCAGCACCAAGCCTAGTCTGGAGCCAGGAAAAAGCAGTGTGTCCCAGGGGTCAGGAACTGATCCTATTTAATGTCTTTCTTAACTAATGGTCTGGATGCTGGGACAGAGACAACACTCAGCAAATTGGCAGATGACACCAAAGCGGGAGCAGTACTTAGGCCACGGGTCTTGTGCTGCCACAGCGGAGATAAGGCAGATTGTCAACCTGGACCATAAAAAGGAGACTTTCAAGGCTAGAAGCAAGGCTTAGGGCTCTAATGACAATGCTTTGGTCCCTAAAAGAGGGCTTTGGACTATCCAGATGGGGGTCTGGACACTCAACGTGTGGCTTGGACCGTAAAATGACCGTATGGGCCCTAAAAGTGCTGCTTTGGAGCTGGTTGTATCTGACATGGCTGATTTTGTACAAGTCTTAATTGTCAGCGGTAACATTGTTTGTGGATGTCCCTACACATTTTCTGGTTAAGGGCTGTGGGAAAATGACTGGGAGTAAAAACATAATGGTACAGAAATTATAGGGGAAAATACATTGCTACTCCCTGGATGGAATGCAGCCAGCATACCCGACCTCCCACACACAATACAGTCTAAGGGGGACTAAATGAAGGGTGGAGTTGAGTGGAGATCTGTGGAAACCTTTGCAGGGGAGGGAACTTGGTGGTACTTTATAGCTGATCAGCTGCACAGCCACTGAAAACCAAGGGAGATAAAGGAAGATGTCCTGCTGTTGAATCAGCAACTGTGGCAAAATCCCTCTCCTTGGACTGATGGGTGTCCCTATTTCAAGGTTATCTCAGGTACTGCACTGAGATACCTGTCCCCAAGGTACAACCACCCTTCACTGAGTAACACGCATGACTAAAATCACTCAAGTTCCACCTAAGTGTAAAAAACCAGCATAAAAGTGCGTTGAAAATGGGGAGAATTTAGCAAAAACTCATTTGTAACTTCTGGGATCAGTCAACGGGCTGAACCTGTCTCTCCCCCCAGAGGGGCCCGTTCGGTAAAGGAACCACACTCTGTGCGCACTGAATGATTTTCTCTAGTCAGTTTTGTCAGGGATTAGAGGTTGTCTGTATATTGCTTTGAATACATTTTTGCAGTCAGACAGTAAGTATCACCAGCAATCCTAGAACCTTAACCTGTCACAATTTTATTAATAAAGAGTGTTATTCCATGAATTGTTGGTGTGAGTCTTTCAAGGGTTTTGACAAACATTAAGGGTTTGGGAATATCTTCCCTTTCCATGTGACAAGGGCCAGTCTCTACTTTGTGCTGCAAGACACAAAGTCTCTACTTTGTGCTGCAAGACCCTCCTGTCCAGTATGCCCCAGTTTACAGTGTAACCGGTTGCCCAATCAATACTAATGTTGAGGATCTTCTGACTGATCAATTTTTATCTTAATTTTTGTCATCTGATCCACCTTCTTGCTCCAATAAGTCTGTAAGACTTGATCATTGCCATGAGTTTTGACCCATCCTATGTGGATTGGTTGGGACTGAGCATGTAACAGTAACCACTTCCAATCTTCCTTCTGCCAAACCTCCTTTCCATTTACTCGTCAAACTAATGCTTCCCATTGACACAATCACTGTGTGGCACCAGCCCAGATCGTGTAAGAATCAACATATATTGTCTTTGTTTTCTCTTTTAGTGCCAGCAATTCAGCTTTTAACTCTCCCACCTGTGCACTTCCCATTCCTTCTTCTACTACTTCCATTCCTGTCTGAATGGTAAGAGCACCTGCTCTGTACTTCCATTTACCATCTCTGTGTTTGGCTGAGGCATCAGTAAAACACATCTTTAACTTCAGAGTCTGATGTAAATGGGGAGCATCAAGTACAGGAGTAGGTTTACATGGTTGTTTCAAAGTCAGCATATCTGGGGTCTCAGCTACCTGCAATTCGGTAGGTTCTCCCAGCCCTTCAGTCATATCCATCCAATCCACGACTCCTGAGACATATGCACACTATCTGTGTACTGTTGGCTTTTGTGCAATCCCGTCTGGTGGAGCACTGCCCTTCTTAACACTGGCTAACAGGTTAAATGGGCCTTGGATTTGCACAGATTGGTACTGTTGAATTTTTTCTACTTCTTTAATTGTTTGGGTCAGAGATAATAATACCTTTTCCCAGTCCATGTATCTTTTTTCAGTATCTTTTAATGCTGTGGAACTGAACCCTAATGGTCATTTGGGTCCATGAGGGCCTTCCTGGAACATATTACAGTAAGTCTCAAGTTCAGCAAAACCCCATTCAACTATTATAGGATCACTGGGGTAAACTGGTCCAAGTGATTGATATATTTTTAACTCTTCTATTAGCATGTGCAAAGCCTGCTCATGACTATCAAGCCATTCCCAGGTCTTTTTTTCCTCATAATGCATACAACAGTTTTGCTATTAAAGAAAATCCAGGAACAGACAGGAGAATTGCATGGGGAGTGTGCCCTAAATACCTCTGTGCTCTAAATCCCTAATTACTTCATTTATCCTTTCTCTGGCTGCAGGGGAAATGGGGAGCTTTGATATTAGTCACAATGGAAATGGGTAAGACTGGAGCAATTTTTAATGCAGTAATTTTCATATTCTTTCCAGAAAATTTACTGTTTGGAGTTTTTGCAAGCCTGAATGACCAAATATTGTCATTGAACAATTGACAAACTTTTCCTTTAAAGATATTGTATCCTAAAATATTTTCTTAATGTCCTGCAATTGCAAAGGTACATGAAGTCATTCTTTTTCCCTAGGTAACCATAAACAGACAGGAGGATTGGGGACTTTTAATAATGCCACTTCTAATCTTTCTTCCAAGGCCTCTGCCTTTCCCTCGAACTCTTTAAATTGTGGTTCTAATAAATCATTCTATACCTGAAAACTGAGCTTTAGAAATGAAAAGGAGGGTTTGAACCCTGAAGTTAGGTTTTGTGCCCTCAAAGGATGCTTCATTACCACAAATAAGGGCTTTGCCCCTAAAAAGGGGTTTTGAGAGGCTTAAAATAAGATTTGAGCCCACCAAATTTCAGGATGAATCCTAAAGAGAAGGCTTTGGTCCCTGACAGGGGTGTTTTGGAAGCCCTGGACCAAACCTGTGCAGCTTGAGTGTGTCCTGGACTGCAGGGTTTCAGGGTGTCCTGCCCCTGACCCACAGGCTCCAGAGCTTCCTCTGTTGGGTTCTGAACTCCCTCTTCACAGTGCAGTAGAATAACTCCTCCATTTTTGTGTGTCCAGTCAAAAAAGCCTCCAAAACATCATTTTTTTGTCCCCCAGGTGTTGGCCTTTTAAAATTTTTCCAACATGACAATGGATTTTAAACCTTGTTATTCAGCTTTTTGATCACTAACCACCCCCTTTTCCAGACTTTTACCACCAGACCAAAGATTTGTGCCTCATTTGGTATCATTTGGACCAAATCCAAGATGAAACTGGTGCTGAAGCACAGGAGTCACCCTGACCTGGACCTGGCCTGGGCTGTGCTGCTTCACTCAGAAATTTAGGGTGGAGCTTTGAACCTCTCACTGGTGACCCAGGCCAGAGCAGTGTTGTGAGATCTTGCCCCAAAATATGGCTCAGGGCCATGGTTTTGCCCCGTCATAGCAAAATAAGTATAGGGAAATATTTGGTGGAACCATTCTTCCTTGGCCGTGCTCCTTCTCTCCCCTGGGGCTGCTATACCCCAGCCCTCTGTGCTCCAAATCCTTAAGAGGCCTCTGGCCTCTCTAAGTGTTTCACTTAGGTCCTTTTGGGTGCCTCCATGCCCCTTTGGGGTATTCCTAATTTCCCTTTGGATGTCCCCCAGGCCTCTCAGGGTGCTCCCCCAGGCTCCTCCATGACCATTTGGGTACAGCACCCCTCCACCTCCCTCCATGCCTCTCTAGCTCCCTCTCTGAGCCCCCCAGTCCCACTGGGTGTCCTATGGGACTCCCTGGAGTCTCTCCCTCTTTCGGCCTCCCTCATCCGTAACACCCCTGGAATCCCCCCCTGCTCCTCCCCGCCCCCGTCCCAGAGGTGTTCTGGGCCCCTTAAGGGCCCCCAGCCAGCACTGGCTCTGTGCCCAGAGCCTCTAACAGGCATCTCCAGCTGCTCTGCCATGGAGGAGACGTGAGTGCGCCGGAGCCCCCGAGGTTCCCCCGCTGCTGGCACCCCCTGAACCTACTGTTCCCTCCAGGGTGCCCTCAGTGGAAGCCTACGAGGCGGCCATGGTGCTGAGCGGGGTAGGAGATGCGCTGGGGTACCGGGGGGGCCGCTGGGAGTACTGCACCTCAGGCCCCCAGATCCACGCTGAGCTGGCTGAGCTGGGAGGGCTAGCGGCCATCACCCTCGAGCCCCCCGAGTGGCCTGTCAGCGATGACACCGTCCTGCACCTCGCCACCGCCGAAGGCCTGGCCACAGGTGGGGGGGGGCTCCATGGCACCCCACAGATACAGATCCCTGGGATTGGGGTCCCCATTGTACCCCAGGCTAGCAGCGGAGTGTTCTGGGTGAGAGGGATGTCCTCACTATATCCCCCAGAGGGTGGGACTTATCTTTTGGTTGGGTTGTATATAGCCTTGGGTTGTATAGTGAGGCCGGGGGGGGAACCCCATTTTAGCCCTGAGCTGTATGGGGCAGAAGTCCCCCATTGTATCTATGACCTAAACTGGAGGGTTGCTGGGAGGGGCTTTTGGAGGGACTCTGCCCAGCCCTGGAGGGGGCTCGGGGGCATTCTAATTCCACTTTCCCCCCTCTCCTCCCCTTTTAGAGTTTAGCCGGTGAGGCTTGTGGGGGTGGGGGTGTCCTCATTTACTCGGGGAGAGTGGCAGGTGGGGAGTGTGTGTCTGTCTGTGTCTCTGTGTTTTTCACCATTTATGTGCCCTTCCATATTGGGGGCTAGAGGGGGGAACATTTTCCCCTCCCACTTTAGAGACCTGGCAGGGTACCCCTTTCCCACCCAAATTGGAATGCTCAGGGGGATTCCCCATTTCTCCATGAAACTTGTTCTGCTTCCCCTCCACTTTTGGGGGGGTCTGTGAGTGGTGTCTCCTTTTCCCTCCACTTTTGGTAGTCTATGAAGGGTGTTCTCCTCCCCCCTCCAGTTTTGGGGTGTCTGTGGGGCAATGTGCCCTTTCCCCACATATTTTGGGCGGGGTGCAGTGGGGGGTCTTCCTCTTCCCTTTCAGTTTTGGTGGGTGCATGGGGCCTCTTCCTCCCCTCCCTGCCAGCCTGGGTAACCCAGGGAGGCCCTCATGCTCCCCCCCCCAGGCCTGGAGGGGGAACCCCTCCTGCAGGAGCTGGCTCGCCGCTACGTGGCTGCCATGGGAGACATGGAGGGACGCAAGCCTGGACCCACCAGCATCCTGGGTGAGTGAGGCCCAAGGATCCGGGGAGAGGCAGGGGGGCTTAGGGGGCCTCACGCCCCCATGCTCCCCCAGGCACCTCACAGCTGCGGCCTGGGGAGCCCGAGGGCTATCGCATCCCCTTCAACCCCCGTGGCACCGGCTGTGGGGCCGCCATGCGCAGCCTGGCCATCGGCCTCAGGTGGGGATAGAGAAATGGGGGGACAGGTGGGGATGGGGGACAGAGGTATCAGAACTGGGGAGATGGGGACAGGGTATGTGGGGGTGTCAAACAGGGATGTGGGAGTGTCAAAATGGTTGGAATGGGGACATGGGGGTGTCAGGACTGGAAGGACGTGGGGGAACAGGGACACGGGGAATGGGGGTGAGGGACTGTCAGAGCTGGGGGAGTGGAGACATGAGGATGTTGGGGCTGGGAAAATGGGTGTGTCAGAGCTGGAGGGAAAGGGACATGAGGGGATGGGGGTGGGGTAACAGGGACATGGGGATGTCAGAGGGAGAAGAACGGGGATATAGAGAGGGGTGGGGCTGGAGAGGACAAGGTCTGGGATTTGGGGACATGGTGGTGCTGGAGCTGGGAGGTCGGGGACAGAGAACACAGGGACAGCAATAGGGAGAATGGGCACAGCAGAGACAAGGACTGTGGGGACAAGGGTGGTGGGATGGGGACGGGAACAAGGCTGGGGATACAGGACTGGGGCGGTGGGGACTTGTCTGATGCCAGTACAGGTATCCACATGCCTGGGAGCTGCCGACACTGATCCGGGTGAGCATCGAGAGTGGGCGCATGACCCACCACCACCCCACTGGTGCGTGCCAGCCTGAGGGAGGCAGGGCAGGAGGGGACACAGGAACCCCCCTGAAGCCCCTGTCCCCGCAGGGTACCTCGGGGCACTGGCAGTGGCCCTCTTTGGGGCACTGGGGGCTCGGGGAGAGCCCCCAGAGCGCTGGGGGGCTGAGCTGCTGCGGGTCCTGCCCCTGGCATGGGACTACGTGGAGGGCACCGGTGTGGCTGTGGAGGACAACGCTGCTGCCTGGCCCTTCTTTGGGGAGGCCTGGCACCGGTGAGGGGTCACTGGGAAGGCCTTGGGGAGGCATTGGGAGCACAAGGTTGGACTGGGAAGGATACTGGGAGGGGCTCAGGGGGCCATTGGTGTCACTGGTGTCCACTAGGCTCTGTCCCAGTCCTGGTAGCGCATCGCACTGGGGTTACTGCTGATCCTGATGTCCAGTCTGTCCACAGGGCTGGCACTGCCCACCCTGTTCCTGCTGCACCTGTGTCCCGTCAGTGATGCCATCCTCAGGGACACTGACCCGTGTGTCCCTCGGGTTCCTAGGGTTATGGGTTTTCCTGGTGTTACTGGTGTGCCCACTGTGTCCAGTGCCACAGTGCCCCCCAGGTGTACCAATTGTCCCCAGTGTCCTCACAGGTTCCTAGGGCCACAGGGGCTGCTGGAGAGCCATCGCCCGGTGACCCCCAGTGTCACTGGTTACCCCCTTGTCTGGTGACATCAATGTCCCCACTGACACTAGTGTCCCTGATGACTCCCCATGTCTTCAGTGTCATCCCTGCTGCCACCAACATCCCCAGTGACCTCAGTGTTCCCATGTCCCTGCAGGTACCTGGACTCCCGTGGGCTTCTGGAGGGTTGTGGCCCAGCCCAGGTGCCATCCCTCCCGTCCCCAGCCGAGCGGGACACAGTGTACCTAGGCTGGGCGCTGGAGGGGTGGGCAGGGCGCAGTGGCCATGATGCACCCATGGTGGCCCTAGAAGCCCTGCTGGCAGCTGGTGGATGCTGGGAAGACCTGTGTGGCAGGGCAGTGTTGCATGGTGGGGACAATGATTCAACGGGGACCATCGCTGCTGGGTGTTGGGGGCTGCAAGGGGGACTGACATCCGTCCCCTCGGGGCTACACTGCCGCCTTGAGCACCGTGAGCGGCTGCGCAATGCTGCCCACCAACTCCATGTGCTGGCCTGGGGGAGACAATGAGCCCACCCTATGTCCCTGGTATCACCTGCTGTTCCCCTCCAAAGAAAGCCCTGGTGGGTCACCAGGGCACAGCAAAGACTATCATGGGGTCTTAGCTTGGGAGGGTCTCTGGGGGTCAGCAGGCCTGGGAAGGCCCCTAGGAGAGTCCTGGGTGAAGCAGGGCCCTTCAGGGGGTGCTGGGGTCTCAGGAAAGCCCCAGGGAAACCACAATAGCTGTGTCCAGGTGGCCTTTTACCCCTCCCCAGTTTGGGACCCCAGAACTTTCCCAAGGAGCCTCAGTTACCCCTACAGTAAAAAGCATGTCCTCCCAAGTCACTCTGGGTCTGGGTGTGTGCCTGGCGTCTCTTGTCCTGCCTCTGCCAGTGTTGAGACCATACCTCGGTGGGACCCTCTGCAGCCAAACCTGCTCCAGGCTGAGCAGCTCCTGCAGCCCCTCCAAGAGGCTCCCGGCCATGGGGCATCGCCAAGGCCTGTTCCTGGGCTGGCTTACCAACAATCTGTTCTGTACTGATAGCCCAGGGCTTGGACCCAGTGTTCAAAGGGTGGGCTCACCAGTACTGACTGAGTGGAGAGGAAGGAGCACACAACCCTGCTGCCACCTGCCTCCAAGTGCCACCCAGGATAGTGATGCATTATCCTTTGCATCCTGCTGCTCATGGTCACCTTAGTGGGCCCCAGGGTCTTAAACTTCAAAGCAAAAAGGATGAGCCCCCAGGGGGATGGTCCCCCAGGGTTAATAACCCGGAGGGGGCCGGGCCTGAGATGTGATGGGCCAACAGGGTAAAGCACCTCTGGTGGGCCCAGGGTTAATCATCCCAAGGGTGACGGGATCAAGGACTAATGGACCCAAAGAGTAAAAAACAACCAGGGTGGTTGGCCCCCCCTCAAAGGTGATGGCCTCCAGGATTAATCCCCCCCAAATGGGATAGTCCCCAGGGTTAACCACCCTGAGGGCGACGGGTTTGTGCTAAGAACAGGGCTGATAACACAGGAATGCTTTAGTCAAAAACCCCTCATTCTTAGGGTTGGAACATGAATCTCAGTGACAAAAAACCCCCAAACAACACCCCCCCTCCAGAAAAAAACAACAAACCAAACAAATAAAAAACCCAGGAAAAAAAATTGAGATCCCGAACTACAACTGCAAGGTCCAAAGGATTATTTTTCTGATTCAACTCCAAGTTTTTCAAGTACAAAGCCTGATTTATATAATGCAATCCTCCAAAGTAAGGAAAACAGCATCACTTTTAAATCCCTAAAGACTACACTTGGGAGACCAAATAGTTTAAGACACAAACTCACATTTTCATGCTACAAAACTACATTTAGACGTCACAAGGTTTATGCTTTTAAAGTTCAAAGACTCATTTAGAGGGTCCAGAGCATCATTTTGAAGGCCCCAAGTTTGATCTGGGAGGTTCAAAACCTCATTTGTAGAGTCCAAAGGCTCATTTTTGGCCCCAAACCAATTGGATATGTTCCAAATGCTCCCTCTCAGAGGGAGAGAATTCAGTCTGCAATTTGGCTGGCTCAAAGCTGCCTTTTAAGGCTCCCCAGACCCATTTCCTCGTGCACTTACACTAAAGTAGGTCCTGAGCTACTCTGGTGAGGGTGAGAGTGCTCATCTTTCCTTCTCTGTAATTGTGCAGGTGTCCCCTGTGTCACACCGGGAAGCGGGTCAGGCCCAACAGTCCAGCTGCTGGTGGCTATGCTTTGAAAACTTTTTGGGCAAGTTGATGCATTCCTACCTTCCAGCTGGGACATTTGAGATAGGGAGCAGCAGGTTTTAAGGGCTGCAGTTGGCTGGCTCCATCCAACAAAAGCTCCTCCTGCATGCATCCTCATCTGCCCAGAGAAGTGGGGAGTCCCCATGGCCCTGGAGCAGGGCCTGCAGTTCCTCTTGCCTTCCTCAGAAAGCAGGAAACCACCCCAAAAGGCCGCACTGAGGGCCAAACAGGGCTTGTGCAAGGGTGGTGGCACCTCTAGTATGTGGTGCTGTACTACGGGATGATTCCAGTTGCTGGAGACCCCTGGATGTCCTCAAACTACTTCTGCCCTGACTCCAGCATGGCTTTTTCAGTGGGGGAAGAGGAAGGAGAGAACTTGGCATCTCCTCTCCCAGGGCTAATGTTGCCACCAAGGGTCCCCAGAGTGCCATCACAAGTGCTCATAAATGCCACAGTGTCACCGAGTGCATGGACAGACCTACAGAGTCCTGCCTGAGAAGGGCTGCTGGGATTCCCAAAGGCAGTTTGAGGGTGTGCTGTGCTTCCCTCCCCCATTTCTTCTGGGGGCCAATCCCCTGGAATGTTCGGGGGGGGATCTGAAGTCTTGGGGCTGCCCCTTCCAACCATTTCAGGGGGATATTTTGCAATTTGGGGGAATACTCCCAAATACTGGGGTGCCTGGCGCCTCCCGAGGCCTCCCTGCCATGCCCCCAGTCCGGTTAATAAAAACTGGCTCGAGATTCAGCTGCTCCCTAACTTGTCTCGCCCACTTCCACCGTCACCGGACGTGTCGTCCCCCCATACCTAACCCAGTCCTTCCGGCCCAGACCCATGCCCCACCCCCCCTTCCGTATCCCCCGTTCCGCGCTCCCGGAGGGCGGGAATAGAGTGGAATCGGCGACGACCAGTGGGAGGGGGCGGGGCCAGGCCGTGATCGATGGGAGGGGGCGGGGCCTGCCCAGCGCTACGGTCGAAGGGCTCCACACGCAGGCGTCGCTCCTCCTCTTCTCGAGACTGACAGCCGTAGTAACCAAAGGCGCCGTGGAGGCGGGAGGCGGGCTCCGCCTGACAGCCAATGGCAGCGAGAGGCCGGCGGGCAGCCCAGCGGCAGTGAGGTGACAGGCGGCGCGAGCAGCCAATGGCGCGGCGGAGGGGGGTGGGGCTGCGGCCGACGCGCGGCGGATCGCGGTGAGCGCTGAGCCGGCGAGCCGTGGTTCCGCAGGTCGTTCCCGGGGCCCGGACTCTCCTGCGGTCCCAGCACCAATCCTGGCGGGGCTGCTCCCGCTATCTGCCGCCTGAGCATACGCCCGGGCCACCCCCCGCCCCGCTGCGCCCAGAACTGACCACCAGTTCCCCTTCCTCGGTACAGGCCCCCGAAGCCCTGGCTTCCCCCTGCTTCCCAGGCAGCAGCCCCATACCCTGGGCTCTCCCCGTATCCCTCTGTACTCTCTCCAGCGCGTCAAACTGCCTTCCACGCCCCCCCCCCCCCCCCCCGGCAGAGCCCTAATCTCCAAATGCCCTGAGGTTCTCCCTGGTCACCTTCCTTGATGCTGTGGCCTCGCCGCTGCCTTCCCCTGTCTGTGCCCCCGCCATCAGTTCCACTCCCGCTCCCTCCCTGAAGCCACCACCCCAGAATCCACCCCAACTCACCTGCCCCAAGCCCTCCAACCTGGGTCCCCTTTCCCGAGGGTGCCCTCCCCGTCTTCTAGGGGTGCCCCCCCTACTCCTGGGGTGCCCCTGTCTCCCCAGGGTGCCTTCTCCCCACAGACCCCCCCCGCGCCATGGCGGAGCCGCGGTACCTGCAGGCCGACTGTACTTTTCGGCCCGGGACACACACGGTGCGGGTGACTCTGGCTCGCACTGCGCTGCAGGTGGAGGTGGAGGCTCACGGCACCGCCGACCTGTGGAGGGGCGAGTTCGATGCCGCTTGTGAGTGCCGGGGGGGGAGCTGGGGGAGGACCGAGGGAACTCCCCACGACTGCCACTCACTGAAGTACCCCCCTCCTCGCAGTCATCGAGGACCTGACCCGCAAAACGGGGAATTTCAAGCAGTTTGGCATTTTCTGCAGCATGCTGGAGTCAGCACTGATGCAGGTGTGGCTGCGCCGCTCCCCTACATGGCATTTTGGGGGCAGATGTGGGGTGTGTGTCCCACTGAGCCTCCCCCACTTTTCAAACCCCCTGCAGAGCAGCGAGTCCGTCAGCCTGGAGCTCCTCACCTACGCCGACCTGGAGACCCTGCGTAGCCGGAAAGTGGGGGCAATCACCCGGCCTCCCCCTTCCTCCTCTTCCCCCCTCAGCACCAAGCGCTACCTTATCCTCGTCTATTCTGTGGAGTTTGATAGGTGACAGGGAAGACTGGGCAGGGGTCACGGAGGAGTGACACCAGACTCACCCCCTCCATGTGCTCTTCCCCAGGATCCACTACCCGCTGCCGCTGCCTTACGTCGGGCGGCCGGACCTTGCCACACTGGTGCAGGAGTTGCGGGAGGAGCTGGCACGGCTCCGGGCCCGACGCCTGGAGGAGATCCAGCACCTGCGGGACGCGTGAGTGGGGCCTGCAGCGCTCAGAAGGGTTTGGGGGGGTTCAAGGTGAGGAAGGAGCCCCCAGACCACACCCTGCCATCCCCCTCAGGCTGCGACGGGCACTGGAGGAGAAGCGGGTGGCAGAGGCCCGGCATCAGCGTGAGCACCGTCAGCTGGCTGCCCAGGTGGGCTGGGAGGGGATGGGGGGGGCCTGCAGTTTGGGGACTGCTGGCAGTGGGAAGGGGGGCTGCCGGATGCACAGTGAACTTTTTTCCCCCACCTTGCAGCTGGCCGAGGCAAAGGCATCAGAGCAGAGGCTGCAACTGCGGGTGAAGAGCCTGACAGCCGAACTGGCCTCCTGCAGGAGGGGGTGAGGTTGGGGTGGGCTGTACAGGGGGACCCTCATGACCATGGGATGTCCCCCCCCTCATGGCACTGGTCCTCTTGGCAGCCGCCGGACATCTGCCAGCACAGCCCCCTGCCCCCAGGAGCGACGCTCGGCATCCCTGGAGAGCCACAGGAGCAGCCGGGGCCGCCCCTCTCTGCGATCCCCATCACCTGCAGGTGTGGGTCGCTTGGGGGGACACACATGGGGTGGAGACAGGACATGGCTCACCTGCTCCTCATCCTGACTCTCTCCTTCTCACTCCTTCACCAGGCTCCCACCTCCCACGCTTCGACCCCACTGCCTTCGTCAGGGCCCGACAGCGACGGCAGAAGGAGGCTGAGCTCAGAAAGTAAGCGGTGACAGTGAACTTGTCACCATCCCGCTGTCCCATTCCTCCCCAGCACTTGGGGGATCCCCTGCTCCCACTCACCATCTCCCTTGGGTGCAGCCAGCGGCACAGGGCAGCTTTTGGCAGCTCCAGTCCGGTGAGGAGCCATGGGCGCAGCTCGTCGGGTGAGTGGGGAGCATGAAGAGGGCCAAGGGGCACCCACTGGGTGCTGGAGCTCCTTCCTCAGCTTCCTCCTTTACACCCATTTCTCCCTGCAGCCACAAGCTTCCAGAGCTGGTGCTCGGCAGTGAGCTCTGGCAGCAAAGGCAGTGAGTGCCCCAAGGCCATGCCCCGCAGGTAACGCTGGTGTGGGGCAGGATGCTTGGGCATCCTTCCTGGCACCTCTTAAATCCTCCTGTTTTGGGCAGGGACAGGAGGGTGACCCATACCCAGAGACCCCTGAGCACCTCGTCCTGCAATGGCCCCTGTGTGGTGAGTGGCAGCCCCTTTGGGGTCCCCCCACCCATTTGGGGCCCCCCCATCTACATGCTAAAGTGGGGTGAGCACAAGGAGTGGGGGGACACACACCAGTGACCGCCAGTCTCTCCCACAGGCACCTCGCCTGGCTGCCTGTCACAAGGTGCCCATACGCAGTGCTGCTGGCAAGCGCCCTGGTAAAGGTGAGGCCCCATCCAAGTCCCTGGATATTCAGGGTGCCCCCCAACCTAATTCAGGTCTTCGTTAACCCATTTTCCCTGCACTGACCTCCCCAGAGAACCACTCTGAGGAGCCCTCGGCTGAGCTGGCTGAGATTGATGCCCGGCTGTGGGCGCTGCAAGAGTACATGGACAGCCTGGACACCTGCATGTGACTCCCCCCCAGGGACTCCCAGCCCCTCTGGGAACCCTCCCCCCTCCTTGTGTCAGGGGGTGACGGTGGTGTGGGGCGAGTGTTCTCCCAAATAAACCCTTGTCTAGCCCTAGGGCATGTTCTTCTTGGGGTAGGGTGGGGCTTCTGTCCCCCCTCTTGCGGTCCTCTTGTCCTCACTCACTGTCCCCTCAATATCCGCTGCTGGGGACATGGCAGGAAGGACGCAATATGTGTGTCGGGGGGGTGGGCACCAGGACGTTACCAGAGGGTGATAGGGGACATGGGGGGATACATGCCCCAGGTCACTAATCCTGTCCTCTGGGCTGTCAGTGAACTCAAAACGCCACTGCAATATGATAGCAGGACCCATGTTGCCCTACCCTGCCCCTGCACCTGGTCCCCTGTGTGTCCCTGTCCCCCCTCCTGTAACGCTACTGTCCCCATGGCACTGGCCGAGCTCCCCATTGTGGCTCTGACACCACCATGGCTTTATTCAGTTCTGTGTCACACAAAACGGTGCAGTCAGCAGTGACTGGAGCCAGCGTGAGGCTGCAGTTCAGGAATGGTGGCAGCTGGCCAGGGGGTTAGCAGTGATCATGTCACCAGAGTGTAGAGGTTCTGGGGTGGCAGGGTGGTGGTCTCTGTGCCAAAGCCATTGTTTGGTGTCACTGTGACCACACTGGGGATGCCACCGTGGTGAGGAGATCTTCAAAGTCAGTATGAGGTGCTGCAGCCACGACTCGATGCCACCACAACCACACATTCGTCAGGACACTGCAGTGATGATGCTGACGGGCATGAGCCAACCACGGCAGATGAGGCACTGGTGATGCCATGAGGACAGGAGTGGTGCCGGCAACTGCTCGTGGATGTCTGGCAGGCGTTGTTGCTGCCGCGGGTGACAGCCACAGTGGGGGATGGTGAACGTGGTGCCTCGTCCCAGTCAGAGCTGCACGCGGATGTCGGGCAGGAGGCGACAGGCCGTGACGATGTCGATGGTGTCGGCCACAGCGCGCAGGTCGCGGCGGGCCAGGCGCAGGCAGTGAGCGGCGGCGGCGGCGGTCACCTGCGCCCGGCCTAGGGCCCCCTCCAGCCCCCCCCAGGCTCCGGGCGGCGCTGCCGTAGCTCTGCCGCAGGGCGCTGCCCACCGCCCCCTGCAGCCGCCCCGTCCCCTCCCGCAGCCGCTGCTGCAGCAGCGAGGGGCTCCCCCGGCCGCCCCCCCAAACCGTCGCCGGCTCCTCCGCCAGCACTGGGGATGTCTTCGGTCTATGCTCCTTCTCCTCCTCCTCCTCCTCCTCTTCGGTCTCGGAGGCTTCGCCCGGCACCTTCAGCCCGGCCCCGGGGGCTCCCCCCGCCGCCCCTACCAACAGCTCCTGCTCCGAGTCGCTCTCGGAGGCTTCGCCCGGCACCACCGTGAGGGGGCGGGGGGCGGCCATGGCCTGAGGGGCACGGGGGGGGGATCAGGGGGACATCACCGAAGGGGGGGGGCGCTCCGGCCTTGGCCTGTGGAGTCCCTCCCCCACTCCTCCCCGCGTGCTCAGACCCCTGTAGACTCCCACGGTCCACTTAGTGATCCTAAATCTCCACATCCAGGACACCTCCCCCCACAGTCCTCCCCCTCCAATCCCACGGGAATCTCCCACCTCCTGCCCGCGAACGCCGCAGGTCACATGATGGGAGGACCACGTGGCCTTCGCATCACGTGTGCCGCGCGGCGGTAACCCGGAAGTGCCTTCATTCGGCATGGCGGGCCAGGTTCTGCCGGCGGACGGCGCATGCGCCAAGCCGCCATTAAACAAGGGAGGCACTGTAGCGCTGGCAGGCTCCGGGTGTCCTGACCCTGCTCTGCGGAAATGGTGAGCGCGGACAAGAGGCTTATTGGAAGACCCGCGGGAGCTCCCCGTCTGGGGACAGCCGCCCTGCCTCGCGGCCACAACCGAGAGCAGGAGCTGGGCTGGCACCGGGACAGCAGCCGGATCCAGAGCCCTCCGCAGGCCACAGGGCCCCTCCGGTCGGGACCCGCCTCTCACGCCCGCCCGCCCGCCACCAGTAGCGCCGCGTACGTTCGCGGCCATTGGCAGCCCGGCGGTGGCGGGGCGGGCCGAGAGCGCCGATTGGCCGCGCCGGGCGGGGCCAGGCCCCTCCTACCTGGCTTGTCCGCGCCCTTCGGCCCTGTTCCGCTCGCGGCCGTGGCCCCGCGGGCTTCTACTTTGGGTCCCGCGCATCCCGCTCGCCTTTTTTGGGAGGGTCCCTGTGCAACGGGATCCCCTGGGGAGGGCTGAGGCTGAGGAAGCTGAGGAACGGTGCCCCTCCCCGCCGGGAGTGCCTCTCTCACCCCTCTCCATGCGCGGTCTGAGCGGGGGAGGCTGTGTATCGGGGTGCCGACCCCACCCTGCGCCTGCCGGGGTAGGGATGGAGCCCAGGGATGGGGCTGGGAGTACTGGTGTGGGGATGGCGGGATGGGGAGAGGCCGCCGATGGGGCTGAGGTAGGGTCCGGTACCCCGGCACCGCCCCCCCTGTCCAGAGGACAGCTGTGGGAGATGAAGAGCACCTTTGGCAGCTGTAGGTGCTGGGAAGGGGCTACGGGGGCTACAGGGGGTCGAACAGGGCTGGGAACGGGCAGTGAGAGCCAGCAGCTGCCGAGGGTCGAGATGGTCTCCAGGCAGCTGCAGAGGAGTGGCAGGCTGGAGAGCAGCTCTAGGAAAGGGTATGGGGACTGCCGCGGCCTGTAGGGGCTGGGGGACAGGGTTGTGGTGGCTATAGGGGCACAGAGGCTGCAGTGATCTATGGGACAAAGGCTTTCCGGGGAGGGATGGGTGTAGAGGCCCCTCATATCTATAAGGCACAGGTGTGGCCATTCCTAAGGAAGCCACCCTTTTCACTTCCATTAACTCTGAAACCTACGGATGGCCTGGCCACAAGGTGGTGACTGGGAGAAGGGAAGGGGATGCTCCCAGGGGAGGCCAGCTCTGGGGGAGTTGGGGACCCTGCAAATTTATATGGGACTAACGGTGGGGCTGTAGAGGGTGAGGGGTGCTGTATAGGCATAAGGGACCAGGATAGTCATCTGGGGTGTGGGGGCAGCAATGACCTCTGTGTTTGGTGTGTCCCCTGGGACCACCATGTCCTCCCCATCCCTATCCCCATCTGGACCATCAACTTCCTGGGCTGAGTGGGGAGACAATGGTGGTAGTCTAGGGCCACCTACAGCCCCTACCTGCCCCACCCCACAGCACCTCCCCAGCAACCATTACCCCAAAGCTAGCTGAGAGCTGTGAGGGAGGGCAAAGGTTTGGGAGGACAGGGAGTGGGCAGGTGCAGGAGAGCATGGGGGAATTCCCCCAGACTGGGCAATGTGGGGGTTCTGGTGGTGTCTCCAAGTCCAGTGGATGTTTTGGTGTTGCCCCCAACCCATGGACTGTGGGGGCACAAGGGGTACTCAGGCCCCAGCTTTGGGTGCTCTGACCCCTGAAACTGGGTGCTCATCCCCCTCTGTGGCAGGTGCAACCACATTCCCAGGGGCATCTCCCACTGACCCCTCAGTCCCTGCTGTCCCTGCAGAGACAGCAGAGAGCAGGTGTAGGAGTTCCTACCCCTCACAGGTTTGAGGCCCTCAAGTTGCGCAGTGGTGTCGTCCTTACCTACATCACCTTCTGCAGCCCCATGGGGACCCCCAGCCTCACCCTGGGGTGCTTCCCATAGATGGAGCCCTCTGGGGTGTTTAGGGTTGCCCCCTACTCAAGCACAGGGGCAACAGCGCCAGACTGTGGCATTTGAAGCCTGGCAGAATGTTGCAGTGGCAGCTCACGTGACTGATGCTCATCCGCGGTTTTTGCAGGTCCAGAATCTCATGGGGTTGTGGAAAGAACAGAGGTCAGGAAATCACACAGGTGGTGCTGTGAGATCCAATGTTTTGTAGGTGATAAGTGGCTCAGAGGGAAGCGGAGCATCTACTCTGCATGCTTGTTGCATCCCTGAGCTGGAGCAAGACATTCCCAGCAACTGCCAAGGTGTGGCAAGGAAGTGTCCTAGCCTTGCCATCCAGAGCTGCAGGTAGGAATCCTGTGGAATGGGAGTGCATTTACCTTGTGTCAGAAAGTACTTTAGAGCTCAGTCTGCACCACCCTGTCTGCAGGGTCATGATTTCTGTGCCTATGACATAATAGGGATGAATCAGATGGATTCACAGTCACCATCAAAAACAGGGAGAGTAGGGAAGATAAAAATCTTAAAGTGTTTTGAGCAGTGAAATCTCTAAAGCAACATCAGAGACCTTCTGACTGATATCAGTACTTGCTATTTTTCTTAAATGTCTCCAGCAGCAAGAGTTACAAATGGTGGCTTGTTCTGAAAACTGAACTTACTTTTCAGAAGATTTTTCAGGGAGGGTATGCTGAGACCAGCAGGTGCTTTTTTGCAGCATGAGACCATCTGTGAAGGTAAACAGTCTGCCTCTTGCCATCCTTCAATAAACCATATGGTGGTTAAAAAACCAGACTAGCACTGACTTCCAAGCTCATGTACTGCAGATAAGCCTCACATATTTGCTCATGTATTTGCTACAGTGTAAAACTGGATTAAACAGTCCCTCGGTGTAGTGTTGAAAACACAAGGTGACATATGTCCAGTCTGGAGCACAGTAGGAAGACTGTCTTCTGGTCTTCTAGCAAAGATAGAAGAGGTTTTAAAAGGCATGGAAGAGAAAGGAAGAGAAGGCTAAGGTGATCTTTTTTACATAGAATTTGGGAGTGAGGGGAAAAATAAAGGGAGAGGCACCAAACACTGAAATCCTTGAAGGAATGGAAACTTGGTTATAGTGTGAAACAACATTCTACTGCCAATTACAGGTTTTCCATAGGCACTTGTAAGTTATGAGGGAGACCAGAATTTGAAAGCCATGAAACATTTTTAAAGTTTCCCACTGATGATAGCAGATCAAAAATATAATCTGACTGGCCATGGTAAGTTGTGCACAGTGAGAACTGATCTCTTTCCTTAAATCCATAAGAGGGAGTCTGTGAGCAAAAAATCCTTCAGCAGCACTATAAGACAAGAGATCTTATAGGTGGCCAGAGTGTGTACAGGGAACCACTACACTGTCTGAGCCAGTTCCTGGACAAGGATGCTGTCTGCTCTCATCAGTGTAAAAAAACATTCTCTTGCTCTAGTGTGCAGACTGTCTGTAAGCAAGGCAGAAGAATGAAGTCTGAAGTGCAATGACTATTTTCAAGGAGCATGTAAGATAACTGATACTCAATTGTTATAAATGGGATAACTTGGATAATTTGGAGGTGCAGAGTCTTGGTAGGGCACTCACTAATCATATCAGTAACACTTTATCAGGTTGGGATTGCCTGGTAACCAGATTGGAACCACATAATTTGCATATGGATGTTGCCAAACTGGGACCAATGGACAAAAAGTAATTCCGAGTGGATTGTTTCTTTGGAAGGAGTTTGAGAAAAAAAAGGGCAACAAAATGTCTACAAAAAGCTATTCGGAAGTAGAAAAAAATCAGTGAATGAAATCGGGTACAAAGAAGATATGAGATCTTCCAACAGTAGAAGTGCAGATACCTATGGATTGTGATGAAGCTGACAGCAGATTGAAGCCCACCAGGAAGCTGGAGGGAAACCTGTTGGTCAACCCAGTAGAATCTCCCTCTGGAGAATAGAGGACTCGTTGACTGTGTGCTTGTATGTCTCTATTAGTGAGATGAATACCAAGTTTCCTTGTAGCTTTTGGTCAAAATGCTTATCTTTTGGAGTATATAGGAGGAACCATGCCTACATACTGTGGCACACCACTGCTCTACGTGTGTGAGAAGAGAACATCAAATAAGTAATTGCATGGACTGAGGAGTGTTTTTTACCTTGAGGAGGCAGCTTGTTTGACTTGAACTAGATGTTCTTCTGTTGATACTGTATTTCTGATTTTAAAGTGTCTGGCTCTTGCATTGTGATTACAGTACTTTTCAAAGAGCAAGTTTTTAATAAAAAATTTTTAATATTAAATTTTTGCGTTGAGAATGGAAATTATGTTCTTGCTGCTCCCAGGACCAAACATGGTGCTGACTGCTTTTTCAAGCAAGAATTTCTATGGTTTTCAGTGCTTGAAAATATTCATGGTAGTATTATATGATGGGCTAATCCTGCAAGTCAACAACAGGTCTCTGAGGTGAGCATCATTCAAAAATGGTTGACATAGGTATAAACACAGGAATTCTAACAAATCCCAAAAGTATCTTTAGGTAGAAGCTGTCTTGTCAGTATGCTCAGTGATCTCAGAGCTATCAAAAGAAAATACAAAGAGAATCAATAAGAATGTAAGAATAATGATAAAAGGGCTGAGGGGGGAAAAAAAAGGTAAAATTCACCAGCAGTGTCATTGGGCTGAGACAAATGGAAAATACAGGACTCACTACAGCCTACATGTTCCCTTGTCCAGAGCATAAGAACCACAGAATTAAAACACTTTGCCTGGCTATTGCTAGTGTTAAAAATGTCTCTGACTTTCACTGTTAGAGACATATACCCTCTCAAAGTGTATGAAAATCCATATGTCCTCTACTCAAAGAAAGAAATTGTAGATGTTGGACTGGTTAAACCTTGCTGTGGACAAGAGTATGCCCATGTTTAGGGAGTTCACAACCCCTGACGATAACTGTAAAGATGGAATCATCTTTCTGGAACAGACACAGATTTGAAATCTTGGGTTTTTATTCCTGGGTGAATGCTAAGCCTAATCATTGCTTTCTCTATAATGAGTTAAACTCTCCTCCAAAAAAATAACAAAATCACAAACAAAACATCAAAGAATATCCACCAAATGCTTTGTCAAGCACTTCTGAACAATGTGGAATGTCAGTAATGTTTGTAAGTGCATGCTGATGCTCTCAGGCAGCGACCTGGGTTGAGCACTTCAGGGAAACAAGCTCTAGGTCTTCAAATTTGGACACTGTTCAGCCCTGGCATCATCTGGGACAGTTCC
Source organism: Corapipo altera (assembly GCF_003945725.1). NCBI lineage: Eukaryota > Metazoa > Chordata > Aves > Passeriformes > Pipridae > Corapipo > Corapipo altera. Next base: position 92,477 of record NW_020885038.1, read on the forward strand.
TGGAGCTCAGGATATAGAGACTTTCAGAATCAGATGAGGGAGAGAGAAAGCCTCACTTTTGTTCAAGTTTCCTTGTAGGTAACTTACCCTTTAAATGGGAACTGCCCTCTAGAATAGTTTTCAGTTGTTCCTGTTCCTCTGGTGTTCCCAAGAGTACTCTGAAGGTGGCAGTGTGTAATACATTTCTCGAACTTCACCAGACTGAGATTTCTGTGCTTGGGAAGATTTGTGTGGTTTGGTTATTGCAGTCACTGTGTGTCTGTGTATTTCCAGATGACTTTGGCAGTTTTCCTTTAAAATTGTTCATTTTTATTAATAGACATGTTTGCATTGTATGTTTGCAATCTTACATATTGTGTGCTGTCAAGTTCTTTCCATTGACCTTATCCTAGTCTTGCTCCTGCATTACTTCTACCATTGTCCGGGTTCATTTGGAAGCAAATTACTTGGAACTCATAGAAATATCTTTAGTGTGTGCTTTTTTTTTTTTTATGTTTAACTTTCCCAGAAATAAATATTTCCAGAACCCTGAATGAATTAAACAAACAACACATCATGTTCCATTAAAGGAACAAACTAGCTCAGTTGTTGATAGGGAACTGCACATTTGTTTATTAAAAGCTGATGCTTTAAAAGTAAGAGAAGATAGCTGGGACTTTAAGAATGATGGAAAATCCAATTTCCTCTCTGTTGCTGCAGGTGGCTTGGCACAACTTCTCAGCTCATTTGACTTAATGTTTTTACATTTTCCTGTAGAAACTGATGTACATTACAGGACACCGTGACCATTTTGTATTGGAAAACAGGTATTTATTCATGTCTGTCATTCATGATGGAGTTGTTTGAGAAAGAAACGCATGCAATGTTTCAAGCATTGGCACACTATACAATTCTGTGGTTTGGAAATCTTAAACCTTAAATCATGAGTTCTTTGGCAGGCAACATCAGCTTTCACAGACAAGAATACACATCTTGCTTCCTGAAATCATTAGCTTCTAGAGCAAGTTAGGTTTACAAACTATGTCTAAAAGTCCCCTTCTACACCCCCTTAAATAACCTTCTACCCATTCCTACTCATCAAAAACTACCACTGTCCTGGTACCTGCAGACCTAACCACAAAGTCTTTGGTCTTTGTTAGAATCATTTATAGGATTGCATTCTCTCACTGGAGATCAAAATTGGAGTTTAGATGGCCAGGTACACGGCACAAACAGAAGTGTGAATCTGGTTGTCAGAACTGCAGTTTTAATACAATTTTTTGAAAAAACAAAACAGGGATGATTTATGGTTAAAGCCGCCTTCTCCCTAGATCCTCAAAGGTCAACCCATAACTGTGATTGTCAGGTTAACAATCACAGCTACTCTACCCTTCTGTAACCTTCCCTGGAGTACTGTATCCAGGTCTGAGATCCTCAGCACAAGAAGGATGTGGCCCTGTTGAAGGAGTCCAGAGGAGGCCACAAAGTTGTTCTGAGGACTGGAACACCTCTGCTCTGAAGACAGGCTGAGAGAGCTGGGGTGTTCAGCCTGGAGAAGAGAGGGCTCTGGAGAGACCACATTGCAGCCTTCCAGTACGTGAAGGGGGCTTATAAAAAAGAGGGAAAACAACTTTTCACATGTGCAGATAATGATAGGACAAGGGGGTTCAGTTTTAAACTAAAAGAGGAGAGATTTGATTAGGTGTTAGGAGCAAGTTCTTTACTCAGGTTGCCCCTGAGAGGTTGTGGCTGCCCCATCCCTAGAAGTGTTCAAGGCTTGGAGTCTTGAACGTGTATGGGGCTTGGATGGGATTTGGAGCAACCTGGTCTAGTGGAAGGTGTCCTTGCCCATGGCAGGGGAGTGGAACGAGAAGCGCTTTAAGTTCCCTTCCAATCCAAACCATTCTGTATTCTATGAACCATTCTGTATGTCTCTCTGCAGGAAATGCAAGAGTTAGATCACCTACCTAAAGTTGATATGGTCCTGAAACTGCTGGGAAAGAGGCAGATCTGTCTAGCAGATACCAAGAGTGGAAAGCAGCCTGTAGCCCCTGACAGCACAGGATGCCAGTCTCATCTGCTTTCCAGCATTCATCTGCCTGCAGCAGCTCTGTATGATGCACTGACTCCGAAGTCAGCTTGCTCCAGAGACCTTTTCCTGACACATTCATAAATCATTCATATTGCTGAACTATGGTTATTGCAAGGGACAACTTCTTTATGGTACCTTTTCCTTGGTTTTGAAGACCTATTGTTATGGAGTTTACACAAATGTTTTGATGTCTAAAGTTAATTGAAGGCAAATCACAAGAAATTAAAACATTATTATGAACAATGAAAAGCAAGGCAGAAGGAGAGGTTGTTCTTTGTCCAGTTGAATTGATACTGTAAGAAGAGTTTTAATATGACTGCCCAAACTGTTGGGCTAGATAGGTCAGGCATGTGGATCACACTGTGGATGCTATATTTACTCTGGCAGTGCCTCTGTCACGGGGCTGTATATAGCCATTCTCATTCAGGGCTAGCAGCCTCAACAAATCAATGCTCTATGAAATTGCTAAAGGATCTTAATTAAACCTGTAACACAAAGATTTACAAAAATACAGTAGAATGCTTTATCTGTATCTGGAGTCTTCATAGCCATAGTAAGTGATTATATTTTCTGTATCTTTTAGAATAGCAAAGACATCTATTGTGAGTTTTATCTGAAATTTGGATTAAAAGCTTTTTCTCTGTTTTCTAATAATTGCAATATAATTAAAAGTTTGTAATTAAAAGTTCAATGTTATATTTTAGCCTATGTTTTGCCTTAAAGCCTAATAGAATGTACATATATGTACATATATACATAGATATATATCTACATTCTATTATGGTTTTACCAACATATAGTAATTTTGAATAAGAGGAATCCAGATTTGCCTAGACCATACAAAGATGAGAAAAACAGAAAAAGAAACAATATTACCCTGTCTATACTGCTTCAAGCCTTTGGTTTTCTGATCACTGGAATTTCTATATATGAAGACATTGGGGGTTTAGATAAGAATATTTGAAAAATAATGAATATGTAATATGATTACTGTACTCTCATATGGTCTTTTGTTTCCCACAGAGATGGGTATTCTTGCTGTACTTGCTCTACCATTGCTTCTCTTAGGGATCAGTGGAATTTTTTATATTTACCAGTCAGTCAGGTGGCTATTGTCCAAGTCAGCGGTGCAAAACAAGGTGGTGGTGATTACGGATGCCATTTCTGGACTAGGCAAGGGTGAGTTGTCTCATTTCTTCTCAGAGAACAGAAATAGCCAGAGAACCACCCTGGGTGATAAAACGTGCATACATTACCTTGTATATGGATACCTTCTCCTTGACTGGATGAAGGAGAAATTAGGAAATATATTTATGAAAAAATACTATGATTTTTAAATTTATATTTTTAGGCTCAGCCACAGGAACTGTTGATAAACTTCTAGGAACTGCAGAGCTTTGTATTTATTTAATTCAATAGGACAAGAGGTTTTATAAGCACACTGAGTGCTATTTTTAGCATGTTGCTGCTATGGGATCTTATTACATAGGTTGTCACAACAAGGTAGTTGCAAATCATATAAACAGGCGTCATCTTACTTTTCGCATATTTCTTTCCAACCCTTAAAGATTTCAACATTTCTTGCTCCCTGTAAACGACAGTGCTCACCCCTCTGTCGCTGTTTGTATCTCTGCCCCCCTCTATCACCCATGTTACTACTCTTCCATTGACATCGTCCAGTACTTCCAACTGGGCAGCCTAGTTATGTGTAATGGTGAATTCAGAGGACAGAAGGAAAGGGAATGAGATAGTTTTTTCTATTTAAATGGCTCATTGCCTGGGTGACCTGAAGATAAGGTCTGGCAAGACCTTGGAGTCCCTTCCAGTGCCTAATGGGACTCCAAGAGACCTGGAGAAAGACTTTGGACAAGGGCCTGGAGTGACAGGACAAGGGGAAATGGCTTTCCACTGACAGAGGGCAGGATTAGATAGGATATTGGGAAGAAATTCCTCCCTGTGAGGGTGGTGAGGCCTTGGCGCATGTTGCCCAGAGAAGCTGTGGCTTACCCCCTCACTGGAAGTGCCAAGGCCAGGTTGGATGGGGCTTGGAGCAACCTGGTTTAGTGGAAGGTGTCCCTGCCCATTAAGATCCTTTCCAACCCATATGGGTCTATGATATACTTATTGACTCCTATTTCCTGCCTACATGGTGCTGTTGATTAAAGGTACTGAGTCATATGTTGCTTATGTAGAGGGGCAGTAGGTTCAAGTGCCTGATAAGGCAAACATAGCTCGAGGCTATATTTTGGTGTTTTTAATGAAGACTTGCTGTCTGTTAAAACCTCTGCACTCCCAAAGAGAGAACAGATGGGGAAAAGGAATGCTCCTGCAGAATTAATCCTTAGCAGAACAGAGCAGAGATCTGCAACAGAGGCTTTTAGGACAAGGTATGAAATAATTCTGGCCTCCTCATCCCACCCAGTCATTCCCTTTACCTGACACATTTCAGGTTCAGTTGAAGATAATATTACTGTGCATTTTCTCAGGTTGGTTATTGTCGTGGTTTAGAAATGGTATTCCCCAACTTGGTGTTCACTGAAACACCACGCACTGTTCACTGACTCCCCCCATCCCCCCGTGGTGGGATGGAGAGGAGAATTAGAGACACAAAAGGCAGAGATTGTGGGTTGAAATAAGAACAATTTACTGGAAACAGCAATGAGATAAGAAAATGAACATCAACAATACCAATGACAGAGGGTACAAGGTAGGCAAATGATTCACACCAATCACTCACTGTGTGGAACCGACGCCACCTGACTGCTCACCCAGCAAACCAGAAAAATGCGACTACCCTGTGCAGGGCTGGAGTGGGATTGAACAACCCTGGGGTCCTACCGTACATCTCCTGGCTGCTGCAAAAGTTACCCCCACCCTGACTAGAACCAGGACATTTATATTTCAATATTTTTGTTGGAGAGGCATGATTCAGAGAACTCCTGCTGAGATTGGGTGTGTTGTAGAATTATAGGGTGTCTGGGTTTCTAGATAAAAATCTCCCTTGGAGCAGAAATATCACCAGTGCTGGGTCTGTTTGGGTGTGGCTTCAAGTCAAATCTTGGAACCCTCCAAGAATAAAGAACATTTATTGAACATTTCTTCAGCTGTCTTGCTCCAGCACTGCATGATCCTTGGTGACAGTTTTCCTAACTTCAGTTTCCATATTAACCTTCCTTCCTCTTTTTTCTTTTTTCTTTTTTTTTTTTTTTAATTTTTTTCCTTTTTTCTTCTTTTTTTTCCTTTTTCTTTTTTTTCCCCTGTGACTAGCTGTTGCCTGTCTCTTGAGGCTGGAAAAGCAACTGTTTGTGTGTGTGGTGCCCCCACCCTCCTTTTCATAGAGATGAAAAAGGAGGTAACTCACAGCACTTTTATTTTATTATCCCAAATATATCTACAACCAGTATCCCATAGGGTGACATCAAGAAGTTATTTGCAGGCTTGAACGAATAATGCAAAATTTACTGTGCACTCCACTCATACATATGTGATGGTCATTTGTCCAGGGCTTTCAAATACTGGCTGTGTGGCCAGTAGCTCTGTATGTGAGCTCTTAAGAAACAACCAAATTATTTTTCCTACATACCAGAATTTCTGGACTAAAGACAGCATTCAGCGAAGTTAAAAAAGAAAACTATGATGATTGAAGATGTTTTCAATGGTTTATGGTTATTATTGAAACTTAGTTCCTGTTTCTTCTGAGTGCTATAACTCAGAAAAGTCCAGGAAGCTTCTAGAGGAGGACATCATTGGTTTCCCTTTTTCACCTTTATTGCTGTTGACACAGTACTCTTTTTTGCATTTTCTTCCATAAGATCAACCCAACTGCTCTTTACAGGGAAAATAATGGTATGGTTGTACTGGCAAATAATCTTTTGGGCTTTAAATAAAAATTTTTTCTCCACTAGAAAAGAAAAAAAATGAAAGACATTCATAAAATTACTGTTGTAAATAATGAAAAAGATTGCTTAAATAAAAGCCTCCAGCTGCACAGGTTTGCAAAAATACAAGATTGATCCATATTTAGTCTAACATGAGCATTTAAGAAATCTTAAATTGGTAGATGAACATAACTAGATTTCCTGTGGAAATTGAAATATGAAGAAAATGCTTCTTGGAGGACAGCAAACCATAGCACTGGGGTTCTTCTATTGTCAACAAAGACCATAAGAGCTGAGACAAAACAAATAGGCTGAAAGGCATTGTAAGACCATATTCATTTTCTTCCAATGCTGACTACGTAACTTGCATATAGATTTCATTTAGAAACCAAACATGAGAGCTCCAAGGCTGAGAACTTTTTGGAAGACTTAATCAGGAAAAATAACTCTTGATTTTCAATCATAAAAGTACATATAATCCATTATCAGCTAACTCTCTGGCTGCATGCAAAGCAGACCTCTGGTTTGGGGCGCCTTGGACGCATCATCAGTTGTATCCTCAGGCCTATCTGCAGGACATTATCTATTCTGAGAAATAAAAGGCAGGCAAATATGTACTTTTCCTGGTGAGGAGGACAGCCTTGATGGGTTCCTGGACTGTTTCAGTGCAGCTGTATCACTGTAGCAGCCTACAACTGCTAGAGGGATACAACTAACAGTGAATTCCATAAAGATTCCCATGAGGTATCTGTACTCCATATTCTTAAATGCCTGTCTTTGGTCAAACTGAGAGGATAATGAGGAATATATTCTCCCTCAACATGACCTAGAGAAGAAAATAGACCAGACAGAAGTTGTCAAGGTGGTCCAGCCTTGTATTTTATAATTTGGCTTGAATTGGTCACACACACCCACGAAGACCTGCACTAATGAGTTGGCTGCAGTCTTGTGCTGAGAGGGGATGATGGATAACACTGACTGCCAGTTCCTTCTGCTATGTGAGTCCCCACTTTCAGAAGAGCACAGTCGTAGTTCACTTGTATGAAAAAGGGAGAAGAATCTTCCCCAGAGACCTAGCTTAAATTGGGGTAAATCCCCAGCTCAGAATGAAGAAAATGCCATGCCAGCCCAGCATTCCCAGAAACTTTCCTGTTCTCTTCTCAGGAAGGCTGTGGGGAATGTAGCTGAACAAGCTGATCCCTGATGGCTCTGCTGATTACTGGGAAGGTTTAGTACTCAGGAGATAAAGCTCTTGGGGTAGGTTACATCTGGAGGAAAGAGTCTGTAGGAGAAAGGGCTCTCTCATGGGTGCCCCACCTGTGCACCAGTGAGGGGCAGTGAGTTTATCTATATTGCTATTTATCAAAGTTGTAGATGAGTTCCGTGTTGCCAAGAGTTTCATGAGGGTAACACAGAGCTAGTGTTACTGTTTACTGAGGTTTGTTGGTTTCTTTATAGTGCATCAGACATGAGGGTTTGCAAAAGATGCAGTTTGTATTGTAACGACCTTGGGTGTTTATTTTTGTATGCAGTTTTATTTGTAGGAAAAGTGTCTGTGAAATATATTCAGAAAAATTTTTCTAACTCAAACCCATTATTCATTAACTGATATATTGTTCTTTTCTCAATTACTTTGTTATTAAATCCCATTACTAAACAGTGCCGTTGTGCTATATCATTATTTGTGCATAATAACATTACATTAAATTAGGATTTATTACTCACTATTAAATTTCAATGCTTTTTTTTTAATACATATATATTCTCTCAAAATTAATTAATTTTAAAGCATGGATTCAATGTCATTAGCAAAAATGGCATCCCGTTTCAAGCAAAATAAGCAAAATCAAATTGTCATTATTGTAATTATTTCTTTTAAATGTATTTCTCTCCTAGAATGTTCTCGTGTGTTTCACACAGGAGGAGCAAGGCTTGTGTTGTGTGGCAGGACATGGGAAAAGTTAGAAGCCTTGTATGATGCCTTAATTAGTGTGACAGACCCCAGTATGGTATGTATTCATAGCCTGAGGTAAACACCTTGTTCAGGTATACAATGTGCTTTTAGACCCAGTAAAACAAGGTACAAGAAACATGATTCACTGTTAATGGTGACTTTGGTTTGCCAGGTAATACACCAAACAGAGTCCAGGAAAAATAACTCTCTGTCAGAGAGAGAGAGAAAGAAACACCTCTGAAGATGTTCAGACCACAATGTCAAAATCCTGCTCTCTTGAGCTAATCCAAGGCAGTTCCTGTAAATCATCTGAGTGCACCTGCATTCTGAATAAGCCACCCAGCTAGAAATCTTCAGCAGAGAAATTAGCCTGATAATTTGAGTGAAAGGGATCCAAATGCTTCATTTGTACAGGAAGTGTCATGCATTTTTCCTGTAATTAGTGTACTCAAGGACTGGGAGATGGGTCTAAAGATCAAAATAATTTTTAGTTTCTCCACCTCTTTGGAACAAATCCCAGCTAGAACACTTTCCAGGGATGGGACAGCCACAGCTTCTCTGGGCAACCTGCGCCAGGGCCTCGCCACCCTCACAGGGAGGAATTTCTTCCTAGTATCCCACCTAATCCTGCCCCCTGTGAGTGGAAAACCATTTCCCCTTGTCCTGTCACTCCAGGCCCTTGTCCAAAGTCCCTCTCCAGATCTCTCTTGGAGCTCCATTAGGCACTGAAAGCGGCTTGAAGGGCTACCCAGAGCTTTCTCCAGGCTGAACAGTGCCAGCTCTCGTTGCTGAACTACCTTCTTCCTAGAGTAGGTTAAAAAAAAACCCTGAAAGTTTATGTGAGAATAATAAAAACACTTTATTCAAATGTCAAGATAAATTAATTTACAAGACAAGTAAACAGAAATAATTTTTTTAGATAACAATTATCATTGCTATGAGTCTTTTCTTTATTAGACATATGCGCCAAAGCTCATACTTCTGGATATCTCAGACATAAACTGCATACGAGATGTAGCTAAGGAAATCCTGAATTGCTATGGCTGTGTGGATATACTAATCAACAATGCAAGTATGAAGGTGAAAGGAGCAGTGCAGAGCATTTCATTGGAACTTGATAAAAAGATAATGGATGCCAACTATTTTGGACCTATAACATTAACCAAAGGTAGTTGTGAGATCTACAATTCAACCATCACTCCTTTTCACTAAATACATTAAACTCTTTTACTTATGTGGTTCTTTCTCGCATTTCTGTTTTTGCAGCCATTCTTCCCAACATGATCTCAAGAAGAACTGGCCAAATTGTTCTAATTAATAGCATTCAAGGGAAAATAGGAATACCATTTCGTGCAGCCTGTAAGTTATACATAGCAAAACCATTCTAATGCATAGGTTGTGAGTAGTCCATGACACTGATAATAGGTTATTAAAAGTGCACCCTAATTCAGTAGACTATTAATACAGTATTTGGCTGAAATTTTTTCAAAGGAGTGGAACTCAGCAAGAAATAGTTAAAATAGTACCTTTGAAGGTGCTGCCTAAGGTACTTGAGGATAAGAGGATATCAAATGTGACAGCAATTTTTTAATATATATAATATATGTGTAAAAATATATATTGTATAGATAGAATATATATCTACATCTATACTTGGGCATATTGGTAGAAGCCATAATGAAGTATAGTGTGTAAATATAAAAGATGGGTAGATAAAAACTTCTACTTTGCAAAGGAAACCTCATACCTCTAATGGATTTATGTGTGGGACTTTAAAAGGAGATGTAGTAATTGTATTCTGCTTGACTTTCTAGAAATTTTTCAAGAACGTCTTTCATCCAAAGCTCTAAGGAAACTAGGCTGTCCTGAATTATGATGAAAGGTCTTTGCATGACTGAAATACAAAGTTAGTGGACAGAAAATATAGGATAGATATAAAAAGGCATTTTAAACTTGGGATGGATGTAAATAGAAATTCTTAGCTTGACAGGAGGTCAGAGCGAACAATGGACTCTGAATTAAAAGGTCTGCAAGACCTCAGGATTGTGATGTTTGGTTCCATGGAAGCAAATTACAGTGACAGAAACTGTAAGGAAAGCAGTAGAGAAAATAAAATAAAACCTATCTTTATGTCTTTGTACATTTATGCATAAATCTATGCAATGCCCACATCTTGAACATGTGTACAATTTTGGTGTCCCATTCTAAAGAAGTATAAGGACTACCAAAAAGGCTCAAAAAAGAAACAATGCATTGATGTGACATCTGGAATGGTTTCCATCTAGGATATAGATAATTGTGTCAAGATACACTCTTTGTGTATAAAACCATGAGAAGCAGAAGAACCAACAGAGAGATGCCCCTACTAATATTTATGTGGCATGAAATGAAGCTGCCAGAAGAAAGAATGTCAAGATAAATGAATGGAGAAACATCTCTCCATTCCCAGACCCCCTGTGCCATTGTTTAGATTATATTACGCACAGGTTGATTTTCACTGTAAACTGAGTCAAATAAAAGTCAAAGCTCTGCTGCACTGAACACACAGTTCCATTTTTTGGTCAAGGTTCACATATTATCATCTTGCTTTGATACCATCCTCAATAAAAAGACACTAAAAGCAGATTAAAAAAGTCTTGACATTCAGTTACTTTCACATTAATGTTAAAAGTAGCTCGGATTGCTGCTGCAGGGCAAAGTCCCAATTAGTGTACAAAACATTAGTACTCCTGCATTCCAGCAATGCACATGTATTTCACTGCATTTTAGGGATGTTACAAACTGCAGAAACAGAGGGTGTGGGGACTCATCTCAGGGACAACTCCATCCACCAAAGACATTTTTGAACTGTAGAGATAATAGAAGTGTTATTCTCTAACCTAGGTCATTCCCAAACCCAGGACTGTTTCCAATTGGGAAATGCTTTTTGACATGTCCAGGAGACTGCCTCCATACCTCATGCACAGTTGTCCTATAAAAATAGTTTCTTATTGCTTGTTTTGAATATGTCATATTATAATTTCACTGGGTGAAATAATTCACTGTTCTTTTGCCTTTTGGTTAATTATTCCATGCTCATTTTCCCAAACATTGGTGCCTTATGGAGCACTATCATACATCTACATCCATGCAATCATATCTCTAAACATGCATATGTGGGCTTTTTTCTTTTAGATGCTGCCTCCAAGCATGCTGCTGTAGGTTTTTTTGATTGTCTTAGAGCTGAAATGGAAGAATTTGATATTTCTGTCAGCACTGTGAATCCAACTTTCATCTGTTCGTACCATCGCCAACCAACACCTGGCAACTGGGAGGCATCTATTTGGAAATGTAAGTTTTGATGGATGAAGATGGGGCCTATGTAGCAGGATGGAAGCTTTTTCAGGGTGAAGATAGGAGCATAGGAAAAATAATGGAAATGGCAGAAAGGATGAGTGGTATGGATAGCAAAAGAAAAGAGATATTGGAGAGGTAAGATGAGCCTGGTGAAAAGAGAAGGAACATGGAAAGAGACAGCATTATGTGAGAAAATAAATACACCAGGGCATCAAGAATAGAGAGGGAGGAGAGCATGAAAGGTCCAAAGGTTCCAGTGCACTCAGGTTGTTCCTTCTCTTAGGGACTGTAAAGATTTTACCTCAAAGTTGTAAAAAAATCTTAGGGACATACTGAGAAAGAGAATAGAATGGATAAGGGCTTAGAAGTATGTAGGAATTTAACTGATTTGACTGATGCACTAGTTGTGTATCTTCACCACCATTCCCTCAGAGTGTATCTGTTTGTTTGTCTGCCTGTCTGTAGCTCTCACTCCTCTCTGATTTACAGTCTTTTTCAGGAAGGTGGCATATGGTGTACACCCAGTGGAGGTAGCAGAGGAAGTCTTGCGCACAGTGAGCAGGAAGAAGCGGGAGGTGCTTATGGCCAACCCTATCCCCAGAGCAGCAGTTTACATTCGAACCTTCTTCCCTGAGCTATTTTTTGCCATTGTTGCCTCAGGTATTAGGGAAAAGCTAAAGACAGAGGAGGAAAATTGATTTTGTTCAGTTTTTTTCTCTGGTTTTGACTTGAAAAAAAAGTTTTTGTTTCAAATGTCAATGATTTCTGCTGCTTGCCGTGGATAGAATAAAGCTACTACCACTGACACACATTCATCCATGGAACTTCTACTCTTCTGGATTTAGGGAATATGAGATGTCATTTTTTACATTAGAACAGTATGGGGAAAGCCCTACTAGGGACTCTGTCACTGTATAATACAGTGATTCCCGATATAAATCAAAATTTGGGGACCTGCAGTAACTCACCAGAATAGTCTGCTAGTGCTAGAACTGATGGAACTTACAGGAAAAAAGAGATGGGGAAGCAGGGATATGTGGGAGAGAGAGGAGTAAAAACCAATGGAAAACAGAGTTAGAGCCTGGCTCAGAGTGTTCCTCAGACATGCTTTTTGGAAGTTCTAACAGGATATGCAAATGGCAAACCCAATAAGGGCTTATCTAGTTCAATATCTGATCCACAACAGGATCCTGGAGTACGTGCTTAAAAAATAGAGCAGTCTTCCAGGTTCTGGCATTCTGCTTCACAGTTTGAAACAGACTCTGTCTCTGCATTTTTTTAAAAACTATCATTTTTTCACACAAACCTTTCAAATCCTTATTTCCCTGAGGAAATATATAAAAAAAGACTGCCTTACGTTTACTTTAAAGCTGATGTCAGGTAATATTCTCCTACTTCTTTTAGCGTGAGAGACACAAAATAATCGTATTCAAATCATTCAAGCCCAATCATTCATGCCCGTCATACATTCCATGCAGTTGCCTGTTTTCCAAATTGGAGAACCCTGTAAACTATTCACTCACTCTTTGCGAGAAGTCCAGATTATTCTTGTTTATAATTTTTGGCTTACTGCTTGTTTTTTGTTTTTGTTTTTGTTTTTTTTAAGATGGGTAGCCCACAGCTGCATGCAGCATTCAAAATAGATAAACAATTTGGATTCACAGACAAGCATACAGATGCTTCCTGGGTTTTTCACTTCTTTTCTTCTTTTGCATGTCTTATGCAAATACCTTCTTTTGAGACATTTTTCTGACTTTTTTGACTGCTCCTGATCATTGAGTTTCCTTGTCCACTCTGCCATATATCATAATTAATCATCATGACCATAAACACGGTCATTGTTCATGTCAATTGTCTAAATTCCATATATTCCAAAAATTCTCTCACTCCTAGTCATTCTATGCTCCTCTCCCCATCACATTTTCCCAGTTCATGCTGAGGCCTTGCTCTGCCTTTTTATCTCATCCTGGGGGCTGAACCAGAATATAAATAAAGCTAATGAAAGGATGTCCTGATCTTCAGTTTTACATCTAAGGGCTTAAATTCTGTTTCCCAAACCCTCCCCCACCCTTTCTTGTGCCATCAGTACTCAAAGAGGTCATGACCACTTGCATTTTGTCCTGTCAAAATGCCTTGTTTGAAGAATACCTACAAAGGAAATACCTGCTCTGGAGGTATGGAACCAAACTGCTCTTGCTGCTACAAGTCCCATTGCTCATGTAACTTTCAACAGCAGATCACTTATATACCTCATTCATCAACAGAGTCTCCAAACATGAACGGAATTCTGAGGGCAAGGAAATATATGACTATCATCTTGCAGGGACATTAACTTTTTTGCTGTATCTGTAATTCAATTACTCAGACTTCAAGAAACCTGACTCAGGGAGGTAGTTGACCACAGGGGAGAAGAAGACAGTTCCTGCAGTACCTGTTGGAGCTCCATCTATTTTCTGTTGTAGCACTGGGGTTTTATTATTGTGTGAGTGACTATACCTTAACTGGGAAGTCAAACAATGACTTTGTTCAAAATTTTCTAGCTCCTCACCAGAACTCTACTCCTTCAAACAAATGGGCATTTACTGTGGTCTCAGTTTTACTTGTGTCTGTACCTCAGAAAAAGCCAAGCCCTTCATAATTCCACAAAACTCAAATGTAGAATAACTGGGTAATTTAATCAGAAAAGGATCAGGAATCGTAGGACATCACTGCTAAATATGAATCAACATTTTTTGTGGCTACCCCATCCCTGGAAGGCCAGGTTGGGGTGTCCCTGGCCATGTCAGGGATTGGAACAAGATGGTCCCTTCCAACCCTAACAATTCTCTGATTTCCTTGATTTCTATTATTTTATTGCTTTGTTGTAAAAACAAGTGGATTACATGTTAAAATGAACTGAATAATCCTTCTGCTCCATTTTGCATGTTCTAGATATCAGCAGAAATTTTTCATGCAACTTCATTTCCAAAATGTGAACTGTTCAAGGAGCCACAGTAAATAGCAATGAGAGTGACAAAGGTAAAATAACACCTGTGACCCATCAAAAAATTTTTAAAGAACAGATGTGTTTTAATCTAGAAAGCAGAAGAAAGATATATCTTAATGGTTTTCAAATTCCTAAAACATACTGCCAAGAAGATAGAATTAAACATTTTGTTCGAGTAGGACAATGTGCTAAAATTACTGCAAAGGAGATTTACAGGGACAGAATTTTCTGCTAAGAATAGTTAAGCACAAAGGATAAATTGCCAAAGAAATTTTCAAATGCCTGTCTTTGCAAGCTTTAAAGAAGAGATTAATGAAACATCTGTAAAAAACCAATGTAGCTTTAGTTTATCCTGCCTAGAGGAAAAGAAGGATTAGATGACCTTTTAAACAGGTCACACATTTCTCTTATTTGATGGTTTTTTCTCATCTTGAGAACAATGTTTCTCCACTGGTATTTCAGAAGCAGTATTTTTTTTTTCCTCTGGGGAAATAAATTATTTAATTCGAAGTTTTCTATTTCATTTGTCTGTCTCTGTTTAGCTGTCACATCTGTGGATATCTGTTGTATATAAAAATATTATGATAACAAATAGAAATATTATAAGTTCAGTAAGAGGTGTTTTCTGTGAGCCTCACTCAACTGTATTTAATCTATGTAGATTCTGTAATAATACTAACTTTTATAAATGAGGACAGCACTAGGCCTGCGGATTTAGTTGTAGGTCATAGGAGAAAGATAATCAGCTACAGCTCCTTTAATTAATTTTTTAAGCTCACATGCCCAAAGGGCACATAATGTTCTTTCAATGTGACCTGCAGTTGCACTATTTTAAGTTTATGGGGTTTTGTGCTGAAATCAGCTGTTACTTTTATTGTTCAAAAAAATTGACATTGTTAGGCATTTCTAGACACAAGGACCCTTGAGGTAATGAAGAATTTAAAAGTGAGGAGATTCTTGTTTAATTTTAGACATCTGTCCTAGATATAGCCCACTCAAGGCTGACCTCCCAGACCCCCTTCTTAAGTGGTGGAAAGAAAGAGGTGTCTATAGTCTGATTTATCTCACTTGCAGCTCAGGATAATAGGAATTGCACCCCTGAAGTGCCAGTACAAGTGTAGATCTATGTATCTCTGCCACAGGTATCTGAAGTTTACTGAGATGCCACATTCATCAAGATTGATTGGGTCTAAAGAATTGGAATGAAAGTGCCTCAGTTTTTAATCTGCCTTCAAATAATGTGGTTCCAGGACTTACTGGGAGTCAAAAGTTTACATAAAGGCCAGAATACAAAACCCTGGGTTACAAATAGGGATAAGAAATCTTGCATTTCATCAGGTGAATTTGTTTACCAGACATCCAGCAGAAGACATATATCTTCTTGAATGGTTAGTATGTGAGAAGAACAAACAGTTTGAGATTTAAGAATTGATCTTGATGGGGTCCTATTGGACAATTATTTAAAAGCCCTTGTTCACACAGAGCACTTTATAAGAGCGCAACCCACTGTAAGAAAAATCCTGAGGAAACAACATATGGCAGAGACTGACCATCTGTGTTAGTAAACTGCAGGCTAAGAAAAAAATGAGGCACCTACTTAAATTAGATCTAAAGGACTTGTGGGCACTAAATGAGCATGTTCCTGGATGAGGTGGAAATTCCTCAGTGACACCCAGAAACAACATGAGATGGGTAAAAATCTGTTGTAAAAAGAGACATTACAGGTGCAAAAAACATAAAGTCAGATGGAATCAGGAATTCCTATATCAGTGAAGATGTCAAAAACATCTCTACCGCAAAAAAATATGTGAAACTAGGAGAAGGAATTAAGGTCTTGTGTTCTGGTCAAGGGATTGAGACTGCTTCTACCAGAGTGAATACCAACCGCTCTGGCAACTGATAGAGAGGAATGGAAGGTTCAGAACAGTTTCAGAACACTGTAATGAGTAAAGACAGACTTTTCTAAAGATGAAAAGGGAAATATTATTGCTGTCTGCAGCTGCCTAGTGGGTTGGTATAGAGAAGATGGAACCAGATAATTCTCAAATGTGCACAGTAGAAATAAAAAAGGTAATGGACACAAATTGGAGGACATGGCATTCTGATTTGATGTTAGGTATGCTTTTTCTACAGTTGCAGCAGCGAAGCACTGCAACAGGTTGCCAGCAAGGTCAGGAGATCTCATTTCCTCAATATATTCAAAATTCAACTGCTTAAGTCTCTGAACAACACTACTGGCCTGGCTTTAAGAGGGAAGGTTGGACCAGACACAAACCTCATGACCTCATGACAGACTTCTCACAATGAATTTACAATTTAAATTATTCTTTAACTATTTGTGACTCTATAGATATAGGTGAGTCTTGTAGTTGGTCTCCAGCCAAAATAGTTTTGATATTCTCTCAGACAGAGAGTGTAATTCTGTCAGTTTTCCCACTGGATGGGAAAACTTGGATGAACACCAGATGCTGAAACCACTGCAAATAATGAAACTGCAGTCAAGTTAGGCAGAAATCATAAAGTCAACAAACACTCATGAAAGTTATGAGGAGATGACTTTGGGTATAAATACTTGACTGACATCCTTTCATGAGTGTCACAAAGCTGCAGGATACAGTCTACCCCAGCTCCTATTCACGTTTGATTGGTTGGTTGGTTGTTCTTAAAGTTGTTATGACCCACCTCATGAGGTGGGGTAACTGAGGTTCTTGCTAATAGATGCCTTGGGGTGGATTAGGGTGAAACGACACTGAATGACCACTGTATAAATATATATATATATATATATATATATATATATATATATATGGCAGGTATATTTTGAAACAATTTAGTTGCAATGGAAAGGAGTTATGTAGCCATTTTGGTTATCATCTGTAGAAATACAGCAATATAAAGTATAAAAATATCACGTAAGAAAATATAAGAGAAAGAAAGGATAAAATTAGATAGTAGAGAGGGAAGATATCACCACCTGTGGACAAATTTCGATGCCTGTTGGTAAAGGTGATGGTCACAGTCTTGATCCATTGGGGCTGGGGGCCCATGAACCCAAAATTTCAGTGGGTTAATACAGGTTTAGGTTCAGGTGAGAATGGCCAGGTACCTCCCCTGGCGGGAGTTTTACGCTGTCTGATATAACACTGTGCGTGCATGCAGTCCTCTGGTGGAAGGCCTCAGAAATGAGTCTGGGGGTGCCTTGAGGGTCCTTGATGGTTTATGGCCCCTTCTAAGACATGACAGCTGCCTCTCACACACTGTAGTTGAGGCAGTTATTCCCCATCAGAAAGGATGAAAACCCTCAGGCCTACATGTGAATGTCCCGATACATCCTTCTGGGGAGAGTTTTATACCTGAGCTTTATTGGAAGGCATGATAAAAAGCATTATCCCACCTCACAGAATCTGCCTTCTTACTGGCCTTTTCCCTTATCTGGCTCAAAACCCATCTTGTTGCTAAACCAAGGTTGGTTTGCCATGGTCATCCTCTTGCAGTGGGTGCACATCCCCTCTGCACCCAGGCTGTTCTTATGCAGATTGGAGGTTTTGCCACTGCATACCCCAAAAAATCTCCTCCTCCCCTTTGCTGGGGGGGGCATAAACCTGGTCTCAGCAAAGCATCTGCTGCTTTTGCAAAAGGCCGATTGTTTGAGTCATTAACCTTGAATTTTTCAGTCCCTCAGAAGGGTGTTCATGAGTGTTTAGAAGCTGGGAATAGGTTAAACGCTAAACTAATAAGAATACTGTAGCAAATATTCTTTCTAAAGTTCGTGTGACTGATGCGATGGTGTACAGTGACCATAAATTAATAATAAAGCCAGCAGCTTCCATATAACTTTTCTTATTTTCACAGGATGTGACAAGCATGAAGAAATTATGATGTTGATTTTAAATTGTACACACTGAGATGCTATTATAGGACAGTAGGCTACAACTGTTGATTGTAGGACAATATAGGCTAATGAAAAGGAATTTCTGCTACTGAGTACCAGGCCAAAACTTGAATCTTAAAAATAAAGGTTCATTTGTATATGAAATATACTGAAAGAAGCAACTAGTACTAAAAAGAACGAACAAACACGCAAACAAACAAACAAACAAACAAAGGCTCCAAACATTTCCAAATATTGGATTTGAGTTTTGGGAGGCAGCAGGGGCAGGACTGTGGGATAACTCAAGTAGGATAGTACTTCAGGAAGTTTTTGGTTCACCCTCCTGTCATCTATGAGGTCAGACCAAGTTTCTCTCAGCTGAATCTATGCCCAGTGTCTCTCATTCTCCTACAGTGCACCCATGTGAAAAGCCTGGCTCTGTGTAATAAACAACTTTCTTGTAGAAACTGGAAGCCTGCCTGACATTTAGAGCTTCAGGTCCCTCTGAAGTCTCCTCTGCAGGCAAAAAAAAGCCTTAACCTCTTCTCATACCACATATGCTCCAGTTCTCTCCCCCATCTTTATGACCATCTGCTGAACTTGATGCACTTTGTTCCTGTTATTCCCATTTTGTGGAACCCAAAACTGGATTCTGTATGTCATTTAACAAATCACTTCTCTGGATCTACTGGGTGTGTTCCTGTTAATATAGCCGAAGATGCTGTTGGCGTTCTTTCTACCAGTTGTATTTTCAGCTTGCTGTGATCTCAGTTCAATAAAATCCCCAAGTCAATCTCCACTGAGTTGATCTGCAGCAGCCCAACTGTGCAACCACATCTCTTGTTCTAAAGGTACTGCAGCTCATTGGCTGCATGTGGAGATTTAGTTCTTCTCACTTGTTTCCCAGTCTGTTTGCATTTGTATACATATGCTTAGGGGGTTGGGCTTTCTTTGCCCTGTTTTATCACACATGAGATCTCATTTTTTCATGTCACCTTACACCTTTTTCTTTCCACCACTGTAGACTTCTATTTCATGACAAAAATCTCACTTCTCTATTATTCCTAAAGCATTCTTAAAGTACTTCTCAACATGATGGCCAGCTTTGCCAAGTGGACCCTCTTTCTCCCTAGCTGTTCCTCATCCTCTAAGAGAGACCTACAGTTGTCAAAGTCAAAGCCCTGTCACAAAAACTGCTGTGCAAAATCAAGTGTTGACCCACATGATCCATGCCCTACTTCCAAGCCTTGTCCTCTCAGGATCAATGAGAACACCACCTTGGCCCTAATGTCCTACACCTTCACCCTCAGAATCATATAGGTACTCTTCCCTTGGTCAGTGTCTCCTGGACATTGTCATTGGTGTTCACATGGATAATCAGCATGGAATTGCAGTCTAAGGGCTGGACTGGCTTCAGCAGTCCACCTGAAATTCCTCAGATCTAAGCCCTGAACAAACAGCAAACACGCCTGGATATCAAGTCAAGGTACCAAGCCCTGAAAGACACAGTTTCCCACTGCTGGTACTTGCCATGCTTCCTGGTTCTGCTGCATGTGTCAGGCTCAGCTGGCTCCAAGTGCTCCCCAGGCAGAGCTCACAGCCTCTTGCTTGCTGCTGGAGATGGAAAGTATTCTGCAGTTGCAGATCTGCCATTAGAGAAACAGTCATGCCTCTCTTGCCAGAAGCCACAACATCCAGCATTCCTGTCCCCAGGAATCAACAAGTGGCCCCAGGCGCTCCTGGCAACCCTAGACCCAGAGGTTTGCATTCTTTCTCAGGAGATGAGTCTGTGCTAGGACCTGTGCAGTGCCTGTTGCTCCTGGGTCAGGGACAATGTCCACTGAGGTGTCACCTCCAATGCTGAGCATTCACACACTGCCTTTAGCAAAGTTCCTGTCCTTGGCAGAGCAATATTCTGGGCCCTAACTTTGCAATTCAGCACCCATATAGCTCTCTCCCTAGTACTAGTGGCATGAATGTATGAAACTCCCTGACGGGGAGCCAGTTTTTCCCACCTGCAACCTGGATCTGAAGAGCCTTGAACTTGCTCCCAGAAGAACTGAAGCAGAGACCAGGACTTGCACAAATTGCAAGCACCAGTAGCAAGCAACAATCCAAGCAGTGTCTGAGGCCCCTACCGGCATCCTGCCCACATACTTCCAGTCCTGAGGTCACTGCACTCCCAAGGGACAGTCAGGGTCAAGTACACAGTGGAGGGAGGTTGGGCACAAAGTGCCACCACCCCTTTATGGGCTTTCCACCACATTCCTTCTGAAGAGATGGGCTCATGTGTTGCTCTGTGATCTCACCTTGAGAGACTGCTATTATCTAACAATTTTCTTCTCTTAGCTCTAATGGTTTACTTTTGAGCTGATTGTGCTTCTCTGTTATCAGCTCCACCTTATCACTGGCCATAAACTGACCTGCTATGGATCCTGCTGGCATAACAAGCTCAAACTATATTTATTGCCTGAATAAAAATGTGAAGTGATTTTTCCAAAGCCCAGAGCTGCTCAGTATACTAAGACCTCTGCCAGCCAGAGTTCACAATTGTGTTTTCTTAATGGGCTCATTAACAGGAACATTTACCCAAAAATGAAGACAAGCTGCTGTCCAGCAAAGTAGGCACACATGGCTCAGTTCCGTGGGGAAGTTCCACACTGATCCTCACAGTGGAACAGCTGTGTGTTCCTGATCTCTGAGGGTTGTAATAATTTCTACTTTATCGTTTTTAGTGTGATTATGGATTCTTCACGTGTAATAATCACAAATCAAATTTTGGTTCTTTCTGTCACTGTTGCCGGAATGATTCCTAGAGAATTCTATAGGTGAGTTGTGTGCTGTCTACAACAATGTATCTTTCAGATTTCAGTTTGCCTTCCTGATTGTTTTGAATAAGCAGTGTTTACTTTGAAAGTCTCTTCCCTCTATTAACCTTCCTTTCACAGCAAAATCTACTATGCATATAGTGAAACACTTGAATCATAACCTGCAATTCACAGATTTTCCTTTTCCTTCCTCCACAGAGATTGTACCTTTAATAACAAAAAAATTAATCAAGCCATGCACCATATGTCTTATTTGCTGCCTTGTTCTTTGTGAGTATTGGTTTTGGTTTGGGGATAGGATGGGATTTTTTACAGTCTTTTCAGTAAAGAATAGGGTGGAATCCATAGTGCTCTGAAATTCTAACAAACTCACACGCTCTCTGTTAGCATTAGACACTGTTTAAAAACCAGAGCAGTAGGGGACCTGCATCACTGCTGTTTTCTGAAAAGAGAAACCTGAATCTGCTTTTCCAATATCAAGATTTCCTTGAAACATCCATGGAAATATCATTTATTCATTAAGAAAAATAAATAATACTACACATTGATACGTTTTATTCATTAATACTGTTTCATTTGGGTCTAGCATTATAATTTACAGGATGCCTATAGATGCGGTTCAGCTTTACAGAACTGAAATAGTGGCCAGGTGACGCAAGCCTCTTATTGCATGCGTGGGGTCCTCCGTGGTGATTTGAAAAGAGTTCACATACACATTGCAAGCTTTCTCTGGAGCTGTATGGTCAGGAAACTTGTATTTAATCTTTAAACTCCTTTCCAGCTTTTTTCTTTTGTGCTTGAATTCCAAAATAGTTTTTGTGTATTTGTTAATAGTGGTGACAGCTGCAGCCATACAGCAAGCGAAGGAAGCCCATGCGAGGCTATAAACAAAAAGGTTTATCAGAAATTAGCAGGGCATTTTCATATCCAAGTCCTTCAATTTTATTTTTGAAAACACTGCACACATGTGCTTGTATTGGTGTGTATTAGGGAAAGATGAGCACATTTGGTGAGGAAGAAAGATTCTCGGTTAATGGCCATCTACAGATCTGATTTACATAGTTGACCTCTACATATTTGTTACAATATTCGCATTTGACATTCCTGTTTAATGAAACCTTTCCTCTAGTTTCGCTGTTTACTCTGCTTAGAGCTTAATGTCAGAAAAAGGAATTGCGAAAAATGCGTATGCATTAAAAAATAAAAGATGTGATTACTCAGAGAACTAATCTCACAGGGGACACTGAGAAAAATGTGTGTGAATTATCCAAAAGTGTTTAAAAGAACAGAGAAAGTACAGTTAAATAGTTGACTAAAGCAGGTTCAGAGCACTTAAATGCATTCCTGGGAAAATACAGGTCACGATTAATAGAGAAAAAAGGACATGGAGTCTGAAATGGTAAAAGTAAAACCCTAAGAAGACAGAACTAAAAAAAAATGATATTGAGGTACAATTTGCCAAAAATAGGTGAAATTCCAGGCTACCAAGAGGGCAATGCATGCTGGAGGTGTAAAAGCAGCATGTAAAAATATGTTCACAGTGGCATGGATTGGCGTTCACAGTGCAGGAACTTGCTCATCACTGGCTTTTTTAACATGGCAAGGTCACAATTATCAAATGAATTGTGCTTTGGTGGAGAAGTCAATCTCGTCTCTCCCTCAGAGCTGTTTGTTACCCGATCCTTGATGTGGTTCAACAAATTAATTTCTGTTTTTAAATAAATCCTTCTCCCTGCCTGCCTTTTTCCCCCATTTCCCCCCCTCAGTATTTTCGGCCAGGATTGATTTCTAGGGTGATCAGAAATCAGATGTGTTGACAGAATTTGAGGATAGTGGAGTATGGCACAGGGATGTGTAAGGATCCCAGAAGCAAGAAGGGGCACAGCTTAAGCAGTCTTTGCTCCTAACATCAAAGTACACCCTGAGTAAGAACTCTTATAACAAAGAGAGAGCAAGAATAGGGGAAAAATCATCAGATTTTCTCCCCATGCTAACAAAGCAAGAATGGGACAGCAGGTCTACCCATGATCATGTGTAACCTGTGGGTTCAGCCAATCATGGTAGATAAGAACTGAAGATTCAGGCTCTGGAATGACATAAAGGGGGCTTAGTAGTTCTGAGTCGTGTAGTTGGCATTTTTGGTTGAATAACTGAAGCATAGTCACATTAGTAAACAAATTGATAGAACTGATATCATGAAGCACAAATTTTTTTTTAAGGTGCTTTTCCTAATTCATCCATTGAATCTCTTTGAAGGACTCGGTGACATAAGGGTAAGAAACTGACTTCAAGAGAGCCTCTATAAAAACTGAAAGAAATTAATCTCTTATGAACAGATTCTCTTGTAGACCAATATTGTGTTAAAAGAGAAAAAAACCCAAAAGACAGAAATAAATGGTTTTCTTTTGACAACATAAGTATACTGGTGTGATTTGTCAAAGTTTTTGCCAGAAATTTTACTTTTCCATAAACAACTTGGAAATAATGGGGAGTGCCCAATCTGACTAGAGAGGAAGTGAGTCTTGTTATCAAGGGAGCCAGAGACTAAAGGGCATTTTGGCTGCAGAGGAAATTCAGCATCGGTAAGGAGAGCATTCAACTTCAGTTCTGCCCAGAGGCAAAGGAGACAAGGGGAAATCAAGTAGGTTGACTGGATAAGGAAAAAAACTAAAGCTACCAGTCCTTCATTTGCATAAGAGATGCCAATAGAAGCTCAACTGGATTATGGATTTTCCGTTTTCCTATATGGAGCATTCCATACGAGGTGAGTTATGGGAATTTAGTACAGAGGGCATCTCTTTAGAGCGAAAATATCATCTTTTGATGTGAGGATGTCTCAATATGAGAAACACAATGAGCATGAGAGATTCACCAATAACAGAAACATCTTTCAACCTGCAGGAAAGCTGCTGAAGAAAAGAGGAATACAGAAGGAATTTTTGAAGAGAAGTTCAGGGATATCACAGAGTTAGTCTATCCATTGTTAGCAATTCCAGCACAGTAAAGGAAAAAGAAAGGTCTTCATGTTTCTTTACTTGGCTTGCTTTACTTTTAGATTACTGTCAAACGAGGTGGTGCAGTTGCAATTTAGGCCTAGGAAAAGGAAAGAAGAAAATAAATCTTGATAGAAAAATGGAGCATAAAATTCATTAGAAAAAATGCACCACATAGATCATCCTCCTCAATGTCTTCCTGTATGATACTGATGACTTGGAAAGTCTTGTGTTGGTAGAAGCATTTCTTTGGGCATTCGGTGGCCCAAGCTGTCCTGAATCATTAGAGGGCAGCTGTGAAATCCTTAATTCCATGTGTGTGCTACATGGTAAAAGTCATTTGTTCAAGGGCTCAGGAGAATATTGCCTGTAGTGGCAGCAGTGCTGACATCAGTGACTAACATGATAATGATGGTGATAGTGGCATTGACGGAGTTGTGTCCGTTACAGTACTAGTGACAGTGATTTGGGTGTTTTTCTTCTTCTCCCAGTGGGATGGAAAGGAGGGAACAGGGTCCTCAGTACCAGTCTGCAGTTTTCTGTTTCCACTCCCATAGGAAGGAGCAGATAATGAAGGAACACTCCTCCTTTTTTCACTGACTGTTCTTCTTACTGGTTTTAGGGTAAAAACAGACCCAGTTCCATTCATGAAAGAAATTGAGAGACTTTCCAGAAAAGAGGTCCCAAAAAACGGAAAGCCAAATTATTTCAAGAACAAACATATGAATGAATGGAAGCAAAATGTAAGCCTGAAAGGATGGAAGAAGGATCCTGCACACCTTTTGTAATACCTGTTGAGGTTATCCAAGTAGCCCCTGGACATTGTCCTAGGTGTTGTCTCGATGCTTGGTGTTGGACCTTCTCAGGTACATTCTTCCTGACAGAAACATGATCACACTTTCGACTTTGAGCAAGTGGGTGACATATAGGTGCTGTGCCACCTTATCTGCTGGACAAACATGGTAAAATACACCCTTTGTCATGAACTGGCTGATCTCCAGCTTGGGAGGACTGACCAGGTCCATCCTTCTGTGCTGTGAGAGCACTAGAGAAACATCTCTATCTATACACATGTAGCAAAAACTTCAAACAAACTGCTTGGGAAACAGACTCCTGGAAAGTAACAGAACAATGTACACTGACCTTCAAATGAGACTCGAGTTAATAAGAAGTTGAAAAGTAACAGAACAAAAGACAAAAGAAACCCCAATTTCACTGCAGAAATCCCTAGTGAGTCTGCATCATAGGGACCACGTGCAGCTACAAGCGCCTGTTTGATAAAGATATAATAAAAGTAGAAAGAGCAACAAGAACAACTGAAAATGTGAGCTGTGATCTCACCTATCAGAGTGTATATAAATGAGACAATCAACCTGAGCTCTGGTCTTCTGACCTAAAATATTGATCCTGATTGACTTTTGATTTAACCCAATACAGTTGATCCTATTCTTTTTCTCAGTCACGGTTGGGAAAATAGCAGCAGTTTCCAGCACCTGAATATTCAGATGCTTGCTATTGATCAGATTCTATGGATTCTCAAAGACACACTTCTATAGCAAAATTAATCTGGACAGCTCTCTTTCTGAATACTAGATCTCCTCAGAAATTAGACCAAAATAATGTGTATTTTACCTAAGCCTATTTTGAACTTTGAATCATTACTTGTCTGTAATGTTCCAGATACAACAATCTCAAGCACATATGTGATAGGCAAATGCCAGCCCAAGTGGCTAAAGCTGAAAGAGTTTTAAGCAATTTATGTAAGGCAGTTGTCCTGGGAGATGAGGATACTAAATCTGGGTCTGATGTGTATGGAGAAGAACCTCTGCTTTGTGCAGGGCAGTTGGACATCTCTGTACTACCTGTAGGAAGTCATATGCAAAACTCATAAGTTTAAATATTCTGTGTAATAATCTAAGACAACTGAATTTTGAGAACAACAACTGATTACTGAACTGCGTCCTCAGGAGTGCAATGAGGGAAATCCATTGCTTATAAATTAGGTATACATTCCTTGAATGTAGGGTAAAACAACTGAAATGTAGTGGAAGAACCAAATATAAACCAGTAAGTACCAATAAGACCAGCCATAATCCCATGTGTGAGGTCTCCAGTCTTCAGGACCAAGATTTACCGTCATTTGAAATACAGTTGTGTACATCATGTGAGCAACCATACCCAGAAGACCTGAAAAGTATAATATTATAATAACATTAGAAAATTTATATTGAGAGCATTCTTCTATGACAACTGTTTCCAGTTATCCATTGAACTCCTACAGAATATTTTATGAACTATCTGAATTCCATAAAGCACTCACAAATACTGGACACTAACACTATCATTTAGGTGTATTTAATGTGTCATGTATTGCCACTACATTCATCCATACACTCCCTTAACACATATTCTCTATGGCAGAGGAATCTAGGGGCACAGTGGGACATGCAACTCATAGATTTTAAAAAGCCACAGACTGGTTGGCTCTCATCCTCTGAAAACTTCTTCATTATATAATACTGAGCAAGGTTCAGCTATTACAGAAAAGTATTGGTCAATTGCATTGTGCTGGACACATTTCCCACAGTTTTCTGTCATTCAGTGGAAAGATTTGTCAAAGCTGTGTGCCATTCCCACTGCTGTAAATTCAGTCAGATTTATCAATTATGAAGGTGAATAAAAAAGTGGACAACACTTACTAAAAAGTCCTGAAAGTCTAGGTTGTGAAAGAGGCTTATATTGAATAATTTAATTTTCAAAATTACTACTAGGCTACTGACTGTTTCTAGGAGTATCTGTTTTCCCTAAACATTTTGTCTTCCGGTAGTGAACTTCCCTGTAAACATTGATGTTTTTTGTTTCCAGTTTCATTTACAAATCGATAAATACCCTTGAATTATCAACTATCCTACTGTCTAAAACGTATGAGCTTCTCCAAGCAGACAGTCCCATACCAAGCTCGCAAGACCCAATTTGTTAGGTGTTCTTAAAGTAGGTCTCTTTCATGAATTGCACAGCTCGCACTCTAGCACACAGTATCCCTGAGGCTCCCGGGCATAACAAATCCGTGCTGATGGTGGTCTGGCTTCAGTAATTGCTGGGAAAGGGCCTTCCCTGAAATACTGGTGTTGACTGAAGCACCACCCACAGGCAGTTAGGAGAGCCCTTGGTGTAACACCGAGCCAAGAGGCTTCATGTTTTCAATCTCTGCATCTGGCACCATATGGCAGACTCCTTACTGAACTGTTTGGAAAAGTGGTTTGACTGTTGATGAGGCTATCAACATGTGGGATATTCTTTAATGTGATTTTTTTTCGATGTGTGGGAATGGAGACCAGTTGCCCATCTCTCACCAGAGAGGTGCTGTGTTATAGCTATTGCTGAATTACACAAATTTCTGTCCTGATTCCTCCAGTCTGACCACCTAGAAATGCATATAACTGGAGTGTGAACATGAGCTCCTGCGCTGGAGCTCTCCTGTTAGTTAGCTCTTGTACAATCCTGAGTTAAGCTAGCATCTCAGCTGTGACTTCAGGGCAGTTTAGTGCCAGAGAAATGGTGAAAATGTTACTAATAAAAGGCAAGCATAGTTATATGCTTGCTTAGTCATAGTGCCTGTCAAACTCCATTTTCATCAAAGGTCACTGAGGGATAAAGGACAGTGTTATCAATAATCTGTATTTCATAGCAGGGTAGTTAACTAGCAGTGCTTATGTATTTAAGAGAAAACACTCACAAATTAGAATAGTAATTTCTGTATAGCCAAGAGCCGCATATGGGACATCATAAATCTACACACCTATGGTCAGAAAATGTCACAGAGAGATTCTTCTTTAACTGACTTCTTCTTCAGTTAGAACATACATTTTAGAATTTAATTTAGTCTGAGCTAAAGACTGAGGGAACTGAGAAATCAAATAGTAGCTTTAATGTGTTTTTTTTCAACAGTTAAATATTGTAACAGGATTTTTTAATTGTATGTTTTCAATATAACTAATGTTTCCAGTAGCAGAAGTTTAATTTGCATAGTCTGAAATGAAAATAAAAATTATAAAGTTTAAATAATTGAATTAAAAATTGCAAAAGCAATATATATAAAATACAAAATAAATAATATTAAAAAATAATTAATTGAAAATAATATTTTCCCATAATATTTTGCTTCATCTTGTATTGTTAGTGGCTCCATAGGCATTGTAAGAGTTTTGAAACTTGGACACTGTTATTAATTTTCAAATGGAAGACTATTCTGGATGAAATTAATTGAGATACTTAACCGTACCTGCTAATACGGTGACTACTGCAGAGAAGGCGTTGATCTTTAGCCCGTCAATGACAGAACTGTAGTAGCACATTTCTACTGACATAAGAATGTTTCCTGTCAGAAGCAAAATGACGTAGAGAAGCTCTGCTACAATAGACAGCCATAAAACCCCTGGAAACCAAACCAATAGCACTAATATTATAAGTAGTCATTTAATGTTTTCACCACTTCCTTCTTCTTCATTTATATAGTTCATACAACATTAAACAGAAGTTCAAAGGCTGTGAGGATGCCACGATAAAATCTATGGGAAGACTTCAATGTCAATGGACACCCTAAATTATAATTTCTTCTACTGACTTGGTCATTTAGTGGAAGAGCAGTTGCATGTTCCTGTTATACACTTAGAAGGTTTAGGAGGGGCAGGTCCTGTCTGACCAACCTGATCTCTTTTTACGATCAGGTGACTCACCTGGTGGATGAGGGGAAGGCTGTGGACGTGGTCTATCTAGACTTCAGCAAGGCCTTTGACACTGTCTCCCATAATATACTCCTGGAAAAGCTGGTAGCCCATGGTTTGGACAAGTGCATCCTCTCCTGGATTAGGAGCTGGCTGGAGGGTCGGGCCCAGAGAGTACTGGTAAATGGAGCTGCACCCAGCTGGCGACCAGTCACTAGTAGTGTTCCCCAGGGGTCTGTGTTGGGTCTAGTCCTGTTTAACATCTTTATTGATGATTTAGATGAGGGGATTGAGTCCATCATCAGCAAATTTGCTGATGACACCAAATTGGGAGGGAGTGTCGACCTGCTGGAAGGCAGGAGGGCTCTGCAGAGGGATCTGGATAGACTTGAGAGATGGGCTGATTCCAATGGGATGAAGTTCAATAAAGTCAAGTGCTGGGTCCTGCACTTTGGCCACAACAACCCCCTGCAGCGCTACAGGCTGGGCACAGAGTGACTGGAAAGCAGCCAGGCAGAAAGGGACCTGGGGGTACTAATTGACAGGAAGCTCAACATGAGCCAACAGTGTGCCCAGGTGGCCAAGAAGGCCGATGGGATCTTGTCCTGTATCAAAAATAACGTGGCCAGCAGGAGCAGGGAAGTGATCCTTCCCCTGTACTCAGCACTGGTGAGGCCATACCTTGAGTATTGTGTTCAGTTCTGGGCCCCTCAGTTCAAAAAGGATATTGAGGTGCTGGAGCGGGTCCAGAGAAGAGCAACAAGGCTGGTGAAGGGACTGGAGCATAAGTCCTATGGGGAGAGGCTGAGGGAGCTGGGGTTGTTTAGCCTGGAGAAGAGGAGGCTCAGAGGTGACCTCATCACCGTCTACAACTACCTGAAGGGAAACTCTAGCCAGGTGGGGGTTGGTCTCTTCTCTCAGGCACTCAGCAATAGGACAAGGGGGCACAGGCTTAACCTCCGCCAGGGGAAATTTAAGTTGGATATCAGGAGAAAATTCTTTACAGAGAGAGTAATCAGGCATTGGAATGGGCTGCCCAGAGAGGTGGTGGATTCACCATCCCTGGAGATTTTTAAACGCAGATTGGACGTGGCACTGAGTGCCATGATCTAGTAAACGGACTGGATTTGGACCAAGGGTTGGACTCGATGATCTCAGAGGTCTTTTCCAACCCAATCGATTCTATGATTCTATGATTCTATGAAGTTTACAATATAAAATGGGGCAGTATGGTTTAACACTCAGCAGCTACCCTAAAATCACAATGAACCAAAGTTAATATAAAAAGAATTACTATCCAATTGTCTAGCTGTCATGGTCCAAAGAGAAGTGTGCAGGAACAGCAGACCATGTCACCCAGCTAACAAACTCTGAGGTCATGCACATAGGGACACTGCCTGTGGGTCTAGTCATTAAATAAAATCTGCCCCATGGGCTTAACTTTCTACCAAACAGGATTTTGATTTTCGGACAGAGAAGCCTTCATGAGCCCAGGCACTCTCCAGGTTTCACGGGAATTCATTTCTCTTGTTGTCTGCTAATTCATCTCTTTTTGGATAGCTGGTAATTACATCTTATGCAAGAAGTTAATCCTGTCATTAAAGTCTCTCAGCCTGCTGTTTGACCTTCAGCATGCCAATGTCCCACAGTCAGGAGCAGGAGACCTTCTTGTGTCCAGATTCACAGTAGCAAGAACTGGTAAATGACCTTACCTAAACTTTTTAAAAAACAAATAAATGTGTCCTGACACAACAGGTTGTACATTCAAGTACATTCATTTCATATGAAGATATATACAAACTATCATAACTTAAAAACCAAAACATTGCTAAGATATGTCCTTGACTACTAGATACCACTTAGGATAACAGACAATGTGTGGTGAATAACCTCTACTGCTGGCTTTGACAATGTCTGTGGGACTTCTTTGATTCACTGGCCATTTAGGCATCAAATTCTTGGGCCAGGCTATGTGTGGGCATTCTTGGGCAAGGTTTGTTTCTCCAGAAAGTCTTTGTCTCATTAAAAAATCGTGATTTTCTTTAGAAACTCCAGATGTTACATTTCCCAACAGTTTTGGCTGCTCCAACTGTGAGAACTTGCATCTTAGCACTTTTAGTGAGTGAGCCATCATTCCATATGCACTGACCAATGGTGATCATCCCTGTGTATGAGACCCACAGGTGATAAATTCAGGAAAGCTGAACCTGCTGAGTTTTGTGCACACAGCGACCATAGGCATTTGCAGAACACAACATGGCTCTTCTCCTGTGCAGGGCAGGAGCCTATTTCCACACAGGATTTCACTGCCCAGGAAGAGCTTTTAAGTTTGGTGTTTAGGTACATTTGGCTGTCTCAATCTAACCTGCCAGTGCCTGTGATGCTTGCTGGTGCTGTTCACAGAGTTAGTTTCAGCACTATGTCCAACAGTAGTTTTCCTTGTGAGGATCTCTCAGGGCAGAGCCTAGAATACACCCATCATTTCTGAGGACCATGTCTGTGTGACTACACCCATATCTCATTTATATTTTTTTACATGCTATGAAAATCTTGAATTATTAATACTCAATGACAACCTGCAATAGGTGGAAGGAAGACTAGCCTTCAGAGACTGAATATTTCTTCTTGTCCAAGGGGCTGAAGTTGCATATCCAGGAAAATACTCCACTCCCAGTATCCTGGAAAGAAAGCCTTTTTTTTTTTTTTTCCTGGATCAGCCACTTGCAAAATGATTGGTCTAATCAGACAAGTTTTTACACTGTTTTTACGTTGGGGATTGGGCAAGGGAGGGGGCACTTCACAGCATCTGCAGGAGTGTTTTATAGGAATATGAGTCCTTCTTTGGAGGAAGAGAATAGAAATGTCTCCTCACAGCTCTTTGCAAGGCACAGAGAGGAGATTCTGACTGTCATCAGAGAGCATAACTCCCTCAAGTCCCCTCAGCATACAAGAGTGAATGTTCACACACTGCCTGTCCCTCTGCCCTCTCAATTGTGTGGTGCAGGCCACAGAATTCTTGCCTGGGAACATGGAGTTATGACAAAAAAGCGTGCAAAATTTACAAATTTATTCAAAGTAATTTCAAAAGCCACTCATATTCAAATGATGTGTCTTCAAAAAGACATAGATTGATATTTTAAGTCATATGGACCTCATTTTGAAGTTCAAAAACTAAATAAAGGAAAAAAAATCTGTGTAGGATCAAAGCTAATATTTTTGAAAGTAAAATGCAGAATACTTATATTGGTAAATGTGATCAAGAAAGTTTTGATTATGCAAAAAAATATGCATACCTACCTCGATCAGAAGCTGGAGTCAGACTGATAAAGCTTCTACATTTCTCACCTAAAAAAAAATCAGGATTACTTTGTATTCTGTAATGATCTAAAGAAATAGATTAATAGAAAGAGGAAAATGCAAAATCTATCAGAAAAGCAGAAACTGGGATGATCAGGAAAAGCTATTTTTGATGTATATTTGTACACAGAGTGCCTGGGACATCAACCTACTCCTGGGGCTTAGCTAGAGAATCCTTATGGACTTTTTCAAGGTGGAACCAGAGCCTAGAAGACAGAGAAAGGCTATGAAATGAGTTCCAAAAGGTGGTACCTGTGAAAGCCAGAATAGGAAAATTATCAATTCCTTTGGAAGATTGTCAACCTGGGTGCAATCTTCCCTGTGAAAAGGAGAGCTGCTCTCCTTACAGCAACAAGGCTGCTGCTCACTCAAATTACTTCTAAGCTTCATTCCAATTTCTTTCTGTAAGCTTTGATTTTCAAACCCACGTGACCCCCTGAGCCCCACACAGATGCTGTGAACAAAGCTCTTTGAATTAATTCCTCTCTGCTCTGGAAATGCTGGGTGTTTTTTTCTAGCTCCTAACTGCACCAAGTTGGAAAATATGAACTGGTCATAGCAAATTACGCAACCTGGTATTCATAGCAATCACCACTTGAAAGGTATCTTTTGGACATGATCTTTGAAATTTACCCCATTAAAACTGCATAATTTACAAGACCTTCTGGTAGAACTGGATCTTCAGGACAGGTGACTGTGAAAATATTTGCATTTTATAGCACAGGTGACAGCTGATTTGATTTCTCTGAAGTTCTGTTCTAGTTTGCATTTGTACAGTGATCAGGACAACAAGGGAAAAACTTAGTGTTGATCTGGATTTACAATAAATGTTTGAATTCTTGAGTCAACAATCCCCTTATACAAAAATCCAAAATTAACTGGAAAGTTTCTGTAATTGTAAGCTAATTTCATTCTACAGATATTTACATATGCAGAGTGAGACACAATTACATGCTTGAATCATGTTTTATCAAGGTGAAAAGAATCACCTTCTGCTTTGATTTATGAAAGGTGAGATGACAGTAAGAAAGTAGAAATACTTGTGGTCAAGAGGAAATCCAGGAACTAACTAAGATCCCACAGATTTAATAGTGCAAATGATTTCTAAAACAAAAAAAGTCAATTTGTGCTTTTTATGTTGCCATAGAGGATCAGAAGCAATTGTTTAAGAAAAGTATGTTCATTTTGACTAAGGGAAAATGGAACACTTCCCTGTTAAAGTAATTTAACTTACTGTTATGGTTAGAAGAATAAAAAGTAAATAAATCTTCATCTGTACCACAACCTATCACTAAACCAGAAAGACAGCCTGTCACTCTAATGTTCTTTGCAGAACTCGTTATGAAATCTTGACTAGATAGTACCCTCTACGGTCCCCTTTGCCAGAGAAGAGCAACTTTTTAAGGATACGAGCACAACAAAATACATACATGATAATGCTGCAGATCAGAAGAGGACACCAAATAAGTAGGAAGAACTCTGATTGCTTTCTTGAGTAAATTTACATGGTTTTACTCACCTTCTTCATTTATCATTTCTTCACAGGAATACCAAATCCCAGCATGAAACTTTCGCTCAACGAATTTGTCATCTCCTGTTTCCCAAATATACTGCACAGCTTGGCTGTTGTTGGCATCAGGGCTGTTGAAGCGGATGCAAAGATCCCCCTTGCTCTCTCCTGTACAGAAAGGTTTGGCAACTTTTCTTGTCCCTTCACACCAGTAACTGCTACTGAATGCTGTAACAGAGAAAACTAAAGAGAGAAAACTGAGAGAAAATGCTGCTGAAGCTCTGTGCCGTCTGTCTGTCTCTGGGAGTGAGGTTGGCATCCTCCAGGACTGCACTAGCAATTATTTTAGAAAAAAACCTTTTAGAAATTTATGCATCTATCTGCCTGGTGAAACACCTGCCTGTCTTTACCATCATATACTTCATTCCTCTCAGAAAATTGTACCAGCTTAGGAGTTAAGACAGAGAGCAGAGATATGGGCATGACCAGAAATCATGTGGCAGGAAAGATTAAGGATGTAGGACAGTGTTGTTTGGCAGTAATTTGTTGTGAAAGAAATATGAGGAATAGGGGCAATAAATTACAGTTGCCCCACGAATCACAGGAGTAAAAATACACAGAACACAGAAGCATTGGAAGTACCCCAGGATGCAATCAGAAAAGTTTTATTTATATAAAAAATTATGCCTATTTACCTTGATTGGCAGATGGAGTCAGACTGATGGAACCTTTATATTTCATAGCTAAGAAATAAATAAAACAAATAAAAGCTCCTGTTACACAGTGTTTAAATTGAATACAGTTGTGACTCTTACTGTAAAGAAATTATTAAGGAGCTAAAGCCAGTTGTTAAGGATTTCACAGTCATTGCAGCACTGCTCAAGAACACTGGAAAGGCAAATGCATAATGTCAAAAGTTCCACCAGTGACAAATGAAAGTTGTAAGTTACCTGACTTTGTTATTGACAGGTTCCTGGGCACTGTCCAGTCTGCCTCCATGAACATATAATACAAGTTTTGCCCAAGTTCGGTGAAACAGTAGAGAAAATGCTGAATTATTCTCATTTTTTCTGTGCATCTGCTCTCTCTGAAACAGCATTTCTTTTCTCTTCATCTAGGAAACATGTCCCACCTTGACATGTTATATATATATTTTTTTCTGACTGTTTGATGATGCAAATAAGTGATGCAAAGAACCAAAAGGAGCCGGAGTGTTGGTAAGTGACTTTCATTTTACAGCTGTAAAGTCAAAACACACACCATAGGGGAGAATGATACCACAGGACAGTGAAATTACATGTATATCTTTTAATGAAAATCTTTTGTATTTTTAAGACAACTCTACCCAAAGATGTCAGAGTTGGAGAAGCATGTGGCTAGATAAGTCCCCTCATGAAACTCAAAGGAACGGGATAAATTCCTGCTTTAGGTTGTTACAAAGAGCTCAGTTTATAGGGCTGACCAGCAACAGAGTGAAAGACCAAGCAGGTCTGGACTAAAAAGGCAGAGCAAATCTCACAACCCTGAAGCTAGATGTAGACTGAGCCAGGAGTTCTTATTTTCTACATATTTGTCTTACTGGATTTTCACAAGGATGTAACATTTGTGAACCACTGAATCCACTGAGCATTGACACTGCTTCTGGACAGCTTTATCAACTGCACAGCAAGTATGAGGGGAATGAAGGAGGGAAGTCCTTCTAAAAGTATTACATATTTATCTATTTTTCTATTCCTGTGAATAATCTGCATATGGCTGTATTCAAACATATTTTGAGACCTGTGAAACCACTGATACCTTCTGGTTGACAACTGCAGTCTAAGATGTTTCACGGAGACTATTTTCTGCTCATACCCTAGCAATGCTGGTACCACAACTTTCAAATCAATTCTTCATATAAGAATGCTCTCTATAATAGGAGAAATATATTGCACAAGCATGTATTGGTTAGTTCTGTCAAACTGCGAAAAAAGAAAGAAAATAAGAGAGGAGCAAATTCATTACCTGGACCCTCCTTCAAAGTGTTATATGCAGTAATTTTTGCCAAAGTTGAGAGGAAACAAGGGTGGGCAGCTGTGGTGAGCATTCAGCAGTATGACTTTCCTTGCTTACAGTGTTCTAGTAAAAATTGTAAACAGTAGCTCAGAAATTCAAACTTCAGCTCTGCCTTCTGTCTTTTCCATGTTCTAGGTGGTATTAGTGTCCTTACAATATACTGTGGGTCTCCTGCTCTGACCTAGTCCTGAGGAGCATTAATTCTAGACAGGGACCACAGAATTCCTTCATGGTTAAACTTCTGATGATTTTAAGAAGTGAGCATGCAAAAACCAACAACTCGTAGATGTCAATGACTAAAGAACAGACTCAGCTGCTGAGTGATAGCTGTCAGTGGAGAAAATGAGGGGACTTGCATGCTTGTATGCAAGCGATGCAGTGCAGTTCATGCCCTCACTGAATCACAGAATCATAGAACGTCCTGAGTTGGAAGGGACCCATAATTGCCAGGCCGCTGGAGTTGGCTGGATGCATTTCCACTGTGAAGAGCACTTCCACATCCCATGTCTAGGTACTCTTTTTTTTTACCACATTCAGACTTTATGTAAAGATGAGACATGGGTGTACATCACACCCTTCACCACTCCTGGATTCCTCCAGAAGAGAGTTTTTTTACATGTGTAGAGGAGGGAGTGGGGTCACCCTGACAGTCAGGTTGATGGGGTGTGCTGTAGGGTGTATCTGCCACACCGTTTGGGTTTAGCCTAGGTCTGTCTTTGAAAACTGAGCTCCTGCTGGCCTCCACAGCCCCAGGGTGACACCTCTGCCTGTTCTCCAGCTATGTTGCTCGCACCTCGAGGTCTTGGCCAACAGCAAGTTGAATATGAGTCAGCAGTGCCCTGAAGGTAGTGCCACATGAAGAGCCCAGAGGAACCTTATCAGGAGCTGCTGAGGGAGCTTGGGTTGTTCAGCCTGAAGGAGACT
Source organism: Corapipo altera (assembly GCF_003945725.1). NCBI lineage: Eukaryota > Metazoa > Chordata > Aves > Passeriformes > Pipridae > Corapipo > Corapipo altera. The sequence continues at coordinate 128,964 of NW_020885038.1, forward strand.
GAGGTCAAACCTCACTGGGGTCTGCAGCTTCCTCCTGAGGGGTAGCAGAGAGGCAGCTTCATCTCTGCTCTCTGTGCCAGTGACAGAACTGGAGGAAATGTCTGGAGCTGTGTCAGGGGAGGTTTAGGTAGGATATTAGGAAAAGGTTCTTCCCCCAGAGGGTGGTTGAGCACTGGAACAGGAAATGATCATGGTTCCAACCCTGCCAGAGCTCCAGAAGCATTTGGACAACACTTCTATGATTCTCTAATTCTGAAAAGGACACGAACTATCCTTCAATAGCCACAAGTTTCATTTCTCTTCGAAACAAATGACGCAACATCCTCTTGACTCTCCATATTCCCAACTCAAAACATGACAATTATAAACAAGACACTAAAATTATTGTATTATAAATTATTTTATTCTCTAAACCTACATAATGTATAGATTTATTAATGTATTCAGGATTTCTCTACAACTGGAAAAATTTTTTGAAAATTTAAGCTGAAATTCATTGTCAGTTTCTCCAACCTGGCGACTGAAGCTGTGAAGAAAACACTAAATGTCACAATAATTCTAGCAAAATTTTAACTGCTGGTCACAAATTTTTTTGCACATTTAGATTCTCCCTGATCCTGCACTGGCATATTTACAAAACATGACAGTTTGCACATTTGCACATTTGCAAAACATATTTGACAAAACATGATCAGAAAGCATAAACCCAGCTATTATTTAGCTGCTTTCTAACAGCCAACTAGAGTCAGCAAGCTTCCTACAAAAAGTTTTTCTTGTGTTCCAAGACATCTTTTAATGATTTCGTGAGATGTGTGTAAGTATACATGTGAATTTATGGAGCTGGATTTCATTCTGGCAAAACCACTGGCAAAATTCCCATGGAGCTTCAAGGGAACAGCATCAGCCCCTTAATGTTTTAATAGTTTTCTGACTTCTTATTGGCTAATGGACAAGCTACAGTAAGCAAAATTGCTGTGAAGTTTAAAGTAAGCTCTCTTTGCCTCTAATCAGAAAAAACGAAAACATAGTTGGAGTCTGGCAAACCTAGACAGTTTAGGACACTTCCTCACTTATTTGTAGAGAAGATTCACGGAACAGTGGCACTCATAAAAGAAGACCTTTTTTTTAATTTTTATTTTTTTGTACAAGACAGAGTGAAAAAATTGATCTACAGTAGAGTGAAATATTGGGACAAATTTAATAGAATGGGCGTGGTGACACTTTTTGGTCTTGATTCCAGCGTGGGACTCTGGACCAGAATATCTCCCACATCTGCCAGCTCTGTCATGATATTCTTTCTCGTGAAACAGGTAAGCTAATTCAATAATTAATAATGGAGAGTATGAAAGCAGATTTCTACCTCATAGCATTTTAACCTTCACAAACAGCATGTTTGTTTCAAAAATCCTTCTGACATAAGAACTTATTTTTATTACAAATTAGTCATGAGAAATGTTGGCTGCAAAGCTGTAGAGTTTTATATTAGAACTCAATTCTACTAGGTCGTTTACTACAATTTGCTTCTATTAATACTCATTCACACTGTGAATAAATTGTGTTTACAACCATTTATATAATCTCTTTTCCTACCAAGATTGATCAGTATCGAACTGTATTTGTTTTTCAGTTTTCCTACCAGATATCATTACTATTGTGAATCATGTTTATTTTCTACTGTTTTTACTCTGTTCTAAAACCAGCTTTGCTTTGTTTCTGGCACTACCTTTTAGCTTTTCTCTTGTATGAGGGGTGAGTATTGAATCTCCCATTTGTGAAATGTGGCGTTACTGGTTTCATTCAGCACCTCCCCCTCCTACAGAAGGCTAGTAAATCTGTATAGGAGTTCTACCTTTATTTCTTGTAGAGGTCCACTAAACTATTAATTTCCTTGTTTTTGTTTTTTTTTGCTAAATCTATAAAAAAAATCTGAATTTTTACTTCTTTCTTCTATATTGTCTTATAATTTGAAGAATTTTAGGTATTTAATGATAAAATATCTCAGTGTAATTAACTTCAAGGAAATTTTCAAGTAGGTTTTTAATAATCATTATTTATTAATATAAATCTTGATTTGAATAAATTTTCAAAATAATTAATAATATGTGGTAAATTTCAATTCAACAGAATAAAATTCATATATAGATATAGAGCTGATAACTGTGTTTCTAGCTGTTTTGTGAAGAAAAAACTACCAGGAAACACAACTTATTTTTTAAAAAAGAAAATATTCCTATTGCTTTTCTATAATTCAAATCTGGGGCTTCTCTGTTTGGAGCTTCTTTTTATAGAACTGAAACAACTCTTAGGCTTGTGAAACACCTCGGCCAAAGCACTGGTTCCATCAGTGTTAACAGAAAATCTCCCAAGTACTTGTGTGAGATCAAAACTTCACAAGACTATAAATCATAGTGAATTATTTTGTCATAGTGGTTCTTGGAACTTGTTTAAAGAAATATGTGCTATATTTCTTTATATTTTATTTCATAAGAAAGAAAAATTTAAAGGAATGAGAGTCATACATCACTATATCTGTATTTTCTAGCAAAGACTTCTATAAATATGAAAAATAATAAACCAGGACCATGGCTGAAAGAATAAGAAAATATTTAACCTTTTATTTCTGGTTTACACATACATTGAAGGATTTTTTTCTGTCCATTATAGCATAGTCTCAATAAACAGAAACATTTCATTTCTCCAGTAGCTTAGTACAAAAAATTAAAAGCATGAAATCCTGATTATACTGTGGTCACTTATGAAAAATTTAAATTTAAACCAGTCTGCAAATCATATATAATCCATTTCCTAAATGAAAGTTTCAGGCAGCACTTTCTGCTGCATCAAAAATATTTTTAAACAGAGGTGTCATCTTGGTGCAGTTTGTGGACTCTGAGCAAACTAAATAAATTGCTGATTTCTTTTGAGGTATGACCATCAGACTTAGTCATATTATCCAGACAGAGTTGCACTAGGGGCAAGTACTACTCATTAATGTTGTCCTGTACTCCTTCTCAACATCCTCTCTTGCATGTACAACTCCAGAAATGTCAATATTTCCCTGTACTGCAACATTTAGGACAGTAGGAAGAATTTCTTCACAGAAAGGGTGATTTGATTTTGGAATGGGTTGCCCAGGGAGTGGTGGAGTCACTGTCCGCAGAGGTGTTTAAGGAAAGATTGAATGTGGCACTCAGTGCCATGGTCTAGTTAACGTGGTGTTGTTTGGTCATAGGTTAGACTTGATCACCTCAGAGGTCTTTTCCAGCATAATTGATTCTCTGGTTCATTGATTTTCAACAGATGGTTCATGTAACTTCATTTCTACAGCTAAATACAAATTTTCAAAAAGTCCTGACATATATCCTCCAGCTGTGGCTCCTACAAGCAAAACATTGCATTAGGTTTATCATGGTGCATGCTCTGCCAAAGGATTCATGTTTCTCTGTGATCTAAATGACCCTTATTTTCCCCTGCCGTGTCCAGGGACACCTTCCACCAGACCAAGTCACTCTAAACCCCGTCCAACATGGCCTTAAACGCTTCCAGAGATGGGGCATTCACAGCTGCTATTGGAAACCTGTTCCATTCTGATTAGTAATTTAAATCTTTTATATGTTCTTCTAAGTATATTTAAAATTGATTTTTCAGATCAGCTGACAGCTCAACTTTTTTTTCAGCTGCAGCTCTGGTTTTACATAGACTTGATGTTTTTTCATGAGAAAGTTTCATGGTAGAAAACCAAGCAACTCACAGGTACTTACATCAGTAGTGACCAGGTATTGGTTATCTGACCATGCCTGCAGCTTAGAAGAAATGGACAATTCCATAAGGAAGTGATGTGGTTCATTTAGGCTTAAACTGCTCCTCACTGTGGTTGAGTGAACTTCTTCATGACTGTCTGTCAACCTTGTCTCCAGGAATGGAACCAAACAAGCAGTCATGTAGCAGTGAGGCTTTCTTTGTATTTCCTTGTCTGCTTAATGCATTTGTTTATCAGAAATTGAAGTGTTCTCCCTTAAACACTGTCTTAGAGTCCTGTCTCCAAATGCGTCATCTCCATGTCTCTGCCTCTTCAAATGAGGTTCACCGACCTATGAGTGTCTGAAAAATCTCCCATGGTTCCCAGCATTTTGAGGCCTGGATGACGGAAATGTCAAGATGCTTTTTATTTTGGAAACATGCATTCCTTTCTCATGGCTGTTGTAAATATTGTCTCCTTATCTTACGAGCCCATCAGAGGAAGAATAATTATAATCTTCCTACTCCCTGTAACTTAAGGTAGAATATCTGGAAATTAGCTGAGAGACTAAAAGCAGAGCACTGAGTGGGTAACATTTTACACAGTAAAAACATGCATGAAACAGTGATCCTAAGGAAGACCTAGCTCACAGTTTCCATTGTTCTTGTTTTGAAAGTAAATAAATATGGTTTTCTTTTCTTTCTTTAAAAAAAAACACTCCATAGGTTCAAAGGAACAAACACAGGTGAAGTTCACAGCCATACATTGTTCTGGTTATAAATCTCAGCCCTTAGCACATCACAAAGCTCAGACAAGTTCAGGACAACGATGCATGTGGGAAAGGCAGTTTCAAAAAAAAGGGTCTAGTCCTGACAAAAGGAAATTCACTTCTTCTGGAGAACAGAAAAGCATTCTTTTGGTAGAAGGATTGTTTTAGAAAACTTACATTTGGTTTGGTCACCAAAATTTACCGATTACAATTGGTAACATTTTAAATTTTCATTTCAATTTTCATTTTCGGTAACTTACAGTGACAGTGTTTTTTGACTGCTGGCCTGCCTCTGGCCTCTCAAAGCCCCGGTTTCAGGAGACCAGGGTGCTTATTGCACAGAGACTTCTTAGGCTGGTGTTCTTTTCCCTGGATAAAAAATGATCAAGTCATTGTGCTAATATTGGACTGTAAGCAGCATCTAAGATTATCCTTTCTCTGCTGCTTGGATCCTAATTGGGCATTTCTTCATCAACCCAAATTACCAAAATTATCAATTTTGCATTTAATTCTTCTATTTTTAGCTATTGCTTTTCTAAACAGTAATTATCAGCTATGGCCCTCTTAAAAACCTCTACAGTCAGTGTTGTATGATAAAGATGTTCCAGAAAATATGAATATCCATATATTTAGGGAGAGCATGTTAAAGTAGAGAGAGTCCCCTTGGGAAAACTGCAACCCTTACATTGCTAAAGGTGTATGCCACAGATGTCAACACCATCCTAAACACTTCAATCATTGTATATAAAATCATTCCTAAAATTTGTCTATAGCTGGGAAATTTTAATTTTTTTTTTAAGAGTATAGTAGATTTGATATTAGAACTAATTTTATCATTGGAGATAAATTTAATTTTTTTCCTCTCTGCTAGCAACTGTTGATTTACATCCCTGACTTCACCTTTTCATGCTAATGTCTAGGTCTCTTTCCTTTCTGCCTACAGGCTTCCCAGTGCTAAAGGGGTAACTCAAGCCAGCACATCCAAGCAGGGCTCCTAAGACTCTACTCTCAGTCCCTTTATCAATCAGCACTCTGTGGTCACAGAGCTATCCACATCTTATAAATGCTGCAACTCTCTCCCATGCAACATGCAAGAATTTGTCTGTCAAAGCAAGTGCCTGTTCAGACATCGATGTCCTTTTTTGCTTTACTTGCGGTCTCAGCCCATCTTCACCCAGAAAAGAAAAGGGTGGGTGATAGGCCCAGTATGACCTTGTGGGTTGAGGGTGGATTGCTCTTGCTTTTAGGAGCAGCTAAGCATGTTTGGACACAGAATATTCCAGAGCACAGTACAGGGTGAGCAGGCAAAGAGAAAGAGCCAGAGCAAGTGTTCTGGTTCCAGCCATGGTAGGGACCCAGAGGTTATTCCATGACACCTCACATCATTGCTGGGGGAGGGGGAAGGGACTCTCTTCCAGGGGGAAGAGAGTCAAGCAAATGTGGAGGAAGGACCGGTTTGGTACTGCCTGTTTTCAGGGGTTGATTTCCATGTGAGTAATTTCTTTTCTTGTACCCTCTATTCTTAGTACTGATGGTGTTGCTGTTCTCTTTCTTATCTCATTGCTATTTCCAGTAAATTGTTCTTATCTCAGCTTGTGATCTTTGCGTTTGTGCCTCCAATTGGAGAGGAGAGGGGAAGTGGCTCATGGTTTTATTGGGAGTATTAAACTGGAGAATACCATTCCTAAACCATGACAGCCTGGAGCCAGGAGCCTGCCAGCATAGGAGCAGCCAAGCAGTGGAGACTGCTCTTGTAATCACAGGATGGTGGCTTTCCAGAAGGGACTCAGTAGAGTCTGCTATCATTAGGCTGACTAAATCTGAAGTTAAGACTGTCTTCGAAGCTTCACTACTAAAAGGGAGATTTTTCTTGAGGTGCTTTTATTTCTATTCTTTCTAAACAGATCACATCAACGTCATATTCCAGATTAAACTGTCTTCAGAAATGTAGCTTTTCAGAATTTAAAAATTCTTGATCTCCTCTGGAAGAGGAAGACCAGACCGGAAGGTGTAGAAAAAACCAGTTTTGAAAATATCTAAAACATAGATATTACATAGTAATACTAGACATTATATATTGATATAAGGTATTAGATATAACATTAGATATTGAAAACATCTAAAACAAAAAAAAACCCAACCCCAGCAAAGCCCCCCAATCACGCAAAAACATCTCATCCTAAAAAAGAAAAAAACCCCAAACAAATAAAAAGGAAAATAAATGTACTTATAAAAGTTCAGAGCATAAGAAAATCCATTTGTGTGAGATGTTTTATATGGAGAAAATTTTGAAAAGGGGAAAAACAATTCTCCATTTTATTACATGGGTAATCTTGAGGGCAAAGACTCTTCTCACCTATGGACACAAGAGGAAAGCAAATTAGTGTCCTGTCCAGGTAAAAAAGGGCAGCATGGTGCAGATGAGAGAGTAAAACTAAGATTTACAAAAGTGTTTCTTAAAAAAAAAAAAGAGGAAAAGAAATATGTCTAGGGTACAATTGTGCAGCTGCTAGTGAAATAAGTGGTCTTTGAAATGCTGGACAGGAGTACAGAACACACCAGAGGAAAGGTGGTAGTAGTTAAATAACAAAGCTTATTCATTACTCTTATATTCTTTTTTTTTCTTTTTTTTTTTCTGTACTACTCAACCAGGTGTGCTTGATTTTCTTTAAAAAACTGTAAAAATAAACAGCCCTCAAAATTATCGTCAATCAGATTCCTACATTAAACTAGCAGAAACATAAATCCATGGCTGACCTTGGCATAAGTTAACTATAAAAAGACTAGAAAGACTGTGAAGTTAGTGAAGATCAACACATATTTTCTACAGTAGAGGAATGAAATGACAATATTTTTAGTGCACCCTCACAGTTCCTGGCAATTAAATGTCTATGTAGATCTTTCAAAAGGGACTTTACAGAAGTTGAAAAAAAAAATTGTGGTAATATAGCACTATGGCAACACATTACTTGTTTGGGCAGAGACAGTAAATGAAGAAATTTCAGTAATAGTGTGGTGAGGCCCTGGTACAGGTTGACCAGAGAAACTGTGGCTGCCCCATCCCTGGAAGGGTTCAAGGTCAGGTTGGATGGGGCTTGGAGCAATCTGGGATAGTGGAAGGTGCCCCTGCTCATGATGGGGGGCTGGAACTACATGATCTTTAATCTCCCTTCTAACCCCAAGCTTTCTGTGTTTCTGCGATTCTATAATTTCCAGAGAAGGAATGTCTGTCTTTATCTCCCTTTTTATCTACCCTCCACTGTCCTCTCTGTCCTCTTCTTTCCTCTTCTCTGACATTTCTTATAATGGAAAGAATCCTACCATTAAAGACCACAAGATTCTAACTGATTTTCCTCATGTACAGTATTTTCACTCCCAGGCCAAAGGATCTCTGCTGGAAAAAACCACTGCTGAATGGAATAAATATAAACAGGAATGCTTGAAAATGCTACAGGAATCAACTATAGATACTGGTAAGGAATTAAACCGCACAATAAAGAACTGTGTTAAGTAACATTAATGAATATGCAAATCATGAAATGGCTCTCTTATTCCTGAAACATTGTGGTGGGGGGAAACAGTTTTCCCCCTGCAGTTATAAAATGGTAAAACCCCAGGGGGTGGTGACCCTAGAAGTTTTGAAGTTTTAACCAATGAGCGCTTCTGCGAAATATAAACATATCACAACCAGAATGGAAGAGAAGGTAGTTGTAGAAGGGTAGCCATGTTCTGAGACCACGAGGAGAAAAGGGTAAGAGCCCCCCCGGGGGGGCTCTGGCCCCAGCCCCGGTTGGGGGCTGCAGAGACTCAGAACAGTGTTAGACTGGATTAAGTCTCTGTAGCTGAGCCGGGAGATGTTTCTCCACTGTGAACCGCAGCAAAAGATACTGAAAAGCGGTGGCAAAACAGCAGTGGACAGAGCGGTGGCAAAGAGCCAAGAGAGATAACACCAAGCAGCAAACAGCATGCTGCCATGGAAGACACAGAACTGTCAGAGAGAGAGAGAGGAAGACTAAGCTCTACACAGAGTTTTTGGGGGTAAGAACTGAACCAGACCCCCCAAAACCCTTTCGAGACCCCTCTTAAGTTGGGGTGGTGGACTCCTACTGGATGGAAGTCCTAAAATGCAACCTGCAGCACCGGAGAGAGAGGAGCTGAGAAGCTCAAAGTGTCCTGGAAGGCTGGACCGGGATGGAGAAGGAATGCAGAGGGGGTTGACCTTGGCCCCCCCCCCTCACTGCTGCTGCCAAGCTAAACTGGCAGCCTGAGACAGAGCACAGCAGCTCTGGTAGAACTCTTGAGGCAAAGGCTTCCAACTGAAAGCTACCCGAGATGTTCTGACTCAGGGGTGAATCCCCTGAGGAAGGGACCTTCATGGGGGTCTTACACCCCATGATGTGACCGTGGTGAAGCGCGTTTTGTCCCTGCTATGGAGCTCACAGAAGAGAAGACCCTTGTTTGAAGATGACGGGCTGAGGGGCTTGGATACCCCTCGTGAGTACTGGCAGAGACCCAGTCGCAGCTGCTGCATGCATGAGAAGAAGAAAGCCTGCTGCCTTACGGACTACTGCTCTGAAAGTGGAAAAGGGATCTTTCCTTCTTCCCTCCTGGACTTTTATTTGGAGGGGAGAAGAGATTTGATCCATTGTAAATACTTATGTCATGGTGGAGATAATTAAGATTGTATATAATGTATTGTAGTATTTATTTGTACAGTCATTTCAATATATTCCCTTTCCCCCATTTGAGTCTCATGTGATGTCTGGAAAAATCATCTCTCACTGGGTTGAGATGTGGGAGGGGGCTAGGACTAAGGAACTGGATTTTGGAGCTCTCAAACCATGACAAACATATTAGGTTCCTACACATAAAATCAGGTCATATAAAGAAAGGAAACACTGAGCAGATGATGCCACTGTGGTGTGTCATTGAGTGCCTGATCCAGAGGTATCTGTTAGCCATTTTTTGTAAGAACCTGGTAAGACCAGTTTTCACTTCCTGTTTCAACCTGAGAGAAAGTCAAACCCGATTCCTGGAAACTATGCCAACCACAGGAGAACAGAGCACCCAGGGAAAAGAATATGTCTCCCATTTCTATACTTTGAAACCTGAGCCATGGCAAAAAAGGACTCAAAACACTTGGGACATGACAGAGGACAGAGTCTGTTTTCTGCCTGGTCAAGGCAGTTGAGGAGCTGCTGCCTTCTCACAGGACTGCCTGTGCATTTTGGGACACAGCCATTAGGATGATAAGCTGAGATACAGAACCAGGTTTCCCCATGTTTGCTTGACACAAACATTAGCTTTATGTCCCTTGTTTATTCTCTTGTGTCTATGGCTCTTGGATTCTTGGATAAAGAGCAGTAAGCTTCAGAGGACAGCGTCTTGTCCTGAGTCCACATCTCCCAACTTTGGTTAGGTGCTCAAAGTTTTATGCTGTTTGGCAAAAGGGGATTTTATAATCTGTCATTATTTCACTCTGCTCATGTGTAAACTCTGCTCAGTAGAGTATAAACTTGGCTCAGCTAGATGTTTTGTCTTAAAGAAAAGATAGCAAGGGTTTGGTTACAGTAGTTGGAGAAGTCCAAGAAGCAACTGGGAGAGAGGTGATTGCAGTTCACCAAGGAAAGATTAAAAGTGAATCTGGCTATAGGCAGGTATTGAAAGCACCCTCACCAAATTTGATGGGGACTCCAAACGAGGAGGTGAGGTGGATGTGTCAGAAGTCAGTCATCTGCGGAAAATAGGACAGAAAACACAGAAAGGTCAGAGAAAGAAGCTTGCATAAGTTACACACTATGTGACTACAGTCAAAGAGGCAAGAAAGTGGTGAGGACTGCAGAGACGACAAGTGTTTTTCTGAAAAGCAAGGGAAGCAAAGCACAGATCAGCTCAGCCAGTACACATGCAGTATGGCTTACAACTAACGCTGACAGGAAAGAAAGAGAAAGAATAGTGAGCAGCTAGAGATCAATGACCAGTGGTGACATTAGTGTGCAGAAACCCTCAACATGATGCAAAAGAAGAGTATGTTCTCCCGCGAAGGCAGAGAATGGTGTCTTTGGTGGCAATTAGAACTAAACCAGATGACCCTGGCAAGATATTAGAGGGAAGTAGTTTGTAGTAGGTGATGAAGAGAACTATGGGGACTCAGAACTTCAGTTTTCATGAAATCAAAAAAAAAAAGGTATTTTTCTGGCAGCCTACCCAATCTACACTTGAACAAACCTTGATCAGAAATTGGGGAAAGGAATAACGAAAAGGCAGCTGTAAATGTTAACAGCTACACAGGTCATAACACAGATGGTGCCACACATGTTGAACCTCAAAGATAGAATGGAATTTGTAAGAATGCACATACTGTGCTCTGTGTTTGAGCAGAAACACCCCCAAAAGATGCTAGTGAGATAGCACTATCTCACTAGCTATCTCACTACAGTGTTGCTCCCTGTATTCTTCTTCCCACATAAGTTTCTCAAAGTATTGCTAAGCAAAGCAGGATATACTCTTCTAGCTTAGGATGGGCAAACCCATTAAAGCTAAGAGAGAAGAATTTCAGTGTATCCCAAAAAGAAAGACACTAAGGAAACCATTAATGCATTTTATTTTTTGTTACTGTCACCTGATTGCACTGTTTCAATTCTGCATTATCAAATGTTTTATATTTACCTTAAGTCCTGTGAGTGATATGATACCTATGAATCTTAAAACTGAGTTAGTCTGAGATATTACCAAATAAGAGATATTACCCAAAGACTAAGAGAAGTCACTGTGAGAAGCTGGCAGAGGTCTGAGTTAAGAACAGTTGTCACAGGGTTCAGGAAAGGTGAAATATCTTCCATTTACCAGTCTGCTGCATGTGCCAAAACCAATGAGTGATAGCATGCCTGGAATCTGACTGTTATATTTGGACCACAGAGGCCTCAGGATCATAGTCTTGTAAAATCACAGACACATAGAACTTCCTGAGTTGGAAGGGACCCACAAGGATCATCCCATCCAACCCCTGGCCCTGCCCATGACACCCCAACAATCCCACGATCTTCCTGAGAGCATTGTCCAAATGCTCCTTGAACTCTGACAGCCTTGGGGCTGTGCCCACTGCCCTGGGGAGCCTGGTCAGTGCCCCACCACCCTCTGGGGGAAGAACCTTTTGCAGAGATCCCACCTGACCCTACCCTGACACAGCTCCAGCCATTCCCTCAGGTGCTGTCACTGGTCACAGAGATCAGAGATAAGTGCCTGCCCCTCCACTGCCTCTTTCGAGGAAGTTACAGACCACAGTGAGGTCTGACCTCAGTATCTGTGAAGTGCAATACCCTTATCTCCTAGTAAAGTGTGTAAAACCTGCAGCTGTTGTGTGGATCCAAGAAAGAAAGGCAGCAGCTGTTTCTGCCCTGGGCATGGAGCACTGCGCAGTGAATGCACGATGTTTATCTGCTACATCTTGTTACTCTGGAGTAGCTTGCAGGTTACCTGGAACAGCACACAATGGTTTGTCCGTTGTCTGGACAGCTTTTTGTAAAACTTGTATTTGCTTCTCTCCCCAGGAATACATTGCAATGGGACATTTGATCAGTTTGTTTGCTGGCCTTACTCACCCCCAGGAAATGTCTCTGTTCCTTGTCCTTCATATTTGCCATGGTTGGAAAATGGTAATGTGAAAGTGGTAACTTGTCTTCAAGTTTGTGCTGGGAATCCAGCTAAAGGACAGGTGATGCTTGTCTACCTTGTCCCAGTGTCCTCTGAATTGTCTGAGTGCTCTCTTGGCTCTTTCTACCCCTTTTCTGAATTGAGGCACAAAATCATTGCTGATGTTTATTTGCTCTTTTTTTCCATTTGTGCTTGCCACATCTCCATATTGTCTGCTCTAAAGCAACATTTGCAAGGTCACGTAAAGATATTGTCAGGACTTTATTGACAGTAACAGATCAGGGACTCAGCTTCTGAAGTTCAACTTCTGGGGTCCCCACTGACCCCCAGACATGAAGTTCTCTCCCAGAAAACTGTAAGAGCCAAACCAAGCAGCAGACCAAGCAGTCAGCCCTCCAGTAGTATATAGCACACCAACAGCAAGTGGTGTGGTGAACAAACAAGCCTTCCAAGTAGCGTTTTCCTGGCAGGAGTGGAAAAGGGAAGGGAAAAATAAAAACATCTTCAGAAGCGAAATTGTTGAAGAACAAACAACATTACGTTTCTCCTAAAGAAATGAAAGGGCATTCCTACTACCACAGACCAGCATTTGTGAATCCTGCCACACAGCCTTTCTTAGCTGCATTTCTAATACCACTTGGAGGGACCAATTCCGCCTGAGTTTTTTAACACTTGGGAGACTACTATAGGCTGCTTATCTCAGCTTTCTCGAGCTCACACCACACATAGTTTGTTCTTTAATATCATTTGTTCCTTTTTATGCTGATAAGCAGAAAGAGACCAAGCTTCTATCTAATCTTCCAAACAACTGCTTCTGCCAACAATTTAGAACAGATCCAGCTCTTCACAATAAACACGAAAACATCTTCCCTCCATGTAACAGAGACTCTTTTTTCTCTTTTTTTGTCTGAATTTCCATAAAAACTAGGACAATGCAGTGAAAGCCAAGAAAGATTCACCAGTTCACTGCAGGTGCTGAAGGGGCCCCATAGCACAGAACTGAAACACCACCCTGCAACACTTGCCATACCAGGTGTTACTGGGAAAGATCATTCCCTAATCAAATTCTCCTACAGTTTTGACTGCATAACCTGGGCAATGAATTACCCATATTTGATGGAGCTTAGGAGCTTAATGAGGAAAAAGAATAAAGTGAGATTTAGGCTTTTTTTTTTTTTTGGATGTAGTAACTGTGTGGGGTTGTTTGTAAAAATCAGGTACATTCTGGGAATTTATTTCTACTAGATTACATTCCTACTTTGTCCTATGTAAATATGGAAAATATATTGTCAAAGACAAAAGGCTTTTTTGAGTGGGGGTGGTGGTACAAGGAAGAAATCTTTCCAACGTGTATGAAAAATGAAATCTTTATTTTGATATTTCTGACTAAACCTCTGTTTACTTTCAGGAAGCATAGGACATGTATACAGAGTCTGCTTGGATGAAGGGATTTGGCAAACAAGGGAAAATTCCACAGACATTTGGCGGGATAGTTCAGAATGTTCTGAGAAAAATCATTTCAAAAAAAAAGTAAGTATGTTTTATATTATGGTTGAATACTTTAATCTTCTTAATCCCTTCTTGAGTAACTGACAAAACATTTCCACTGAATACCTGCAATGAATGTTCAAATTTCATTTAAATTACCAAATGGAAAGCTGTTATTTTATTTAGAAGCAGCAGAAGAGGAAATATTAAGGAAGGGGATTCCTGCTTTAGATGCCACAAATTATTTTCTGTTCAGAGTCTAGTGTTCACATATGCTGTTTTTTCCTAATAAAATAGAAAAAGACTACAACCTGTCAAGCAAATAACTTAAATGCAAACATCCCATCATCTCCACAAATCATAGTAGTCTATCAAGTTCAGACAACTTCCCTCCTGAGCCCTTCAACATTTAATAAGCCTTTTAACACTTAATGAGCCATTAATTGGTCATTTCAAGTTTAACTGGTCAGAGACTGGAGGATTCTCTCTAGTGCTGACGCCTTCCATCCTGTATTTTCCGTATTGCATCAACCTGAGAGCTGGACTTTGTCAACAGAGGGGAAACTTCTTTTCCCATGGAATTCAGCTTAGCTGATGTAAAAATTAGTCTTTTAGGTGAGCACTGTTATTTTTTACTTTATTGGATGAGTGCTGTTTATTACTTTATCGAGTAACATTGCTTTATTGATTAGTAATGAAACACTATTAGTTCAGTATCTCCAGGCACTACCACTACTAAGTTTTTCATAAGCTCTTTATATAGTGAGTACATGAATTTATAAACTTTCAGTTTATTTAGTGACTAATGGCTGGAAATCTCCTGCAGCCACACTGCTCTCCCAGGTCATTTTCACCCTCTTCGAGAGGCCCAGCTCACAAGCATAAAATTATTAAGGCCAACTACTAGCAGAAAGACAGTGCTAAAATCCCTGGTGCTGAGAAGGAAAACAAGAAAAACAGCAAACTCACTGAGGAAAAGACACAGGTTCCAAGAAAATCTCTGCAGGCCAGATATGGATTATGAAAATCACATATATCTTACATTCCCTCTGCAGAGAAACTTTCATTGAGCTAGAAAAGGAGTATGAATAGTTGAGAGGTAGACATAAGCAGCTAAAATGGAAAAACCGAGCAAAAAAAAAGTTAAATGAAGCAAATTGGAAGGAAATTTGTGGTGCAGGGCCAGGAGCTGAACTTGGAATCCTTGTGGGTACCTTTCAGCTCAGGATGTTCTATGATAATCTACGAAAATGCAAGTGCTTTCCTTCCTCCTCTGGGGTCTTATTTGTCACTTGAAGACGTTCTATACAACTCCAATTTAATAATTTTTATTTTTTTCTTTGAACTCAAGGCTGAAGTCAGACTATTTCAATATCTCTAGACAGAGCTAACTCTCAAAATTGTACAGCACAACTGATCTATAACTGTGTCTCCAGGCCACACACAGAGTAAGCGTACTTGTGTGTGCAGGTTGAGTGTGTTGATCTCTGCAACTGTCAACCCACCAGGATCTGTTTGGTGCATGGAATCATGGCAATGAGTAGCTGTGATTCAGACTATGAATGGTGTTTGTGCAGGAGAAATTTGAAATGAGTCTGAGAGTGCTTTTGAATTTAAAAAGAAACTAAGGCTGGCTGCAGATGTCTCTGTCATACACTGGTTTCACAAGGCAGTGCAGAGGGCAGGCACAAGAACTCTACCCTGGCTCCTTGCAACTCGAAGGTGAACATGAAAGTTTCTGAGCTGTGTTTGTGATCTGCCCACCTGCCTAGATAACATATTTTTCTTCTTTGTTTCTAGGAAGAAGAACATAAACTACTTACCACATTACAGCTGTTATACACTATAGGATATTACTTTTCTCTGATCTCACTTTTATTAGCTCTGCTTATACTTTCTTTACTCAGGTTAGTACAAATTTACATGTATTTTAGAAGTACAGACTCCTGTACACACGTTCTCCTTTTTATGTAGTCAAATGTATGACTTAGATTGCAATGCTTGGGTACATTCCAGCCTTCCAGTACCTAAAGGGGTTACAAAAAATGCTGGGAAGGGACTTCGGACAAGGGCATGGAGTGACAGGAAAAGGCTTTAAGATGAAGAGGGTATATTTAGACCAGATATTAGGAAGAAATTTCTGTGAGGCCGTGGCACAGGTCATCCACAGAAACTGTGGTCTCCCCATCCCTGGAAGTGTTCAAGGTCAGGTCGGACAGGCCTTGGAGCAAACTGTTCTAGTGGAAAGTGTACCTGACCATGGCAGGGGGTGGAATGAGAAGGAGATTATGGTGCCTTCCAACCCAAACTATTCTGTGATTCTATGTAAATAACTTGTGTTTTCCTTATAAGCAATACAAAAGCAATTCCTAAGCAAAATCCATTCATGACAACAATATGAATACAACAGCTGTTTTGCTACTTTTTTTGTTGATTTTTTAAAATTTTATTTCTGCAAATTAAATATATTCCACAGGATTCATACATTATTTTTTCTCCCACAGAAAACTTCACTGCACAAGAAACTACATCCATATGAATTTATTTGCATCTTTTATCTTGCGTGCCACAGCAGTTCTTATAAAAGACACTGTATACTACAATATTTACTCAAAGAGACCAAATGATGAAACTGGATGGATACTATACCTCAGTCCAGAGGTAATGAGTTATTTCATAGTTAATAATAAATATGTGTTGCTAGTGGCCATAACAGTTACAGTTTTGGAAATTTGCCATCATCAGGTTTTGAGGTATTTGTTGATCGAACTTAGGATGTTGAAATTTTGCTGATAAAATTTGGCGTAATCAAGATAAAATTCTGATTTGACAAATTGTAATAGATTGATTTTATAGGAAGGCTCTTATAGAAATAACATATTAATGGAGTGCTATATTTAGAAAGAGACACCTAAGTAAAACAACTCACACCTGCAACTTTCAGGAAGAAATCTCAGTATTTATTTGGCACCTATTTAACACCACATTTATTCACTCCTCTTATACATAGCATAAAGCAGTGCACACAAATCTTGCTTTTCTGACAATAGTAATTGTAGTGGTTTAGGAATGGTATTCCCCAACTTGGTGTTCACTAAAACACCACGTGCCGCTCGCTCACTCTCCCCATCCCCCTACGGTGGGAAGGACAGGAGAATTAGAGACACAAAAGGCAGAGATCGCAGGTTGAGAAAAGAACAATTTACTGGAAGAAGCAATGAGATAATAAAATGAACAGTAACATCCACAATACCAATGACAGAGGTAGGCAAATGATTCACACCAATCACTCACCATGTGGAACTGATGCCACCTGACTGCTCACCCAGCAAACTGGAAAAATGCAACTGCCCTGCGCAGGACTGGGGTGGGATTGAAAACCCTGAGGTCCTGCCGTACATCTCCTGACTGCTGCAAAAGTTACACCTGTCTGGCTGGAACCAGGACAGTATCACACAGTGTATTTCTTCCCTGTGAGGGTGGTGAGGTCCTGGCACAGGGTGCTCAGAGAAGCTGTGGCTGCCCCATCCCTGGAAGTGTCCAAGGCCAGGTTGGATGGGGCTTGGAGCAACCTGGTCTATTGGAAGGTGTCCCTGTCCGTGGTCGGGGGGTGGAACTGGATGATCTTTAATGTCCCTTCCAACCCAAACCATTCTGTGGTTCTGTGATTTTCTATGAAACAGCACTAAGAGAGAGAAAAACAGTATAAAGGTTTTTCTGTACTAGGAAAATGTATTAATTTTCTTACATTTGTCTAGAAAATGGAATAACAACACCTCATTTGTGACCACTGTGAATAAATTATACTTGTAGGATGTTGTAAGAATAAAGCTTGCCCACATCAACAAGCAAAATTAACTGCAAGATGTTAATGGTGACTATTATTTTAATAACTCATCAGTAAAAATTCTGATATGCGGATTATGACACCTATATTTACAATGATTCCTGATCTCTCATTCCTACAGATTGTAATAATTTGCAGGACTGCCCAGTTTTTCATGCATTACTTTGTTGGGGCAAATTACTTTTGGCTATTAGTAGAAGGAATTTATCTGCACACATTATTGATAACTGTGGTACTCTCTGAAAGACGACTTCTGCAGACATACATTGTGATAGGATGGGGTAAGTCCTTAACTGTTTCTAAGTACTTGATTATGTGATGCTTTGTTGAGTCAGTGGAGGATATTTCATAAAGAAGAAAGTAAAATCTGAACTCTGTTAGTTTTGAAGCCAGCAATTGTAAATGCCAGTAGTGGTACATTCATGGCAGCTCAGCTGGACCTGCGCGTAGAGGGCTTAGCAAAATTGGTTCATAAGAAAACAGGAGCCTGGTGGGCAGAACAAGAAGAAATTTTACTATATTTGACTGTATATTCTGTCGTCACTGAATATTATGGTACCACCAGCAACTTCATTTCCTTTTTTTGTATTAGAGCATCTACATAACAAAAAATGTCAAAACATAAGCAATTTTCTTTTAAATGTTCCCCTTCCCACCTCACCTGAAAGTTCTACAGTGTGCTTTAAGATAGAGGACAATCTGAAACACTGCATGAGTCAGGTATTACATTTCAGGCATTTTTAATGAAATAAAGACAATGTAATGTTAGTTACAAGCATTTAAAGTATTTTGTATATACTATGTCCTGTAGTCTGACAATTTTTTATTTTTTTTTTTTGCTTACTCAGTGAGTGTAATTCTGTATCTTGCCTGGACAAAGGAGAAAATCAAGGTTTCCCAATTACAGATAATCATCTAAAAGCTACATGTACAACTTGCTGGCCTTTGAAAGTTTAAAATTATGATTAAAAATGTCCTTTTAAACAGTATCTAAGTTTGTTGCAAGAGCTATTGTTTCAAATCTGGGGGCCTGAGCTAAGAAGTAGGATAGAAGGATTTGCCGTAAGAAGTTCTGACTATAAAACTTTTATCAATGTATGATTTTATAAGATGGTTCACTGTCACTCCTGGAGTGCATGCTTCGCAGCGCTGCGGCCCCGGCCTGGCCCCGTGCGTGTGCGCAAGGCCCGACCCTGGGCACGGAAAGGAGCAAGAGAGTGGGAGCTTCGCTGGTGCGGACAGTGCCATCGTGGGACATGAGATGGGGAGCCTCGGAGCACACAGAGGAGAAGGACAACTCTAAACCCGGGCAGATGGAGCTCGCTTAGCCCTGTAAGGCCATCCATCTAAGAGAAGGTCACTCTAATTAAACCTATGTCCTGAGGACCTCACTGCCACCGCCCAAGCTTGCTTGGCCCTGGCAGATGAACCTTAGGATTAAAGAGTGGGTTCAGTTCAATGCATGCTGCGTCTCACCTAAAAAATCCATTGCGCAGGCTTGAAGGCCTTACTCGCATTTGCAAAGCCCTGTAGCGACATCTTCTACAAATGCAGTCACACAAAGATCAAAAGACAAAGGCATACACCTGCCTCCAAAGGTGCACCCGAATTAACTCTAGCATGCTGGAACATCAGAACCATGCTCGATTCAGCAGATAGCGGATGTCCTGAGTGTCGCTCTGCCCTAACTGCCCATGAACTGTCACGTCTCAATATCGACATTGCTGCTTTCAGCGAAGTTCGCCTTCACGAGGAAGACAGCCTTAGAGAATGTGATGCCAGTTACACACTCTTTTGGTCAGGTAAGCCCAGAACCAAAAGGCATCTCTCAGGAGTCGGCTTCATGATCAAAACCTCTATTGTTCCTAAACTCAAAAATCTGCCAACAGGTCATTCTGACCAAATTATCTCCCTACATCTTCCACTACACAACAAGCAACACGTTGTCCTCTTTAGTATATATACCCCAACTCTCCAAGCTGACCCTGCTGAAAAAGATAAATTTTACACTGACCTGCGCCGCCTTACCCAGAAGGTTCCTGCAGATGATAAGATCATTATCCTTGGTGATTTCAACGCCAGAGTAGGTAAGAACCTTGAAGCCTGGAAAGGAATATTAGGCAAGCATGGTGTTGGAAGCTGCAACAGTAATGGTCGCCTTCTGCTAGAATTCTGTGTGGAGCAACAGCTCACCATCACTAATACTATCTTTCAGCAGAAAAATAGTCTGAAGACAACCTGGATGCATACCAGATCCAAACATTGGCACCTCATCAATTATGTCTTGGTGTGTCGGAGGGATGTCCGCGAAGTCCACCACACCCGTGTGATGCCCAGCGCTGAATGCCAAACAGACCATCGGCTGGTGCACTATAAACTTAACCTCAATCTTAAATTCAAACCTAAAAGGGGCAAGTTAACAATGTCCAGTCAGCCACAGTGAGAAACAAATTCCAGGTTAATCTTCAAACTAGGCTCAAAAACCATTCCATGGATTCTACAGACACGTCTCCTAAAACACTTTGGCACCATATTAAAAACAGCATCGTGCTGTTTTTAATAACAGTCCTCTGTAGAAACCTTAGGGTTCTCCCTCAAGAAGAACAAGGAATGGTTCAATGAAAACAATCAAGAGATCCAAGATTTGTTGAGGAAGAATAGAACCGCCCACAAGCACACCTTGCACTGCCATCGTGGTACGTAAGAAAAGCAGCCTTTCGCCTTGCATGCAGCAAGCTCCAACAGAAACTCCGTGACATCCAGAACAAGTGGTGGATCAATCTTGCTGAAAAAACACAATTATGCGCAGACACGGGTGATCACAGAGGATTCTATGAAGCCCTGAAAACAGCATACGGGCCTACATACCAAGCCCAAAGTCCTCTACTCAGCGCTGATGGTCAAACACTTCTGACAGATAAAACCTCCATTCTGAATTGATGGTCTGAACACTTTCAGACTCTTTTCAGTACTAGCCGTGTAGTCCAAGACTCAGCTATTCAGTCCATCACACAACAACCGGTGAAGTATGAATTGGATACTGCCCCCACGTTAGGAGAAACACTTAAGGCCATACAGCAGGTGAAAATCGGCAAGGCAACTGGGGTTGGTGGAATTCCACCTGAAGTCTGGAAACATGGGGGCCAAGCACTCCATGCTAAATTTCACGAGTTTGTACTGCGCTGTTGGGAACTAGGCGAACTACCATCAGACCTTTGTGATGCAGTCATCATCACCTTATATAAGAAGAAAGGAGTTAAATCAGACTGTTCAAATTACCGTGGTATTACTCTGCTCTCCATTGCTGGCAAAATCCTGGCAAGAATACTCTTGAACAGACTAATACCCGCCATAGCAGAAGGAATTCTACCTGAAAGCCAATGTGGTTTCAGAGCCAACAGGAGTACCACAGACATGGTGTTTGTTCTCAGACAACTGCAAGAGAAGTGTAGGGAACAGAACAAAGGTCTCTATGTAACCTTTGTTGATCTCACCAAGGCTTTCGATACTGTGAGCAGGAAAGGTCTATGGCAGATTTTGGAACACTTAGGATGTCCCCCCAAGTTCCTTAAAATGATCATCTCACTCCATGAGGATCAACATGGCCAAGTCAGATATGGCAATGTACTTTCTGAGCCCTTTCTAATAACCAATGGTGTGAAACAAGGCTGCGTTCTCGCTCCTACCCTATTCACAATCTTTTTCAGCAGGATGCTCCAAAGGGCCACAGCAGACCTCGATGATCAGGACGGTATCTACATTCGATACCGTACTGATGGAAGCCTTTTCAACCTAAGGCGACTGAAGGCCCACACCAAGACCTTAAACCATCCTGTCCGGGAGCTGCTTTATGCTGAAGACGCGGCCCTCGTCACTCACACAGAAACAACCCTGCAGCGTTTAACATCCTGCTTTGCAGACACTGCTGAGCTCTTTGGGCTGGAAGTCAGTTTAAAGAAGACAGAAGTTCTCTATCAACCAGCACCTCAGGAAGTCTTCCATCATCCCCATATCACCATTGGTAAATCAGAGCTCAAATCAGTTCAGCTGTTTAATTACTTAGGCAACCTCATCTCCTTGAATGGTAAGACTGACGGGGAGATAGACAACAGGTTAGCAAAGGCATACAGTACCTTCAGACAGCTTCATAAAAGAGTTTGGCGAAATAAACACTTGAAGAAAAGTACCAAGATCAGTGTTGACAAAGCCATCGTGCTGCCTACTCTTTTATATGGTTCCGAATCATGGGTCATCTACCGCCACCACCTGCGACTCCTAGAACGCTTCCATCAACGCTACCTCCGTACAATCCTAAACATCCACTGGTCAGATTATGTGACCAATACATCTTTTCTAGAACACGCAGCAGTCACAAGCATTGAAGCCATGTTACTGAGAACACAGCTGCGCTGGGCAGGGCATGTCTCAAGGATGAAGGACCAACCGCTGCCTCCCTAAGATCTTGCTTTATGGTGAACTTACCACTGGCTGCCGCATGAGAGGAGCCCCAAAGAGAAGATACAAGGACTCCCTGAAACAACATCTCAGCCCTGGCCATATTGATCAACATAACTGATCTACTCTGGCCTCCAGTCGGGAGGTCTGGAGACACACCATCTGTAACGCTGCTGCTTCCTTTGAGAACGCATGCAGGATCACCCTTGAGGAGAAATGACAACGCAGAAAGAATTGTGCCCTGCAGAATTTACCGCCTAAGGAGTCCTTCTGCTGTGCCTTTTGCAGCCGGACATGCCTGTCTTATACTGGCCTTTTTAGCCACCAGCACGCTTGTAGCAAACGTGGGTAAACCCCTTCCCAAATCTTCGTTCGCGAAGCCTGGCCATGATGATGATCACTGTCACTACATCTGTGTCTATTAAACTGTGCTGAAAAAAGTAAAACTGTGTGTCCAGGACTGTGGGACTGTAGTGTACAGCACACTTAAAAAAAAGGAAAAGTGATTTTTAAAAGAATGGTGGATAATTTTTCAGTTGTAAATAAACTATTCCATATTTACTGTACTGTACTTCTTGCTAAAATTATCTAATAAATTGAGGTCTGATTTTAAAGAGGTGTTCAAACTCAAATGTAAATTGATGAAGTTGAAATTATTGAAATTTTAATCATTAAGTTGGAATGCTACAACACTTAAATATTTGAAGGAAATTTTTGGTTATTGTTATCAAGGCTGTGACAGTCTCTCTGTCACTTTGGCAGTCATTCACGCCATTTAGTTTCAGTTATCTAAAAGCTGTACTGAGCTTGCTTTGCAAAAATCACAGGGAATGAAGACAGGTGATTTTACTACTCTTTGATGTCTACTTTATGCCTTGAATTTTAAATTGAAAATTGGATAGCATCTAAATCAAGCTGCTGCAGAAATTTCTAGAATTAAGTAAATTTGAGATAAGGTCATTTTTATGCTCTTCTAATATGACCTTTTATTAATAAAGAACCATTGTAGAAAAATGTCAGTGCTTAAGGCAAGATTTGAAACAGAACTTCAAGCATCCAAATAACCACATAGGGTGAAACCTCAGCGAAACAGTTGCAAAATCATGACATATAGTTATAAGTGAACATAAAACTTATAGTTGGCATTGTGTCAATTTTTCCTTTTGTTAACAATTAGAACACTTCTGCTTTTTTCTCCTTGTTTTGCAGTTTTAAATCCAAAAAAAGATTTTATTTAGCTGCCTGTAACAATAGAAGAGCTCTAACAGACTGTTAGCACCTCATGCCTCTTAGTTCTTCAAAGACCAACTAAAAACTAGCTTAGTTAGCTTCTTAACCAGAAGTTAAGAAACTCAGGTTGTTTTAGTGAGGCCGATGAGAAGTGAAGGAGTTCTGAGGTTCCGATGACAGAGTCCTCACTGCTGAGCACCATCACAATTGAATAAAGTGGAAAAGTTGAGAGGACAGAAGGAGGATTAGACAGAGGTGTTTGCAATGGGAGCATACACTTTTTCAGAAATGTCAATCCATGTATACAGAGCAAATGCTGCAACCTTGGGAAAGGCTTAAAAAAAAGGTTGATCTATTGATTAAATCAAAATTATTTCATTGTATATCATAAGCTGACATTTTGACGTCACATGAGAAAGGAGCTCCAGGAAAAAAATCATTACTTTTTATTAAGGAATCATGTACAGTGGGGAAAGGCAGGTTTACTGCATAATTGCAAAAAAACTGGTTTTTTTTTCACATTTGAAACATGATGACTGTTCTTCAAGTTAAGTTGAAGCTTAACTTAATCAAGTTAACATAGTAAACAATTTGATGAAAATTGTTATTTAATACCTATGATGAAGAGATAAGGAAAGCCTAAGCAAAGCAATCATCAATCGTTTGGAATGCAGTTCCTCAAAGTTAATACTAAAGTTTTTCCAGGTTCCGAGGCAGAAATTTGATACATGAAATCTTTTTTCACCAAATATACTCATGTATTTAAGCTGAGAAGGACATCTACATCTACTATATTACAACTCAGATTTGGGGACTAAATCTAAGTACCTATTGAGACATCTCTGTGGAGGACAATGTTTTGTCAGGACAAATACTAAGCATAAACGGGAATATTCAAATATTGCATTTTGGTGCAAGGACAGAAATTTGATGGTTAAAATTGCCTCAGAAAATTGGTCTTGCCCCAAAACAACTGTAGTTTTTTAGAGTAAAGGTACTTGACAAAAAAGAAGATAAAATACATTCCTGTATCCTTTTCTGCACAGTCGGTACTGAGTCCCGTGTCCCAGACCAACTTTCTTATGTTTACAGGGAAATCAAATAGTTAATATTAAAAAAACCCTCAAACTTTTCTGATTATCTAACTATGAAGTCAAGTTTCATACGATTAAAGCAGAATTCTTAATTTTTTCATCCTCATTCCATCTCCCACCCTCTATCTCTCCTCTGCTCCCCCAGTATGATTTCTGCTGTGTTCATCAGGTGCTGTGAGGGGTGTTTTCAGATCACAGAGTTCCTGTGTCTTCTTAGAATCAGGAAGAGCTTAAATCTTTAGTTTAGTCTACCTGTGGAGGAGTATAAGGGTCCAGAAAGCTAAGATGATCCCAGATATGGAGGTAGAAACTGGAATACTTTATTGAACACGTGAGTGCAATTTAAGGGTCTTGGGGGCTGGACATGTTAATGAGGAGGATGGTTTATGATAATTAGGGGACTGACTATGGTAACTAGGGGATTACACAGGTTTCTGCTACAGTTACACAATTGATTAATATTTTCCTTAACCAGGATTGCATGGGGGAGAAGAAAACAAAGGGGTTTCAACATGGTTTGATAATTTCATCTTAAAGTCCTTCCTTATCCTGCTGCAGGAGCCAGATTAATCCACATAATTGTATATCAACAGGTCTTGTGAGGAAGGTCCAGTCCTTCAGATGCAGGGATTTCTCTCAGCATCTGTTGCCCAAAGTTTGCTGCATAGGCCCACCAAGCTCCTTTCTGCTGACAGCTGGGTTTCGGATCCTACAGAGGAAGGATTTAATTTTATCTAACAAGGTTAAATTTAGGTCACTAATACTGAGATTCTCTCTAGAACCAAAGTAAGAGGAAAAGTACCTTTGTAGACTGAATTATGTCAATGTTTCAGTGAAGTGGGATATTACCTTAATCTTTTATGCAACTCTATATATAGGCACATTGGAACTTGTCTTATTTCCTACAGCACTTTTTTCTCTGTCCTTCCTGTATTCATCCATTATGCTACTGTGACAACTATTTCTCAGGCTTGTAGTTTTGAACATGCTACCCCATTTTTGGCATCTCTTCTTTTCTTCTTTTGCTTCTTCCTTATCAGATATAAAATACTCTCCTTCCCTTTCACACTAATTCCCATCCTTCCTCATCTGTTGAAAGTTCCTGTCAAAGCCTAACACTACACTCCATTGCCCATTGCCAAGGCTCTAGGCTTTGTCCTCTGCTGTGCCCTACACTTTTGAGGGTCCTTGATTTCTCTGATCCCCTTCAGATTCTTCTTTAAAGGACCCTTGTGCTCTATCAGTATGGCCGTATGAGCACAGAGGTTGCTGATGCACCAAGATCACTGTCTTTCACGGTGCTTAGTGTTGTTTCACCATACTTCTGTATCTCTCTAAATCACTTAGTTGCTTTGATCACCAGCTTGTTGGACGAGTGGTGACTAGTTATTTTATTCCTTGTTCAAACTGCAATAGATAAGTTTGTTAAGAAATTTTCTCACTAGTGTAAGAGTATAAATAATAATGATCCTTCTCATTATTATTTTTACTATTATGCCTGTTGGTCATCCTCTATTGCACTCATATCTGCACCATATTCGCTGAAGGCTTTCCTCACTAATTAGCTTAATCTCTTATTTATACTTATTACCATCACTACTAAGATGGGCCCTCTGGCAAGTGTCTCACAGACATGCGTCAGCAGGGCTGAACTGCTCTCACACTGACTGAGACATTTCCTCAGCTACTGTACAGGAACTGCCTTTGATAACATCCCCTCATCATCCTGGGTATCACCTTTCCTCATGAGACCATGTCATACTCCCCTGGATCTATTGCTCTGTTAGCAAGTTCTCCATGCCCTGATTGTTCTCTGAGACCCACTTGTTGCAGCAATGCCATCTCCCACCCAAGTGAGACCCCTTTCATTTCTTTCCCCCTTTTTACCTGCTCAGAGATCTATTCTTTTAGAGAGTATTTTGGTTTTGAACCTTTCCCCATATTGCCACACTCCAGCTTTCTCCCTGACCTTAGCTAGTGTCCCAGAATACTGAATAATCCCTCTTCTGGCCCCGGTGACCCACATCTCCTTTCATTTCTGCCACATCCACCACAGACTCTCCCATGTGTTATTGGGCTGAGAATGCAGTGGAATGCCTGCTTGTTGTAGCTCACATGCCTTCTGCTTCTGATTG
Organism: Corapipo altera; assembly: GCF_003945725.1. NCBI lineage: Eukaryota > Metazoa > Chordata > Aves > Passeriformes > Pipridae > Corapipo > Corapipo altera. The sequence goes on from NW_020885038.1 coordinate 155,374, forward strand.
AGACTTGTGCCCACACATGTGTAGACCATTGCAATAATGCACTAATCCTTTATTTCAGGGTTTGTTTTTTGTTTTTTTTTTTTTTCCCAGCCTGAAGCCTGTGACTTCCAGGAAGGGGTGAGGGCAGCAATGGGGGAAGGGGGACCACAGATCCTCTTGAAGAGGTCCAGGACAACAATCCTTTATCAGCTCTTTTGAATAGGCAGAGTTTCATGCCTTCACTGAAAACCCTTTTAAGATTCAACAGCTGTTGCCTAAGGTAGTCTATGAGGCCTCATGTGCCAGTTACTTTGAATTCTCAGGGTCAGAAATTTAGAAAATTTCAAAAGGTCAGCAGTGTGTGTTTGTGTGTGTATGTATATGTCAGTCTGAAAAGGAAAGATTCAATTACACAATGAAGTTTCATTTTGTATTTGAACTAGACATGGGGAAAGCCAGGATTAGGTTGATTTTTGTACATTTCTAAATAGAAGACTGAAAAGCACTTATCTCCGCACCACACACTTCTGCAAGCTTGATTGTAATTGATGTCTTTTCCTTTCAGTTGTTCCGATCCTGTTTGTGGGCCCTTGGGGAATAAGCAGATCCAAACTGGAGAACACAGGGTAGGTTACTAAATAAAAAGAACCTTAGATCACTGTCTTTCTGTTTACTTAACTTTTCTGAAAGCCCTTGACAGTACTTGACTCAAGTACTGATTACTAGATTATAAAATACATACAGCACCTATAGATACTTGTTACATTTTCAAGGTTCCTTTTAGTACTTTTACATTAAACTACTTCTAGGAATTCTCAGATTCACTTATGCATGAATCAAGAAGTAGAATGAACCTTCACTGTTCCTGAGAGGAAACGTATCACATCCAGTGATCATCCACTTACATGAAGCAAGTTGTAAGCACCACCATCTTTATGGAGAGCATCCTCTCAGTAAGAAAAGGGAACCAGTGCTCTCCTTGGAGACCATCTACACTTTGCATTTAATTACTAACTATTCCCCATCATTTTGTAAAAAAACCAATTGTTATGAATGCGAATGGCAAAATCTTATAGTCACTGAAAGCTGATACTAATGAATGTGATCATATTTGGTGGAGGAATTAGCGACAGTAATGTGCACTAGTAAACATCACTTTTCCAGTCTTCTGGTCTTCAATGATGCTGTTAGTAGCATCACATAAACTTTGTGAGTTTTGTATGATTTCTCTTGTTCTCCTCTTATTATTCATGGCTTCTAGAGAATTTCATGTGGAATGCCAATATAGATAATAAGCAGCAACCAAATAATAATTACAGGCTCATAGAGTTAGATGTTATCTAAATCGTAAATGACAAGCCAAGACAGTACGGAACCTCAGGAAAGAGGAAACATGTGCATAGGACAAATTAGAAGGCTAGAGTAGGATAAAAGGACATAGATTCAAGGAAACAGTATGCATATTTTTTAGCAGGACATGAAGCAATTCCTGTTTACTACACAATTCTTAGTTTACTCATTTATAGTTTCCAATAGATAATTTAAGTAGGATGAATTTCATTATGAAGGTTTGGTGTCATATACAGTTATTTTGTGGATTCAAAGACTGAGTTTGCCAGATAGTTCTGAAGTTTGTGGTCCAGGGAAACATCTCTCAACATTCATGTGGAAAGATCTTCAGAATAAATACAACTAGAGTTGTTGATGAGACTCTTCCCAGTTTTACTCTGTTTCTTCTGAGGACCACCTGAAAAACTTGTACTGCATCAACTTCCTTTTGAAATATATACACAGGTTGTGTAAGCTTCCTAATTTTTCTATGAAAAATTATATATTAAATTGTTATTAAAATTATGTATTATATATACCTATATAAAATATAAACAGATAAATATATTAAATGTCTCTTTTATAAAAGTACATATTATATTAAATTATTATTAAAATGATATATTAAATTTTAATTACACTTCAAATTATTCTCCAGGTGCTGGGGAACAAATGAACACATGGGAATCTGGTGGATCATCCGAGGACCAATGTTGTTTTCCATTACAGTAAGAATTATATAACTCATATTTTTTCCCCTCCTTGGTCTTTTTAATTAGAACCTGTATCGTCCTTCAATATTTTGGAACAAATAAGATACAGTTTCCTACTACAGAAACATCATGGGGGATATGAAGTGACATAAGGGATAAACTATTGTTCAAATAATGAGGAAGCAGAGTTCTGTGTTAAAAAATTAAAATATAATTTTGTACTGGAAGATCGTGTATCACAAATTATACGCCAATCAGGCTGAATAAGGCAATGCAAAGTTCCTCAATTTTGCAACTTTAGTAACTTTTTTGCATAGGGCTTTTGGTCTGTGAAAGATAAATAGTTCATGACTCATAGGCATTTGCAGGTCTCATTAGAAAGAATTACTTGTAAATTTTTCTGGCTCAAGTCAGGACAATTTAATTAACAGAGGAGAGAATCAGTTGTAAAAAAATGCCCAGGGCTTTTTGGGCTGCCTAGATCCTCTTTATCTGAAGAATTGCAATCACTGTGGATTTTTACCACATCCTGCTTACCTGTCATGGTTTGGTGAAGAGTTGCATGACCTAAAGGTAAATAAACTGTTAGCTGCTTTGTTTGGAGAGAGATGATACCAGCAGAGTCTGTCACTGCTACTCTGTTCTCTCTGCTGCAGATGTGGCAAAAACCTGCTTGAATTCCAGCCTCATCACAACTGCATTCCAGTTATTTGGTGGCAGGTTTTGCAAGTGTTTAATATCAATTTTGCATTTATTTAATAGTTATATGATAAGTGTCATAACATTTATTTTAAGTAACCCATATGTATTTTTGTTCAAGGTTAACTTTGGCATCTTCTTAAAAATTCTCAGGATGCTGATTTCCAAACTAAAAGCTCAGCAAATGAGCTTTCATGACTACAAATACAGGTATGTAATAAGTAACACAGAAATCTAGGCCCTTTCTTTTTATTTTCTGATAACATCAGAAGATTGCCTGTTTGTCCTTAAATATTTACCTACCACCGCCAGGCGTAACAGATACTTAGAGTATGATACAGGAAAGCCATCTGGGAAAAAAGGCTCCACAGACATTTCCTTATCTGAGAGGTAAAGGCAGGTCAGCACCTATGTGCTGAGTTTTGTGGGCATTTTCACAAAGGCTTTGCAACGCAATGACATCCCTGCTCTCAGGTATCTTCACTCACACCTGCGGCCTGCGGCCTCTGCTGCTGTGATGCATTTTTCCCTTGAATATGACAAAAGGTCCTGAAAAGAAAAGGGTGTGAAGATTTGTGAGACATTGAAATGTCTCTTAGTGTTTCTGATCTACCTTCTTCCTTAGCCTGCACTCTTGTAGACCTTGGTGTGAGCTCTTTTGGAGGAGTCTCAATGGTACATCAAGGTAAAGTCTCAGAGTTGACATTTTCACAAATATCTTCTCACTTTGTGGGAACTACAAGGGCAGGCTGCTCTGCAAGAAGCTTAGGCTGCAGTGAAAACCTGGAAACAGTGGAAACATCAGGATTTAACTGCTTTCCATATCCCAGTCCTTTCCTGTTCTTAGTATCTTTTAGTATCATTGTGAACCCCTGGTTGCTACTACAGTCCTGCCTTACTAACATGAATTACTTTATTGTCAAAAAGAACCAGGCAAGGGGAGGGGGGGGGATGGAAATTTTGCTACTGACTTCCTCTTAAACCTAGTATTACATCCCTAACAAAAGAATATTTCCATCTTCCTTCAACAGTCAATGTCCAAAGGATCTCAGCTATATTCTGCAGATTGATTCAGGAAGGTGGTTGTGATGTACAGACAGCAATGCCTGTATTTAACATTGCCCAATGTTTTATATTATATTCCACTTTCTACTGCTTATAATTTTGCTAAACTTTTAAAGAGTCAAGCTATTCTTCATAATGCAAATCATCCTCATAATTCACTTTGTTTTGAGAGCTCTTCTTTCATCCATATAAATATGTCCCCAGACTCGTTAAAGAAGATTCTCTTCTAGCAAATTATTCTAGTTGCATTTTTTAGGAAGCAGATGACTGCTGACAGTACCGCAGGATGTTCTCAATGCAGCTACACAGAGCTTTCAGCAGTGACAGGAAGTTTAAGGACCCTGTTACTAGACCACTCATATTTAGCTATGTAAATATTTTTCTGTTACCTAACAACATAAGTTTGATGATAGCAGCCTTCCTGTTCTATTTCTTGTCCCTAACTTTTCACCTGAAACTCAAAGCCAAGATTCCTTCCTGTTCATACCTTTATGGTAGTATGTTTCAAAACTCATATCTGAGGATTTATTCCCAAAATCACAAAACTGCTAATACCATTCCGGAGTCAGAATATTGGGGGAATGTTTCTGGAATAATTTCTTTGTAGCTGATTTTTTTTTATATTTGTACCAAAGATACTTAAAAGTATAATAATCAAACATTATCTTTTTAAGATTGGCAAGATCTACGCTCGTGTTGATTCCATTGTTGGGGATCCATGAGTTTGTATTTACCTTCATCACTGATGAACAGGTGGAAGGACTTCCAAGACATATAAGACTTTTCATTCAGCTGACAATGAGCTCATTTCATGTAAGTACTGTTTTGCAAGTACTGTTTTTAGGGGTCATAGATCCATGTGCATATGCTGCTCACCTATATATACCACAAATATAGAGAATTCTTATTTAATATTATGCTCCAACCTAAAATGTCTCTAAATACACTATTGCAGTGACAAGATAAAACATTCACAAACTGCATATTCAAAATTTACTAGTCCCAATCACCAAAAAAGGAGTCAGACATCTTCAGAAACAGTGTATCCTGTGTTCTTTGATAATAGGTGACAGTTCATCACAGACACCTGAAAACAGGATTAAAGTGATCTATTTAAAGTAATCCCCGCTAAATCATAACTATGAGAATGTCTGTCCTCATCCAAGGTTTGGGTTCCATTTCCCTAAAGGATCTGTTCATTCACCTTATCTGCAAAGTGACACTATGGGCTCCTAGATGTACACTCACAAAAGTACTGTACTCACAAATTTTTAGAGCTAGGAGAAAAATTGTCAGAGCCCTTACAAGGATGGAACAGACACACAGACCAGTGTCTGCAGGTCAAAAAGAAGTTTCTTACCTATACAGTCAGCAGTGTTTTACAGATGTTCACACACTTGACTCCTCTTCAGTCACCCTGCCTTAGTCTTGTGAAAGTAGGCAGAAACCTGAGGTGGGAAAGGAAGAAAGTTTGACTGTAGCAACCCTGTGGCAAGCCTGAGGGGGTGAAGGACTCACACTCCAGTTAAATAGCCAATCCTAAGTAGTCCTAATCGTAGAGTGAGCTGTCACTGGAACTCTCAGATGGCCATTTATGTACAGGTATAGGTGTACTTCCCTATAATTATTTGCTCTCCAGTTTGCAAAGCCAAAGAACTGGACACTGGCACAAAGCACTGCTGTCTGCTTCAGTCTGAGTTCTGCAGAGCTGCTGAGTAACGACTCTTCCAGGTAGTACTAGTGAACCTGCTTAGAAAAGTTGTCCTTTACCCTTATCTTCCTGTCTTGACCTTCTTAGGGCAACAGGACAGCAATTTCCAGGCCTCCTCTCTTTACTGAGGAACCCATCAATCTCTCTGGCTACAAGTCCTTGCTCCTCACTAACTCAGTGTTCTGACACACGCTGCCCACTTCTGCAGCCTGAGGCATGAAGTCGTCACAGCATTGCTGCACTTTTCCCACAATTTTTGATGATCCTTGGTTTTGACCTTTATGTATGCACCCACACTGTGGTGTACGTATGCATCAGTGTTTTGACACTGTTTTTGAGGCTCCAGTTAAAAATTTCCACTACAGCTTGAGGGGAAAAATGTCCTAGTCAGCACCAGAGAGTTCCTGCAGAGCCATAACCCTGAGGGGCCCGCTGACATGGTGTTCACAGAATCACAGAATGATTTAGGTTGGAAGGGACCTTAGTGTTGGAGTATGCATTCCTCAGTTAGACGTATCCTTACTTGGGGACGTTGCAGTGGCTAGATGTTATTTTAAAAACACAGGATCATTTTAAGTGAAAATTTCATTTACTGGATTGTACAGAGAAATCTGATATATAAACCAGCTTACTCATCCTTGCTAGAGAACACAAACTTCATTCCTTTTAGAGAAACATTCATGGCTTGGCTGCATGTCATGCTTTAGAAACAAAATGTCTTTACAAAATACCCAAAGATCTTAGCTAATGTTTATTGCAGACTCTCTCTTTTAGCTATGGCATTATTTGTGAAGGGATTAGCCAAAAAGCGCATCAACTGTACACAGTTACATTTGTTTAGTCTGTAAATCTCCTCAATAGTTTTAAAAGACTGTTAAACTGTTTTGTTAAAGAAAAACAATTACCCCTGTGATCTTATCTGGAGGTTTAACTCAAACATTTTAAAGGAGCACAAAATTAAATTCTAAATAGGACTTCTGCTGTAGGTATGATGCTGCTTTGCTTTAGAAAGTGGAGCAATCCAAATACCTTGGCTCCCTGATGCATGCAAACTGCTAGCCACAGGAAAAACTACTGTTTCTGGTGGAGAGAACACGTTATTTAATGAGTAATTTATCATGTTACCATTGTCAATGGAACCGAAAAAGAGTTGTGAGGCTTACGTGTGCGTCTATCCTTTTCTATGGGTGTTTATGCTAATGAACATTTCTTCTGAATTTTTGATTCTTCTTTTTCACTCATACTAGGATAATTCTGAAATTGTGTACTTGAGAAGTCACAGCATATTGGAAAGATTTCTATGTGTGAAATTCAATTTATTGGGAAAAAATGAGTAAGAATTAAAGAAATCAGGATATAAAATGAACATCAAACTTGATGTTTGTAAAACATCAAGGGGTTCTCTGTAATCAGCAGAACTTTCCACCTTCTGGTATGATTTCGCAGTGCTTCTGCTTGTCACTGCATGCTCTGGTCCTGCAGGAGCAGTGAACTAGATTCACAGAGGGATTTACAAACTGAAACCAGCACAGAGATGTCACTTGTGTTCACACAGGCAGCTCCTAATCTGGTGAGTCTCTGCTTTTCTGGCAGTGGCTATCACCAGGCTTAGCAGTCAAAGAACTCAACAGCATCATGTAGTTCAAATCCTGTTTCTGCTTGCAGTGCCTGTGAGGCTAAATTTAGAGCTCATAAATAAAACAAAAAAACCCCAAACCACCCACCAGGTAAAGACATTTTCATGAACTTTCTACCTAAAAAAAAGAGAACTATCTCCAGGTGCAGGAGCAGTTCTGCATAAAAAAGTTGCTTTTTAAGCTCTTAAATCTGTACTTAATATCATATGTGAGAATATATTGTAATTATAATAGTTATAAGATATAATTATTATAATGTATTATAATTGGTATTTAATATCATCTATTATTAACTCCAATGACCACAGTATTTTGTGATTTTTTTTGCATATTTCCATGAAATAATTCAGATGCAAAAGATTATTTAAAAGTTTCGTTGATAAATGACATGCCAAAATTAACTATATCTTGCTACCATAACCCAGGTGAAGCACGAAAAATGACAGAAATAAAATACATGGAAAAAGCAATTGTCACTGGTATTTCTCCTGTCCCCGTTTCCACTGGTGTGGCAGATAAACTGTTTGTTTTCATACTTACTGTATATATGCTTAAGGAATTAATGACTCCAAGCCTTTCAGGATTGCTAGACAATTAACAGTGGCCTCAAAATGCTATTGGTTAACGCTAGGTATAATGAAAAATATTGAAGATTCTGGGTATGTGAATTTCTTTTTAAGCTTTTGTCTGAGAAAAGCAGAAACATTTCTGGAAAAGTATGAGTGTGAAACCAATTGAATGCTGTCAGTTGCATTGTATACCGTTATAGCACTTTTGTAGTTGTGATATAAACATTGCCTTGAGACTGAGATTATTTTTCTCTTAATCAGCACTTGTGTCACGGATGCCTTTAGACATACCAAAAGAAGGGCATTTCCTGAAGAACTGGGAATAAATCTGCATGTCTGTGCCAGCCTGTGGAGTTGAGATGCAGCCTGGAAGCTGCTTTGGTCTGAGGTCAAACACAGAGAGAAGGCAAATGGAAAAAATAATTTTGGCATTGGTTTAAAACAAGTTCAATCTCTAGGATTTTTTTAAGGTGTTTATTTATATCAACTTTGAAGGAACAATAGCAATTCAAAATAGCTGTAACACTCAATACAGCTGTACTTTGAATTAACACCAATCACTTAATATAGAACTAATTTGTAAAAAGCACCCAAATGAGATCTGTCTCAGTAGTCTCATATGCAAACCCCAACAAACACATAGGTAGTATGACAAACCAAGTAGCACTTTTTTTGCCTTAGCATGTTTAGAAATAGCACCAGTTATAACAGTAGTGTTTTGGGAAAAAAGTATTATATGCTAGCGAAATGAAGTTCAAACTGGATTGTATATAGTCTCTTCTTCTCAGTATCTGCACAAAATGTGCCCTGCACTTGCCAAGGCACTGCACAAAAACAACTGACTGGGTACTTCAATAACAATAATAAGTAAATTGGTTGCCTTTTTGAAAATTAAGCAGCATTGTTTATATTTATGGCTTTAATAATAATGTCATCCTTAAACTAAAGCTTCATATATTTCCTGCACGCTCATTTTTCCTCTCACTTTCTTTCTCTTACAGGGTTTTTTGGTAGCAGTTCTGTATTGCTTTGCTAATGGAGAGGTAAGACAGTTTATGAGAAAAGTTTTTAGTTTGTTAGTAAAGTATATTAATGACACTCAAAAGGATGAACGCACTGACCAGCTCTGCTTATTGAGAACATGTGTGCATTCTTTCGAGCTGGTAAAATTTTGTGAACAGGACAGCAAGAACTCTCACAGCTTTAGGATTCAAATGCAAAGTATTTCCACTGAAGCCTGAGTGGTGTCTGAGATACCATGATACGAGATAACCATACTGGAGGTATGGTTAGCCTGTGGTGTCTGAGATACCACCAGAAGCTTATGGTCAGTCACACACCTAAACCCCACTCCTTTATTCAGCTGAAACCCCAGACTTCATGGTTGACCAGGCTGAACCCCTTAGTTTACCCCTGAACTCCATGTGAAGTGACCATATTTAGGGTTCTGTGATATCTTAGACAGTAACATGCTGAAAAAATAGTTTAATAGAATCACAGAATGGTTTGGGTTGGAAGGGACCTTAAAGATCATCTTCCAATCTCCTGCAATAGTCAGAGACACTTTTTAATGTGTGCACATCCCTAAACTTGCTGTAAGGGATTCCTTCTCTGGAAGTTGTCTCCTGCTGTGCCTCAAGGGACAGCTAGGGGTTCAATTTGCTCTGCATCAGGATTTAGACGGAGCAGGGATGACAGCAGAGAAAGCTAACCTCCTGCCAGTATGGCGCGAAGACTGAAATCACACCAGGTTACTCAGAAGTTTGTCCAGCTAAACTCTGAACCCCCTAGCCCAAGGACAGAGGTTCCACCACCTCTCTGGTCCTCTCTTCCAGTGCTTCTCCATACTCAGGAGGGAATATTTTTTCCATATATTGTCATAGAATCATGGAATTTTTTTAAGTTGGAAAACACCTTAAAAAGATTGAGTCCACTTGTTAACCCAGTACTACAAGTCTGTCACTAGATGTCATGGTTTGAGATGGCCCCAAAATCCAATTCCCTAGCTCCATTCCCCCTCCCACATCTCAACCCAATGTGAGATGGGTTTTTCCAGACAAAACACAACCAGACTCAGAATGGGGGAAAGGGAATATATTACAATGACTGTACAAATAAATACTATAACACATTATATACACGATCACAACTATCTCTACCATGACATATAGTATTTACAATGGATCAGATCTCTTCTCCCCTCCAAATAAAAGTCCAGGAGGGAAAGAAGGACAGATCCCTTCCAGTCTCTCAGGGCAGCAGCTTCTTCAGAGTAGCAGAAAGCAGTCTATCTCTCTCTCTCATGCATGCAGCTGTTGCTGGATCTCTGCCAGCACTCACGAGGGAGGTATCCAAGCTCCCTCGGCCCCGTCGCCAACCAAGTGAGGGGTCTTCCGTGGATTTCGTTACCCCAGACAAGGCCGTTCCACCACGTCATATCACGAAGACACAGGGAGTCTTCGTGACGGTCTGGTATCTCCAGGAGATTCAAGCTCCTTGCAGGGCCTCTGTGCCCTGCCTCAGGCTGCCACCTTGGCAGCAGTGCAAGGGGGGAGCCAAGGTCACCCCCTCTGCATTCCTCTCCGTCCCGGTCCAGCTTCCCAGGACGCTCTGAGCTTCTCAGCTCTTCTCTGCAGTGCATGTTGCACTTCAAGGCTCTTTCAAGTAAGAGTCCATCATCTTCCTCCTTTCCAGGAGGTCTCAAAGGAGTTTGGGGGGTCTGGTATCAGTTCTTACCCCCAGAACTCTGTAACTGTGCCACAGGCTCTCTTTCCTCGGCTCTCCTTCCAGGAGTCTTCTCTGCGGTGCTGCATGTTGTTCCTGCTGCTTCTCTGGTTTAGCTCTTATCAGTTGGCTTTTAGCCATAACCTCTGGACGCTGCCGCCGCTTCTGCTCTGTCTCTGCTCACTCACGATGGAAAACATCTCCCTGTAGCTCACAGCTACAGACACATAGTCCAACTTAACACTGTTCCAAGTCTCTGTAGCCCCCAGCTGGGGCTGGGGGGGCCCCAGAGGCCCTGAGGGGCTCCGGGCCCCTTTCCTCGTGGCTCCTACAACATGGCTACTTCTTCTAACAACCCAAACTACCACTCTTCTCTTCCGGTGCTTGTGATATGTTTACATTTCTGCAGGAGTGCTCATTGGACAGAACTTCAAAACTTCCAGGGGTTTCCACCCCTGGGGGTTACCACTTTTCTTAGCCTCTGGGGGGAAAACAAGGTTCAAACCACTACACTAGACCATGTCCCCAAGTGTCACAACCGCATAAATGTCTCCAGGGATGGTGACTCAATCACTCCCCTGGGCAGCCTGTTCAATATAGAATATTTTGCTAATGTCTAATATAAACTTCCCCTGGTGCAACTGGAGGCCATTTTTTCTTGTCCTCTCCCTTGTTCACTGGGAGCAGACCCTGATTTCCCCTGGTTCCCCCATCCTGTCAGGGAGTTGCAGAGGCAGAAGGTCCCCCCTGAACCTCCTTTTCTCCTGGATGACCCCTCCCAGCTCCCTCAGCTGCTCCTGGTGCTCCTTTCCGTATATATTTCAGTTTGTAATCACTGTCTCTTGTGTCCTACCAAACCCCTCTGCAGAGTGCCTGACTCCACCTCCTCCATGATCTCCTTATAGAAAGTATCTGGGCTTTGAAGTGTAAATATACCTCCTCATAGGGCAAGTGCCCCAGTGCTGATCTCTGCTGATAACTTCAAGCTTATCAACACAGTTCCTGTACTGGGGGTCCAAAATTAGTCACAGTATTCAAAGGTGATCTGAGTAAGGGAGAACAACTGCTTCTCTTGAACTACTACTGGCTCTGCTCCTGTCCATACAGTCCAGTGACAACTGCACGCTGCCTCTGCCTTATCACTCTGACTGCACAGAATCATATAATCACAGACTGGTTTGGGTTGGAATGGACTTTAAAGCTTACCTCATTCCATCCACATCTCATCTAAATCTCTCCTCTTGTAGTTTAAAACTGTTCCTCTCTCGTCCAATCACTATCTGCACATGTGAAAAGTGGCTCTCCCTCTTTTTCTATGTCCTGTTTGGGCACTGGAATGGGCTCTGAGGTCTCCCCAGAGCCTTACTCTTCTCCAGGCTGAACACCCCAGCTTTCTCAGCCTGACTTGCTACAAGCTACCTTGGAAAATGATGCTGTGTAGGCTGTGGAATTAATCTCACTTAATTTTAAATGTTTTCTAAGTTGAATCTTGCTATCTGTACTTCCCTTGTATTTGACCTGGGTGCAGACCGCCACTATTGGAATAAACAGACACATATCCAGCGTCAGAACACTGGCACAGACAGTTGGCATGGGACGCACTACACAAACAGGACTACAGGAATTGGACACCTTTCTAAAGGCATCAGTGAAACAAATGGATGGGCTTTCTACTTAAATGAAAAAGAGAACTGGCACTTGTCGGCAATAGAGGAGTGCTTGTCTGACACTTGTGAAGGGCACAGAACTGCTATCAGCTCTCATCAGCAGTTGAAAGTTGCTCTTTTGGCCTTCTACCATCTGGTCCAGCTGAGTTCTCAGGCCAAAGTTCTGCTGGTTAGAGCCAGGGGAAGTCCTGGTCCTCCACATGGGGCTGGAACCTGCCCTCCAGCTGCAGCATGGGCTCAGGGGGTGCAGGCAGTGGGACACCCAGTGCTGAGGATTTCAGTCAGGCTGCCAGATAAACAGCTTTAACAAAACAAATCAGCTCCACAAGCACAACATTCTGGCAAAATTGCACGGTCTTCATTTCCACAGTGCCTGGGCTTTCCTCCACTCCATCAGGCTGTAAACTGGGAACTCACTTGAGCTCTCCCACACACATGCATCAGATTTGCAGAGGAAAAACTTTCCTTAGAGTGCAGAGGTTGGACTTTTCAGGTTGACTTAGCCAACAAGTCTGTTCCTACCTTACAAGGACCCCACCAGGTGCAAGTGAAGCCCCAAAGAGTCAGGAAGCTCAGGACTGCACAGTTCCTCTCATTTTACATCTAGTATTTGTGTTAGTGAACTACAGGGTGGTCACAAGCCATCACTATGACCAGACTGTTTTCTCCTCCACCCAGGTGAAAGCAGAGCTCCAGAAGCAGTGGTCCCGTTTCCTACTGGCAGATCCCTTTGGCTGCAAACTCTGCTTTCTTGGGGAAAACATAAAATACCTCAGAAAATGTTCACAGAAGCGAAAAAAACAGCACTTCAGCAGCAAACACCGCTTGTGCCTGGAGGGGAGCAAACCCTGGGGCATGCAGCTGCAGCAGGTGCTGGTGAGGCAGAGGACAGACTTCAACCTGGAGCCCTGCTCCGCACTCCCATCCCACCCACGGACAAGCATGTCAGAAAGCAGCGAGGGAGAGGTCACCACTGGAGAGACAACTGAGGAAGTCTTTGAGGAAAGTGAGATTTAGAAAGCTGTCCACTGGACAGCACCTGCCAACAGCCAGTGCTGTGAAAGATCTTCTCTCACCTCCAGATTGTTCAGAATTCTGGGATGTGCAATGCAAGGAGGAAGGAGTTAATATCCCAGATGTTCCAGTTTTCTTAATCTGAGAAAAATCATATCTGCATGTTGCTAACCTGTGTGGCTGGGTAGAAGAGGTCTGAATCAAAAAATGCTCTGAGCTGACCAGTCTGGAAGGTAACTGATGCTGAGAATGATAATCACAGGAAAGCAGGATGTACTCTGGAAACAAGTGGACTCTGAATGCGCATTGTGTCCCAGCAGCTTCATCCATACATGACTGCCCTTTGACTCACATAATAAAGAAGTCGTTAATTTTTCTTTTTCATAGGATTGTTTCATAAATAAAGATATGTGTGTGGAAGACTCTTTACAGATTGAAATCATCCCCCATCTCAAAAAACCACCCCAATTTCAGACCAAACCAGACACATTTTGTTTAAGCAAAATGACAGGAGATACTTATATACATTAAATTCCAAAAAACAAACTTGAGTTGAACCAAACTTCTGCTTGCATTTTAATTTTCACATACAACTCATCCAGAGACCTATGAAATTCAATTGTTTGTTAAGATCCAGTTTCCAAAGTGGTGAACATGAGCCAATTGGCATCCTGAAAAGAAGAAAAAAAAAAAGGCAGCAGAAAGGTTAGCAGGTAATATTTATCTGCAATATAAATGCCTGCCCTAGGTCTCACGTGTTCATTCTCTAGCCTGCAGCCAGTTACATAGCACAGTTATTCATTTTCCCTGTACTTTACTGGCGAGCATTCTATTTCAACACAGATGCCTGCAAATGTATAAAAACCCATAACCTTGGCAACTGACTCCAAGTTCGACCAAGAGACCTCTAGAGGATCCTTCCCGCCTCAACCAGTCTGTGTTTCAGTGAGAACACCATATATCAAATAACCGTTTTTAAGGGCTGCTTGTGGGTTCTATTCACATGGTTTGTCCCCATCAGGTGCCCATGCTGTGCCTGCCCTTCTGGCTTTCCCTGCTCCTACACTTCTCTATGGGGAGGCTTTGATCCCTGCTTCTAGCTGCACAACCCCAAAGGACACTTTTTTAAGACAGGGGGCTTATATCTTCAATGTATTGTTTGAGTAGTATGATTGTATGCAGCTTATATAACTTACCAACGCTTTTAAAATTATTTATCAGACTAAAAAGGTTTAGCCACGTAAACTTTAGCAGTTACAATACACTGTTTTGTTGCAAAGAACAGACCAATTAATTGACTAGCACTAGGTCAAGAACATATTTGAGCTATCACATTTCTGGCACTTTAAAAAGTATTTCTTTTACTGTTCTATCTGTGTTTAACAATCTAGTTAATCAATATAAAGTTTATATTTCAGTAATATATTAATAAAGTGTAAATATTTGATTCATTTAAAAATATATCTGCTGTTTTAAAACGCTTTTTATTTAAATGTGCATTCTGTTTATATAGCATTTTACTGCAATGGATTTCTTCAGCACCCACTGGAAACATCAGACACCACACATATGTCATGTCTTCCCCAATTTAAAATAGATGGATTTCTTCTAGAGCTGTTGTTTAAGATATTAAAGAGCTTGAACTGGTTTAGAATGTGTTTTACTTGGGTTTTAAAAATATGTGAAAACCATAAGGTTTTACTTCACCTCAGTGAAATAGTTTACTTTTTAATTGCATTGTAAAGTGTTTCAGATGATCAAGAAACCAGTTTTCTGTGCTCTCAACAGCAGTCCCTGTATCTGGATTTTTCCTTTCTATTATGTGTTTGGGCTTTTTACCTCTTTCAGTTTATTAAAATCAACTGTTGTTATATAAGCAGGCCCTGGAGGCCTGAGGTCTGATAAAAACAATCATCACATGGATTCCTTCAGAAAGCATGTTTTAAGTAGATAAATCAGTAAGTTTCATCATAAGATTATAGCATTATTTATTATACCATTAAAGTATAGAAGTTGTTAAATCTAGATGGCCACACACATGAGGTCTTTTTAGAGAATTATTACAAGCTCCTCAGTTCTAAATAAACCATTTCCAGAAGACAGCAGGGAACTCCACAAATCAAATATGTTTAGTACAGTCAGTGTCACATCTGTGGAAAGTCTATAGGAATGCTGACTGTCCTCCTGAGGAGCTGAAGGTCTGTAACCAGGTATCCTCCTGGGATCGTCCTTCCATTCTTCATGGAGCCCCAGAAGGGATAGTACAGCCCAAGGAGCTGATAAAACCAGCTGGAGTGGGTCCCTGGGCTGTGACAGAAGCCAGATGACTCTCCAGGGATCCTACAAGTGCACAAACTGGACAGACAAAAACAGTTGGAAGAAAGAACAAGAAATATGATCTTGCTTGGACAAAAAAAGTGGAGGAGACAGACTGACCTAAACTGGTATTTGTTTACAAGTGACATTTTATGTAAATTACTTATCCAATTTGCACATAGACTAATTGTCAGACAACGGAAACTTCAACATTCCCCCAGGAATGCTTGTGTGGACCCAGTAAGAGGCCTTTTCTCTTTATCAATTTATTGTTTCCCAGATTTTCACTGCCCTATGAGAAAGCCTGGTGAGAGTCTGTGTTCTTCCCTCTTGGTGAGAGAGCCCATCCTCCCACGGTCCTGTCAAGTTTGGGTTCTGCGGAGTCAGTCCATTAAGTAAGACAAGGTGACATATTAATGCTTAGGTCATCAGAGACAACCCATTCCAAAACCCGATTCCCACAGCTTTGGAGTTGTCTTTGCCAAGGATTTTTCTTTCCATCAAAACTTGCATGACAAAAAACCAAAAAAAAGCAAAAACAAACAAACAAACAAAATTGAATTTCAAGCCTATAATAGCTTAAGAGGTTCAGCAGAGCTTTCCCATTAGATGTAATGTGATAATGATCCAATAGGTACAAATAAGGTTTATTCAGTCTCAGTCATCTGCTATGAGACATACTATAAATCTTTATGTTTTAGTACACATAGAGCATACCCTTCCAGACACAATGGCTCCTTCTACAGCCAGAGATGTCAACTATATGCTAATTATTCATGAGTACTTACATTCTTTGTTAAATATATTGTTTCTACATGACAGAGCCTGTGCCTCAAAGGTTCAAAAGTAAAGCACAAACATTCCAATCTGGAGAACTCTGTCAGCTCTGCCTTGGAATCGATAATACTGGTCCTTCCTTTCAGGACACAGCTTCTTCTTTTCATTTACTTCTGGAATTTTATCACTTTTTCCAATGAGTCTCAGCTCTCAGTAAAGGAAATTCTATGATCTGTAAAATTCTTCCTGATGTTAGTAACTTTTTTTTTTTCTTTTAATCAAGTATATTTTACTGACATCATCATTTTTCAGCTTTCATAGCAACAACGGTTCTGGATTTTTAACTATTTCTTTTCAACCTGCCATTCAAAATCTCACAAACTCCCTGCTGTGCTAAAATGTCATCTTGTGTTTAGGTATCTCTGCAGTCATTCCTGGAGCCACACAGAACTACAGTGAGAAGCAGCTGCTTGTGAATTGTGTCATTGCAATTAGCTCCAGGAAATTAAAGTTCAGCTGCCACATAACCAGTCCTCAAAGTCTCGAAGGCTCAGTTCCCTTGTGCATTGTGTTCATCACATTGTAATAATTATTTTCTCCCATCACAGCTAAATACTTTCCTTGTTTGCTGTTCAGCTTGTTTCTTTGCCTTCTCTGGAGACAGATCTGATTTTAAGCCCAGCATCACCTCTGTAGACAGTGCCCAGTAGAGCTCTTGGGCTGCTCACTCACTCCCAGAGCCTGGTCTCTTCCCTGCATGCATCTGAGTCCCTCATTGACAGCCCTGTCCACCCAGTATTTCATCTCTGTCCCATATGCGATAATCCTGATGATTTTACCCTGTTCCACATGGGCCCTTTCCTCTCAGGGCCCTAGTTTCCCTGCCTGGAGGACCATATGATTTCCAGAAAATGGTTGGATTTGGAGGGAGTATGGTTTACTGCCATGTGGAGACCTGACTCCATGTGATGTGTACCTGTCATGGTTTGAGATACCCCAAAATCTGATTCCCTAGCTCCATCCCCCCCCCTCCCACATCTCAACCTAATGTGAGATGGGTTTTTCCAGACAAAACACAACCAGACTCAGAATGGGGGAAAGGGAATATATTACAATGACTGTACAAATAAATATCATAATACCTTATACACACGATCACAACTGTCTCTACCATGACATATAGTATTTACAATGGATCAGATCTCTTCTCCCCTCCAAATAAAAGTCCAGGAGGGAAAGAAGGACAGATCCCTTCCAGTCTCAAAGCAGGAATCTCTTCTAAGGCAGCAGGTCTCCTCATCTCATGCATGTAGCAGTAACTGGATTGTTGTAGCTGGATCTCTGTTCAATACACACAAGGGGGTCTCCAAGCCCCTCGGCTCTCCTTCGGTCCAAGCGAAGGCCTCACCTGTGGACTGCCAGCAGGGACCAGACTCACGTCACCACAGGTATATCACGAAATGCAGGGGCATCTTCGTGAAAGTCCCTTCCTCAGGGGATTCAAATTCCCCTTTGCAGAGCTCCGTGCTCTGTCTCAAGGCAGCGGGGGGGGCGAAGCCCTCCTCCACATTCCTCTCCATCCTGGTCCAGCTTCCCAGGATGCTCTGAGCTTCTCAGCTCCTCTCTCTCTCTCTCTCTCTGGTGCTGCATGTCCAAAACTGCTCTCCAAAATAGGAGTCCATCTCCCTCTTTTTTCTCAGGGGGATCAAAGGAGTTTTGGGGGGTCTGGTATCAGTTCTTACCCCCAGAACTCTGTAACTCTACTGCTAGCTTATGCTGCTTCTCCGGTTCAGGTCTTATCAGTTGGCTTTTAGCCATAACCTCTGGATGCTGTCGTCGCTTCTGCTCTGTCTCTGCTCACTCACGATGGAAAAACATCTCCCAGTTCACAGCTACAGACACATAGTCCAGCTTAACACTGTTCCAAGTCTCTGTAGCCCCCAACTGGGGCTGGGGGGGGGGACAGAGGCGCCCCCCAGAGGGCTCCTGCCCTCTCCTCGTGGCTCCTACAACATGGCCACCACTTCTACTACCAAACTACAACTCATCTCTTCCATTTGCTTGTGGTATGTTTACATTTCTGCAGGAGCGCCCATTGGACAGGACTTCAAAACTTCCAGGGGTTTCCACCCCTTGGGGGTTACCACTTTTCTTAGCCTCTGGGGGAAAACAAGGTCCAAACCACTACAGTACCCTAAACCAGAGACACCACATGGGCCACATCCACAGCAGTGATGATGAGGCCAATTGAATGCTCCTGGCTTCCTCTCCTCCTTTGTCTTTAAAGGGTAGTGCTTAGGTCTGGCTCAGTGTACTGCTCTGGGGTTGCAGTGTGCCCTGCTGCAGTCCCTTCCTCAGGAAGACAGCAAGGCTGAGCAAAGACAGTGTAAAACACTACCTAGAAGAACCTAAGGAAAGCAATGACAACAACAAAAAAGCACTGTGGAAATTCTTTAGCTTTTTCCATTCTTCTTTGTCTCTCAGAGAAGGAAACAGGTGGATTTATTGAACTTTATTTGAAAAAGGTATCACAGAAGATCACTATCTATCTATCTATCTATCTATCTATCTATCTATCTATCTGTTTATCTGGTAACTTGAGTATAGTCAGAACATTATGCTGCCTAGAGCACATTAAATGTGGAAATCCCTGAGGTGTCCAGGAAAGACCGATGTTCTGCCTGGGTGCTGCTGCAGCTCACACACAGAGGGATAGTCCTATAAGGAGGTAGTGAAAGTCAGCACAGAAACAGCAGTAGAGGTAGATAAGGGTGATGAAGTCTGGTAGAAATGAAGAAAGTGGATTTGTGGACAGGACTTATGGAATTGAACACTGCCAGGAACAAGAAAGGGTGTTGCAGGATAACAAAGCAGACATACCATTTAGAGGGAAAGGGTGCAGAGTGGAGAGGGAGACAGCAACTGTAGGAACTCAGGGAATAACCATTACGAACTGCATCAGCAATCTGAGTGGGAGAAGAGCTGGCTGGAGAAGTGCCTGGATGAGAAGATGCCCTTGGATGACATAATGTGTGGTGGGAAGAAAGCAGGAAGAAATGGGGAGGTCAAAAGGAGAATCATTTACTGGAGGCATAGTGGGAAGTTAAGGGTTTGACTCTGAAACGAGGCAATGAGATAGAGGAGTGTGTATGGTCAAGGCAGGAACTGAGGGACTTCAAGGAAGTGCTTGTGTCCAAGGGTAAAGGGGAGATGCTGTCTTTGCTGGGTGAGCAACAGGTAGGTGTGATTGTAAAAAAAAAAGCACAGGTCAAAAGCAGCAAAGGCAGTATCTGTGCAAGAAAACCATTTAAACTGACAAGACCACCATTGTGCTGGAGCCATTGCCTATTGCCATTGCTGATACTTCAGTGATTACTAATAGCTCCACACATGGATTGTAGAGACGACTTGGTATTTTCACTGTTGTAACCACCTCATTTGTAAACCAAGCCTGTGCCCAAACTGCTTGTCAGGTCTTCTCTCCTGTACCATGTCATAGAGGTAATGCTACGGGAAGGTTATATGAGTTCCAAAAACTCATGGGAGACAAAAAAATCTGTCAAGTGCTGTTTAACTACAACACAGACACTGTTGGGGAAGAGAGTACCTCAGCAGAGGGTCAAAGTGTAATCTAGAGATGAATCACAATGTATTTCATGTGTTCCTTACAAAGTTTTCTTCTCCCACCCTTCTCTAAGAAACTGGTGCGTACTGGTCACTGGCATGCCAGGACACTGGACTATACGGACCTTTGTTCTAACCCAGATTTTTACTTTTCACAGACTTGGGAGGTAAGAAATGAGTTTGCTTCAGCAATAGAGAAGACTGAGGAAAAGCATAAAGCAACAAAGACCAAAAAGGCATTGAGCACACATCTGCCTGTGATATATGTAAGCACCACAGCAACTAGACTGTTAACTACGCTCTTAAGCACACAGCTGCACACATTTGCAGGCATTTTCATGATAATGTGAGCCAACATGAAGGATCCCTGGGAACTGTGAGTGGTGCTAAGATGGCATCCTGACTAAACTCCCACATTTTCACATTTCATCACAGTGTCATCCAGCAGCCTTGCTTCCTTTTACATAGACTTGGAGAAATTGGAAGTGCAGTGGGAAGAGCCCCTGAAGCCTGTACCTGTGAGCAGAGCCATGACTGGTACTGTAGAACTCAGCTTAAAGAAAGACATCCAAGAAGCTGATATAAAAAAAGAGTCCCGGTCTCTGAACAAACAAGCATACAAATGATACAGTCATGAAGCATTTCCTAAGTCTACCAAAAAAAAAAAATAAAAAAAATCATAGCTCTGTAAATAAAAAGACTGTAACTGCTGCTGTAGCTCACAGACACTTGAGTGTTTGGTCTTCTACTTTAGAAAACAGTAAGTCAAAATCAAATCAGAGATGGATGTTTTCATCCTCCGCTTTCAGGGACTTGTGAACAAACCAGTGCAAACAGCCTGGAGCACAGACCAGTGAGGCTGGACTGTTTGTGCCTACAATAAATACTTCACTAAAGCATGTTTGTAATTTTTTTTCATTTGTATAAGGACTGAGACAGTAATTTCCAGAAGTGAGATTGAGTAAGAAATGTGACATGAATATTTCTGTGGTTTGAGTCAAGCTAGAAAATTCTGACTGCCGAAACCTTCCCTGTGCGCAAACAGCACTCCTTGGGCCATTTGGTCTCAACCATCAGTTCAGAAATTGCCATATATAATGAAACCAGATGACAGAGATGGTGGTTGGAACCTGTGCAGCAAACCAGGAAAGATTACTAGAGTTGAGTTAAACCAATTGCTTTAACTTTGCGCATAGCTTTACTTTTTAAGGGCCTCATGCAGGAAACAGGTCACATTGACCTCTAAGGGTTCAAAACCACTTTCAGCCCATTCAGCTTGTTTAACTTCTTCAACTGACTCACAGCAGTAGCTATGACTTCTCCTATGCCATGACCTTCGGTGAATCCTTCCATGAGCACTGCAAATCATCCTAAGCATCTGCGACCTTCCGCAGCCTGGTTCTCTGTCCATCCTAAGCCCTGCAAGGCAGTTGTCTCTTCTTGTGTTTGCACAGTGGCCAACACATAAAGACAGGCCCAACAGATCATTGTTAGACCTCTAAATGCACCAACAGGACTTACCTGCCCTATGGTTGCCACCCATACTCTCCGCCCACGGTTCCAGGAGCACTGCTTAACTTCAGCCTGAGCCATGTTATAGGTGTCTCGGGTATGTTGTAGGTGCAGTTACTTGCAGCTTTTCCTCTTGAATGGACCTCAGAACTTGCTTGTAGCCTTGTTTCTCAGTCCTGTCTGTCTCCCCCTGACAAAATTACATGGATGAACCATGGATGAATTCCTTGTCTTGGGATGCCGATGAACCCAGTTAACAGCACCCTGTTTTTTCCACACTTTTCAGACCTGTGTGCCTGATCAGTGAGGGCTCTGCCTGTGCTGTGGTCACTGAGCTCCTAGTTTGTTCCACCCTCACAGAGCAACCCTGACTCTTGCTGCTTCCTGACACCATTGCTGAGCAATGGTCATCAGGAAACATGATGATCTGCAATGGTTATATAAATGAAACATCAGAAGATGTGAGAAGGAACTGCACTGGGTTCCATTAGAGAATTGTCCAGCATAGGATTAGGTGGCCCCTTTCCAGGCTCGTCATCCTGTCATCCATCTGGCAGACATGCTGGTTGCCTTGGTGCTTCCAAAATTGCAGTCTTCCATAGTAAAAAACTTCAGCATTGCTTCTTTCGAACTTCAGGTTATGCCTTGCTCTTTAAGTAAGGTGTCATGTGCTGCCTAACCTCTGTTTTGCCCTAGAAAAATGCTGTAAGTGCAAGGCTTTTCCCTGAAATCCCATCAAAGGTTTCAGGTTAGGGTTAAGAAGTAAGGTAAGTAGGGTTAAGATTGAAGTAAGGTAAGTAATGTGGCTGCAAGTGTCATGTTGCCCTCTGATGCCATACATCAAGGTCATATATGAAGAAAATGATGCAGTTAGAAACATGTCACATGACACATCACAGGACATGGCCTGTCACCTCCTCTTTCCTGGCCCTGTTCTGAATTGGGCCACATTGAGGCACTGTAGACTGACAATGATTAAGAATGAGTCAATTGTAGCAACAAAGCCGGATTTGAAAAAGCAGACGGCTTTCACTTTTGTGGCTGAGGGGATGATCTCTCTGCTGTTAGCCCCATCACCAGTCCTGGTAATACACCTTGCTATTTTCAACTGCCACAAGATGCAGTTCTCTAACATCCTAATCTGGAGCCCTCTTAAGGCAAAGAGTGAGGCACACTGACATCTGCTGTGGAAGTTTGTCACTTGCACTCCAAAAACTGCACTGTGAGGCTTTGAAGTGTAGGGGAGTGAAAGGACACTGGACACATAACCTCAGGGTTTCTTCACAGGGAGCAAGTTGCTTAAAAAAAAATTCATTAAGCTATGCCTGACATAACACAGAATCTGCTGATTTGGAAGGGACCCACAATGATCATCGAGTCCAACTCTTAGCCATGCACAGGACCATCCCCAGGAGTCACACCCTGTGCCCCAGAGGATCAGCCAAACCCTCCTGGAGCTCTGGCAGCCTTGGGGCTGTGCCCACTGCCCTGGGGAGCCTGGGCAGTGCACAACCAGCCTCTGGGGGAAGAACCTTTTGCTGAGATCCAACCCGACCCTGCCCTGGCACAGCTCCAGCCATTCCCTGGGTGCTGTCCCTGGTCCCCCCAGAGCAGAGCTCAGGGCCTGCCCCTCCTCTGCCCCTCCCCAGCAAGCTGGAACTGCAGTGAGATCTCCCCTCAGTCTCCTCTTCTCCAGTTGAACACACCAAGTGCCCTCAGCCGCTCCTCAAGGCTCTTCCCCATCCTCACTGTCCTCCTTTGGAGACTCCCTAAGAGCTTAATATCTTTTTTACATTCAGTGCCCAAAACTGACCCAATACTGCAGGTGAGGGCTGCCTCAGGGCAGAGTTGGCCCTCCTGGTTGCCAGGGCACTGCTGACTCAGTGTCAACTGGCACCCATCAGGACCCCCAGGGCCCTTTCCCAGCGCTGCTTTCCAGCATCTCATTCCCCAGCCTGTCCGTACATCCCAGGAGCAGAATCCGGCACTTCCCCTTGTTGAACTTCCTATGGTTGGTGATTCCCAACCCTCTGATTTGTCGAGGTCTCTCCGCAGGGTCTCCCTGCCCTTGAGGGACTCAGCAGCTCCTCCCAGTTTGGGGTCATCTGCAGACTTGCTCAGTGTCCCTTCCAGTCCTGTGTCCAAGTCATTTATGAAGATGTTGAAGAGCACAGGGCCCAAGACGGAGCCCTGTGGAACCCCCCCTAGTGACAGGTCCCCAGTTTGATGTCACTCCAGTCACTGTCACCCTCTGTGCTTGACCCATGAGCCAATTGCTCACCCACCACATGATGTGTTTATCCACCCATGGGCTGGACAGTTTGTCCAGAAGGATCCTGAGAGAGACTGTATTGAAAGCTCTACTGAAATCCAAAAGGATCACATCAACTAGCTTCCTTTGATCCAGGTGCGTTACCCTGTCATACAAGAAAATCAGGTTGGATAAGCAGGACTTTCCTCTCATGAAGCCGTGCTGGCTGTGACCAATGACTTCATTGTCTTTCAGGTGTTTTTCAATACCTCCAAGGATAACCTTCTCCATAACTTTACCAGGCACTGAAGTGAGACTGACAGGCCTGCATGTTCCAGGGTCCTCCTTCTTGCCCTTTTTGAAAACTGGGACAATGTTCACCAGCTTCCAGTCTGCCAGGACCTCTCTGGATTCCCAAGACCACTCAAAAATCATCAAGAGAGATTTTGCAATGAAATCAGTAGATCTTCGAGAATTCTTGGATGAGTCCCATCATGCCCCAGAGATTTGGTGGGATCCAGCTGGAGCAGCAGTTCCCACACAGTTTCAGGGTTGACTGGGAGCTGATCATCCTGGTAGTCATATTCCTCCAGCTCAGGGCACTGAGACCCCCTTGGCCCATCATCTGTGTTGAAGACAGAGGCCAAGAAAGCATTAAACACGTCTGTCTTGTCTCTGTCCCTGTTTGTAAGGTGACCATTCCCATCCTGTAACAGCATGATGATATTTCTATACCGCCTATTTCCATTAACGTATTTGAAAAAACTCTTTTTAATGTCCCCCATATTTCTGGCAGCTTCAACTCCAGTTGAGCTTTGGCCGCATGAATTTTCTCCCTGCAGTGGCCAGCAGCATCTCTGTGTTCCCAGGCCACTTGACTTTGCTTCCACTGGGCATACACCTTCCTTTTTTGCCTTATTTACAAGAGAAGATCCCTATTCAGCCAAATCAGCCTTCTGCCTCCCCTGCTTGACTTCCGACTTTTAGGAATTGTTGCTCCTGTGCCCTTAGGAGGTGATGTTTAAAAAGTGGCTGGCAGTGACGGACCCCAGCACCTGCAAAAAAATTTTCCCAGAGGGCCTTACTTACTACTTACCTGAGCAGCCTGAAGTCTGCTCTCCTCATGCCCAGAGTTGAGGTTTTGCTGGTACTTTTCCTCCTCTCAAGAGATTTTAAACTCGATCGCTTTGTGGTCGCTGTGGCCAAGATGGCCCCCAATCTCCACTTTGCTCACAAGATGTGATCTGTGGACAAGCAGCAGATCAAGGGGAGTGTCTTTCTGAGTCGGCTCCCTTAGGACCTGTTCCATAAAGTTGTCATCCAGGTTTTTTTAGGAATCTTCTGGTCTGAGTTGTACCAGTTGTGTGGTGCTTCCAGTTAATTTCTGGTAAGTCTCTCATAAGGACAAGGGCAGTTGACTTGGAAGTGTCCCGTAGTTCCTCAAAGCATAATTCATTGGCATCATCATCCTGGCTGGGAGGTTTATACCAGACTCCCACAGTGACATCTGCATTATTTGTTTGCCTCTTGATTTTCACCAGAGGCTCCCAACTGTGCCATGGCCAACTGTGAGCTCCAGAGATTCTAACCCTTTTATTTACACACAGTGCCACCCCTTCACCTCTTCTGCCCTGCCCATCCTTCCTGAAGAGCCTGTAACCATCCAACAGGGCACTTCAACCATGGGACTCATCCCACCAGGGCTCACCTATGCCACTGATGTCAAATCTCTGGGACTGGGCCAAAGCTTGGAGCTCCTCTTGTTTGTTCCTCATGCTGCTGCAGTGGTGTAGAAACATTTCGGGTGTGGTACATTGTAGCCAACACCTCAGGAGGCAGATTGAGGATCCCATTAGTGCTCATTTTCTCAAGTTTTGCCATCCCATTTCTCATCACTGGCGAGCCTGGTTTTGCCTCTTTCCCCCTTCCGAGTTAGTTTAAAGCTCTATCAACAAGCCCTGCTAGTTCCTGTGGTAGAACTCTTTTTCCCCTCTGAGAATGGTGCATCCTGTCCTCTCGCCATGATGTTTTTCTGAGCACTGGCACTACACCAGCACAGTAAATGGCTTGTTCAGTAACTCCCCAACGTGCATTTCAAAGTCATATCAAAGAAAGTCTACAACAGAAAGTGCTGGTAAATTGCAGTTTAACGTACCACAGCATGTGGACAGTATTGACCAAGCTGGTCTATACCATGCACCAGAATTTGAAACAACATTCTGAGATTTTTTTAACAGATTTGGGCTACTCTGGGCAAGGTGCAAAGACTGCTGTGAAAACCAAGCTTCCACCTGGAATTTTTACAACATCTTGCCTTCAGTGTCTTCTTCTTTCTGAGAAGAGTGTGCAATACCTCTGCCACTCTTCCTACCTCTGTGCACAAGCACACTGAGTGCTGTGGGATGCCCTTCTGCAGGGAGTTGCAGAAACAAAATTTTTATATGAGTTCAGAACTGGAAAAATTCTTAGAAGGAATCTCCAGTGAGGTTTACGAGATGTGTGGATGGGCTATCTCCAAGGTGCCTGAGTCACACCTTGCTGGAAGGTGGGTTTGTGTTCTGCAGAACTGCAACTCCTCCATGCTCTGAGCTCTGTTTCCACAGCGCAGCCCAGCAGGCTGCCCATGTCGGTCACTGCTGCAGGCAGTTGTAGGATTAGACAGGATTTTGGCAGGGCCAATTTTGACTTTGTCAGAAAACCTGTCAGCATTCACGTTAATTCAAATATTCAAAGGAGAACAATTTTTAGTAACAACATTTTATATCAGTGTTTTCAACTAAGCTTCAAGCTGCACGTGAAACTTGCAGGTAAAGGACTGACTGGTTGAGGAAGACTTGCAGATCACTTAAAGCATTGAAAGTACGCCCATTCCATGGCAGCTGCTATCAGGTTGCTCATGGTCAGCTTGCCTTGCTTGTTTAAGAACCATTTAACTGAAGGTAGTTTCTGAAATTGTACGGACAGGAGGGATTGAATGCATCTGACTATCATGCAAAGATCTGAAAAGGATAAGTAAAAGTAGATTACACCCAGTGATGTGATTGCAAATTCACGCTGTGCTACACTGGTATCAACAAAGCTGTCCATATGCATGTGGCACCCCACAGAGTGTCTCTGATCAAACTGCACTCACAAAGTGCAGGGCTGTGGTAGAAGAAAAAGCAACTGGGTAAAGACAATTCCATGCTCAATGTGTCTCTGTACAGTTTATTTTACAGGAGATGAGATGAGCACTATGATGCATATAAACTTGCAGAACAGTATAGGAAAATACAGTTTAACCATATGAAATTGTTTTACAGTAAGACAGAAAAATTACATATAGGAAATGCCTTCAACACTGAAGGACAAGATCCACAGCTGACATCAAGTAGCTTCACTGAACTCTGGCAGTTTACCCAAGCTGAAGATCTGCCCCTTAAATCTTTTCTTCATTCAACTTCAGTAAGTGATTCCTTCATGTATCCTTAGGGAACAAAAGCCATCCTATAATTTCCACAATGACCCAAGGTTTACTACTTACTCAGACAGAGGTTGCATGATAAATAAACTATTTAAGGGGTCTATTCAGCCAAAATTTATGGGAAGTTATAAAATTTTGGTTAAGTATCTTTAAAAATAAGTCATTAGTACTGGCAAAAGACAATTTTCCTAGAAATTTAGAAGTATTTAGGAAAACTTACACAAAAAGGACCAAATAAGCAACTTTATTTTAGTAGAAAACTCTGATTTAGTGATCTGGCCTGCCTGTGAATCCCTGCTGTTACAATGACTGCAGAACTGCCCAGTGGAATTCTCACTGTCTTGGGTTGCAGAAAACATGGAAATCATCTAAGAAGGAGAAGAAAATATTTGTCCAGTACTAGTACCTGCTGTTTTCATAACAGATAGAGGCTGTTGTCAATGTTTTTGACCTGCCAGAGTGGTAAATGGACATCCAAATTCCTTAGGTTATTCTGATAATCTTAGCCTTTCAATCAAAAAACTCCAAAGGAATATGGGACTTCAGGTCAAGCATTCCCAAATTCACATGACTAAGATTATCATGTCAGCAGATATGAGATCCCTGAAATCACTATTCAGCTTTAGAGTTCCAGGACCAGAACATTTCTTCTCAGTAACAGGTGTAAAAAAAATGTAGTGGCTTTTTTAATTCTTTTTTTATAATTACTATTTTAATTTATTTATTTTACACAATAAAGTGGATAACTACTCAACTCTTTTATTCAGAATTATCACTGCATCCTATTTTTATGCAGAATTTCCTGCTCAGTCTACTGAGATCCCTACACTGAAGGATGGGCTCGAAGATTAGCCCATCTAATGGGCTAATGCAGTTGCCCATCTAATGCAGTTGCTTTTAAGTCTAAATTTTCCTATTCTATTTTCAGCATTGAGAATTTAGGATGCCTGTGCTGGACAGTAAACTATCAGTGAGACAAAGGCAGGTGTCCTGGAGATGTGGATGTCTGAAAAGAGTGAACAACTCAGAGCAAGGAAGGGGGGCTGAGAATCCTGCACAGACTTGTACACACTGGCTGCTCCTGAGATTTGGAAATTTGTAGTGTGAATCTGTGTATTTTACATGCTTGTAGCAGATACTATTTAGAGAGGCACTTCAAGGGGATCTAGTAGTAGAATTTTAATTTGTGATACAAGCCATTACTCAATTACTTGTTACATCAGTAGCCCTAAAAGACTGAGTATACTCAAAACTATAGTCCTATCCAGTCACTGAACCTGAATACAGCAGCTGGAAAGCTTTTGTTCTGAATATCCACTGAGTTTGTTTCTTATGAGACACCTGAAATAGTTCAACTTAATGTAAGTTGAGGGAGTTAAATTTGAATATTTCAAATTTATACATATTTTTTCTATAATTATGTGGTTAACCTAAGACTTATTTTTTTTAATGGTCTATGAAAGATTTTATCCATGTACAATTCTTAGATTCAGATGCATCATTAGGCACAAAAGGTTTCTGCCTTGAGGAATGCCTGGGATTAGAAATTTAAGTCAAATTGTGCTATGTGTTGGTCCCTTCAGAAAACAATGTCCAGGAATAAAAAAGAAACTGTGGTTAGCACAAAAAGGAGTCATTACTTTCAAACCTGGTGGCTGATAGGAAAAATTCAAATTAAAAGACAAAATAACCTCTCCAAAAAGCACTTACAACTCCCAGAAAATACTCAAAAGCATGAAGTTTGGTCAGCATGATGAAACAACAGATATGTTCTATGAAAATTCAAAATTAAAGAAAAGGTTCTGAAAAGTGATGAAGGGCTTGCTACAGTAACAGTGGAGAGGGAAAAATAAGAGTTGAAAGATGCACCATTCAAATGAATAAAATCTACTGTAAGACAAAGTAATGGATATTATTTACACAATAACGCTTCTCAGGAAAAGACAAGGATTTACTGCAAGGAAAGAACTTCCTCACCATTGTGCAACAGCAAGGCTGTGTGTTCCAAGCTCCTGGAGCACAGCAGGCTCGGCACACTTGAGCCTGGTGTATGAGCAGTGCAGTGCGAGGGCGCCGGACGTCACTGTGCCGCTAAACGACAAACCCGCTCTGCGGTTCCCAGAGTGGCATTGGTAAGTACTGGTCTCCCACTGGCACAACCAGGTGCAAGTTGGAAAGCTCTGTATGAAGCTATAGATACAAGGGAATATTTCATCACTGATTTTCATGTGCTAAGCAAAACTGGGAGAGTGATGGGCCTCTTACTAGATCCATCGAGGTCTGAGAGAGAGGTCACCTGGGAAGCTAAATATCTTCCTGCCCTATGTGTCTGTTTTTAATCTGAATTAATCCTGTGACTATTGCCCACCTAGTTAAGGTAAATGTGACCAGTAGGCTCCTCTGGTGACATGTTAGACACCTCTGTTGCACACGGGATGCCCATCGGCCGTTCCCCATCCTTGGTGCAAGGACGGGAGGAATGGTCACACACCAAGAACCCCTCAGAGCCATGGTTCAGCAATCTCTTGGACCTCATTCTCCTACTTCAACACAGACTGGGGAGCAAAAAGCCTACAGGCTTTCTGAAAAGGTCTGTGATCAGAAAAGCTCGTTATTTTGAAAACTACCTTTTTGACACTGTCTTTTGAAGGCACAGTTCTCGCCAAATAAGAAATGTCAGGGTGACCAGGATTGCTCCCAGGACACCAGACTGTGCCTGCCATCTCCAGGAACAGACACAGCCAGCTGCACTAGTGCACAAGAACATATGAGATATGTTTCATAGTTGAAATAGCAAATCTCTTTTCAGTTCAGAAGGAAACAATCAAATAATCACACCAAGAAGTCACTACTCATTCCAGGGGGACCTTCAAGGTGCTGGTCTGGATTTCTTAAGGTGCTTCGTAGTGAAGGACCAACCTGGGTAAGCAATGCCTTTTCTCTCCATGTGTGACTGAAGAAATAGATGGGCCGAGCTACTTTGTCACTGAATTTTGGATTTGGGTTTTTACAGCTGCATCAACGGGTGACCTGTGTGGCGTGCTCTGACCACAGCCTGCACAGGGACACTCCTAGAGCTGCACCGAGCTGCACAGAGAGCAGCAACATCTTATCCATTAAGTACTTGAGGTTCGCGTTTCTTAATGTTTACTTTATCCATGTATTAAGTACAACTAAGGAAAAAAGAGGCTTGTCCATTTCTGTTTGTTAGCCTGATTTTCAAAGACTCTTATCACCTAACAGCTCCCTGTTATATTCCAAGAAATCTCTGAGTGTTGAGCGGTTCCAAAGAAGAGGTGAAGAGTGCACATTTCTATATAACAAGCCTAACTTGCAGTGACTAGTTAAATAACGACATTAAAAACAGGGACAAATTTAAGGCGGTTCTGACAAAGCTTGAGAAACTACGACTGCTACTGAGCATGTGAAAGTTTCCTGAACAAAAAATTCCAGTTAGGAAAAAAAAAACCCAACCCAATTGAAAAAAAAAAAAAAAGCTGTAAAGAGAAGCAGAACAAAGTTTGCATGCTGCCTGTTAAAAACTCAAGAAAAAATGCTTCCAGTGCTTACTGCCCCTGTGCAACACAAGGGGGAACACAGCTGCTCCCCAGCACCTCAGACAGGTCTGCAGAGGGGGAAAGGGAGTCTAGAAACGTAACAGGAATTTCCATACGATTTTCACTGCTGTTACAGTACTTTCACATTAAAAAAAAGAAAAAAAAGTGAAGGTATCTCTAAAGATTCCAGCATGCAATAATGAAATAACATTCCTATAAGGGAACAACTAAAGTCTTGCAGAGATACTAAAAAGATTTCAAAACAGAGAAGCGATGAACAAATGTGAGTGAAAGACATGACTGAACGTGGAGCAGACTGGAAATCTGCGTTAGGCCTTTTTGGATATTGCTCCATGAAAGCAACTGGAATCTTGCTGCTGAAGGAAGAAGGGTGCATTTGGTCCACATGGTAAAGGACTGACTGCTTTCAGCTCATTAACTCCAAAAAGAATCAGACAACAGCACTGGAACCAGAACGAGTTCTGGTAGGAAATAAGTTGAAAGAATACCACGGAGAAAGAAATCCAACTGTGCCAGAAGATGGCTTTGAAGATGCAGGCAGGTTGGTATGGATGATGAATAAAAAGTTCTCATTCTGTATGGGCAGCTGAAGGTACAGCTGGCAAGCACCTCACCAGCTCTGGCACTGGTGTCAGGACATCCAACAGATCCAAAGCCATAGGAATTCAGGGAGCCCTTTCGTTGAAACAAGGGCCAAGAGAGTCTGGCTGGAGATCACCAGAGAGCCATACAGCGTGGAACAAGCGTGTGACAGCATTGCTCAGACAAAGAGGGAGCTCCGCAGGGGTGGCAGGACAACACCCAAAATACAGGTGGCTCCAATAGACCTGGGCAAGCAGAGCTACCAGAGCTACAAGGACCAGAGGTAAATTCCCACTTGTACCTCTGCAGGTGAAACCACACAGTACTGATCGAGCACTCACCTTCTGCTCTGTGACCCCAGAGCCTATGAAGATGCAAGACAGTCCTGTAAATCTGATACCCATAGTGACTAAACCAGCAAAAACTCACACCAAGTGTGTGAGCCCACTTGCCAGATGAAACAAGATGATGCTTAAGCTCAGTACGTCTGCAGGTAAGAGACTTACTTTGCTATTCTATTAACAGTGACACTGCAGCATCGTCACGCAGCATCGACACATGCTAGTTATTTTAACTTAATGCAAAGCTTGATCTTGCTCTGAAGAAGCAGCTGTTTAGGATAAGAACAAGGAAAGACTGGGTTCCACTGCAGTTTTGAAACTAGGTGGAAGATGAACAGAGCACTGCTGAAACTCCCAAAGTTACATCTTTACCTTCTTAGGAATGAACATGAGGGCAAACACCCATGTTTTCCTTCAAACATGCCACTACCTTCTTTGAAGATGCTGTCAGTTCAGAAGCACAGGGCCTCCAGCATTCCCCGATCTCTAAGGTGCACGATCCATCAGCCAAAGAACAAATCCAGATAACACTGATCCCACTGTCTACAGTGTTGAGTGTTGTATCATGAAGGAATATCATCTTTTGAAAGAAATATGCTAGAAATTGACTAGAAGCAACAGCAAAACTTCCTTATCACTTCCACCAATTACAGATGGAAGTGTTGCTGCAGAGGAAGCATCTCACCTGTCACAGAGCAGCACCGTGCATGAGCCTCCTGGAGCTGGGAAAGATCAAGAACCAGGTACCAGTGCCCTCCTCTGGTTATTGAAGTGGAGATACAGACTCCATTAAGAGAATTACTGTTCTGTGCAACTCACACATCCTTAAAACATTTCAAATGGACCAAAAACTACAATCAGGAAAACTGTCTGGAAAAAAAAAAAAAGGTAAAAAAAGAAAAATTACCAGAAAATACAACTAGGAATTGAGAGCAGCTTAAACACACCTTAGCAGAGGAACCAAAACACATTTCGGTCCTCAAGAGAAACCTGTGCTAATGGACAGCATTTCCAGTCCAAAATAACATACATCTTTATGTATAACATACATCTTTAAAGAAAGAGGAAAAATAAAGTGTAATTGATAACAGATTATTTCAGGTATTTATTAAGGAGAATACTGTATAAAGTGCACAACTAGTTTGGTTTTGCAATTGAAATAAGAATGTGCTTAGGTGTTGTCAAGATTACTCATTTCAATTTACAATACAGCCTAGAACACAGGGGCAACCTGAGATGCAGCTCTGATGTACTCCCATTATATTGATTTGGCCATTGAAGTTTTAAAAGCTCACCCTGCACTTGTGGTTTAAAAAATAGAAAAGTGCCTGTCCTCCAAAGTGCAAGGTAAGAGTTAGGAAAAGTATGCCCAAAAATTAATAGGACAGCAAGTGAATCAGTAGGAAGACTGAAAATGAGAGCTCATCTGGAAACTACCCTGCTTGAGGGAAGAAGGCAGAATGAAAAGAGGAGTCTAGGGAAGCATATGTACTCTGAGCTCAAGGACTAAATGACGCTCAGGCAAACCAAACACTTCACTGGTGTTGCAATGGTCTCTGCAACAAGCTCTTCCAAGACCAAGAATAAAATATTAGTCCAAATTCTGAAGCATGCAGTGGAAATGGTGTCACACCAGGAACAGTGATCCTGAGCATGCGGTAGTCACGACACTGCACCTGCCAACATGCAAAGGTTTATAAAGGTTAATGAGGCAGCAGAGAAGTGGGTAGCAGGAGCATTTGGAAGACAGGAATGAACCTGTACTAATAAAGACATGGTTGAGAAAAAGGGAACAATAGGAAAAAGCAAGAGAATTCAGTTTGATATAACAAACCAGAAAAATAACCACTGCAGCAATATTATAAACGTGCCTCAGATAAAATTTTACTGATTCCCAGCAATCTAATCACAGCGCTTTGAGGCTGGTGAACAAAAACTTGGAATAGTAGTGGAACAAAAGAAGGATGTAATTCTGGTGCTGGGGAGAAAAAGACAATAACAGTGAAATAAAGTGGAGCATAACTGTGGATCAAATGAAAGATTGTGGTTTGGGAAATTGTAGCTAACACCACATTAAACACTGAGTAAAGGCCACAGTGGTGAGAATCAAGGTTTCTACTGAATCTATATCAAGAATCTGAAGAATCTTTGCATTGTATGAAATGCTGAAAAAAAGATATTAACACCAACACTGAATAATCAATCAGAAATAACAGCAGGAGAATAAAATAAGTGTCTGCTCAAAACCAGTCTCCAAACTACATAACACTATTTGCCAAGAGCAGTATTGAATTCTTGGTGGTTTGCAGTAAGGGTAACATAGAAAAAAACCTCAGGTTAAGACTGATAGTACAGAAGTGCTGGCCACCTACATCTAGACTGAGTGCAATCTAGCAATCACAGATTCATGGCACCTTTGAAAATCAGGCTTCAAAAAGATAAAAGCCAAAATTTAGCTGGACAAACTTGGTAATTAAAGATATCTACGTCTGTGATATTCACCTGAAGGAACCAACAAAGGGAAGTTTAAACCTAGATCCCAAGTAAACTATAAGGACTGTCTTTAAGAAGATTCTGTGAAAAAAACATCTTGCATGAGCAGGAAAGGTTTTGAACATCTCATTAATTCCTTGGTATATAACCTCCTGTCATTGAGGGCACTCCAACAGCTAATGAGGTAGGTATAGCACAACCAAGTCTTTCCTGATAAAAAAATTGTGATGGTAACACTTTCAACCTTATCGATTGGCCTACAACAGAAATCATAATAATGGGTTTATATATCCCTGAGAGGGAGTATAAAACAGGAAGAACAGGAGTCTTCTCCACAGATTTTGGGAGAAGGGCCATCACTTCACTGCCATGGTGAAAAACAGTGTTTAATGAAATCAATGTATTCACACAACATTGCTGTGAGATACACGTATTTTATAGATAGGGCAGCCAGGAAAGTTAGTTGACTTGCCTGTGGCCATGAAAGCAGCCAGTGATAGACCTGGGATTCATGATCAGGACTTCCTTGCCTCCTGCATCATGTTCAGTTATCTAATCGCTGGCCAGAGGCTCACTGCATGGTTGTTCTAACATACTGTATAAAGATAGTCATGCAAGGGGTGGAGAACAAAGTCACTGAAGAACAGAGCACTTTCTGTACCAGAAAGCAGATTTCTTCTCGAAGCTGCGTGCAATTGGGAACCTGTGGTGGGAAGCACACATCTGGTTTCTTCACCCTGGAATGTCTGGTGCTTAAGGCTTAGCACAATGAGGACCATTGTAATGACTAAATGGAACAGAGATAGCCCATAGAGGCATAAATTACAAGGTGTCTGGTAGTAAAACAACTTCTTCCCTATGCTCTTCTGAACCTTAAAAAACAAACATTAGCCTGGTTAATTCAGTGGACTCATCACATACAACTATAGATCAGTCTAAATTTCCATGTCCACGGGTCGGATATCTCCAGTTTTGTGTTCTTTTACCCACAGTTCCCTGTCTTTGGCAGGATCCACTTTCCGAAGCAACTGATCCACAAGTTCTACTGTCTAAAATGAAGAAAACAAGAATCCAAATGTCAAGGGCACATTTCAAGCAGAGTCATTGCTCTTACATGTAGAGCAGCTATAGGCATGCCAACACTGCATTCACAGACAAGTGAGAGCTGCACATACACGAGACTTGGTGGACAACAGCCAGATCTGAATGTGCAGCGTTGTAGTGGGAAGCAGAGAAAAAGGAGATTTAACATCAAGCAGAGACAGGCTTCCTGTGCCAGACATTGGCCAGTCGGTCTATGACTCCTGTCCTGCAATCTGTGCCTTACACCAGATACAACTGTATTGCGGTCAGCATGCATTTCCCATATTTTAATATTTGTTAAGTAGCCAGTTTTTAATAAGAAAAATATATCTACTTCCATCTCAGCGAAATTATTTACCATCCTCCTTGCACAAACAGAAGACCTCAAGCAGCAGCGCTTCATGCTGGGAGAGCTAATAATGGCTCATACTGGCCGAATGTACTTCAAGCAGTTGTATCTCTCCCAGCAGAGCTGTGATCCAGCAGTATGAACTGTGACAAGGATCAGAGTCCTGGAGGAGCAGGACTGCAAGGAGGCAGCACAGTACTGCTGCAGACTAACAAGTTGACTGCAGACGCTTCTCACCTGTCCTTCGACACAGGTCAGTCAGATCAGGAGGGGCTGTCCTGCTCAGCTGAAGGGCAGTGAAGACCACAGAAACGGAACAAAAAGCAGACTTACACTTTGGTTGAACATGTCTGTCTCATGCCGCAGCTGTGTGTACTGGCACAGATGCTGCCGAATCATCTCCACCCTCTCAACTTCTAGTCTCTCAAGCTCCTGGACATGAAGAAAAACAAGTTCATATTTTTACTTGAACCTGAGTTTGAAGACCTGGAGAAAGGATGTTACACAAAAAGCTGCCACTGAGTTCAATACTGCCCCAGGGTCATGCTTTGGAGCTGGACTCTGTGGTTGCACATTCCTCTGCTCTGCAGAGAATCAGAAACAGCAAGCAACAACAGTCACCTCAGCCTGAACCTAATGACAGGTAAAAAAAGGTCGAAACCTTTCCAAAAGGCTCAAAAACAGACAACCAAGGCAGAGAGCGCAGCCACTGCCTTTATAGAGGGAAGCAAGAGGGAATCTGTTTCTTGCAAGAGGTTCTGCATGCTGTGCTGCTAGCTCTAAAAGTTACAGTGATTCCTTGGGGAAGAAGGAAGCACACTGGGGTGTATGGGTCAGACTGCCCCCCAGTCCAACCAGATATTGGTCAGAGCACTTTTATCTGTTCACCAGGTGATGAACTGGGACAAATTTCTCCCTTGCCAAGCTGGCAGTAAGCAGACCCCAGCAACACTTTAGTTGGAAAGGTAGGTGGTTTCTATCTTTCCTTCTGACATTTTTTGCCTCCCTCTTCTGGATTCTGGTTATACTCCAATTATATCCCAAAATCTGCATTTAGTCCCTCTGGTGTGGCCTCACCTTGAGTACTGTGTGCAGTTTTGGGCACCACAGTATAAAAAAGATATTAAGCCATTAGAGAGTGTCCAAAGGAGGGCCAAGAAGATGGCAGAGGGCCTTGAGGGGAAGCCGTATGGGGAGGGGCTGAGGACACTTGGTTTGTTCAGCCTGGAGAAGAGATTGAGGTCAGACCTCATTGTGGTCTTCAACATCCTCATGAGGGGCAGCAGAGGGGTAGGCACTGATCTCTTCACTCTTGCGACCAGCACAGGACTCAAGGAAATGGCTGGAGCTGTGCCTGGAGAGGTTTAGGTTGGATATCAGGAAAAGGTTTTTCACCCAGAGGGTGAGCACTGGAACAGGTTACATAGGAAAGTGGTCACAGCACTAAGTCAATCGGAGTTCAAGAAGCATTTGGACAGGCACATGGTGGGATTCTTGGGGTGTCCTATGCAAGGCCACGAGTTGGACTTGATGATCCTGACAGGTCTGTTTCAACTCAGCATATTCTATGGTTTTATGATGGTTCTATGATTCTGTGATCTAAGCAGCAGCAGCGGAAGGGAGATGCTATGGAAGTCTGCCTTTAGAGACAGATACTGTGGGGCCAAATCCTACAAACCCTGCCTTCAGAGGGCATTTCTGGTGTCCACTTACTGAGCATTACAGCAGAGTGCAACTGAAACATACAAGCAGGTAGGCTGCTACGTGGCCTTCCCAGTGCTATCTGCAACTTGTTAAACTTGGGAAACATTCTTCATTACAGCACAAAAATCTCAGGTGGCAGACTATCTGCCTGGGGACGAAGATGAGCAAAGGAGCTTATGGAATGGATGGGCTCCTATTGCTGTTGCAGCTGATGTACTGCTGTTATGGGAAAAAAATGGCCCACTTTAAACTCAGACTCCCTTTTTTAGGGCACAGATATGCAGGACCTTAACACCAAACCCAGTATGCTGGTGCCATATGCAGACCATGCACTGTATCTCCACCAGAAACTTCAGGAAGGAAGCAGAAATCTTAAGACCTTGACACTCTCAACTTGGTATTATTCCATATGAACTAATCTGTGTCTTAGCTGATCAGACAAAGACTGTTTAAAATACAGATTTTATATTCATGTGTATCAAGAGTTGCCTTCGAATGCTTGTCAGCCTGAGTTCCACAAATGAGAAACCTGCTGTGCAGCTGCAGGCTATGGCTGCCCACTTGAGCCATCTACTAGTGCACCTGCAAGTTGTGCCTTCTCTGGGAGCAAATACAGAGCTCACATATACAGTGGAGGGAGGTGATCCTCCCATTCTGCTTTGCTCTAGTGAGACCCCACCTGGAGCACTGCACACATGTCAGGGGGCTGCAGCACAAGATGTGGAGCTGCTGGACTGAGTCCAGAGGAGGCCACGAAGACGCTCTGAGGTAGCTTGTAGTAAGTTAGGCTGAGAGAGCTGAGGTTGTTCACCCGGAGAAGAGAAGGCTCCAGGGAGACCCTAGAGCCCCTTCCAGTGCCCAAAAGGGCTCCAGGGAAGCTGGAGAGGGACTTTGGACAAGGGCCTGGAGTGACAGAACAAGAGGAGGTGGCTTTAAGCTGAAGGAGGGTTAGGTTAGAAATTAGGAAGAAATTCTTCCCTGTGAGGGTGATGAGGCCCTGGCACAGGTTGCCCAGAGAAGCTGTGGCTGCCCCATCTCTGGAAGTGTTCAAGGCCAGGCTGGATGGGGCTTGGAGCTACCTGGTCTAGTGGAAGGTGTCCTTGCACATGGGAGGGGGGTAAGAATGAGATAGTCTCTAAGGCCCCTTCCAACCCACACCATTCTCTGATTCCATGACGTATCTGGCCACAGTGGCACAGGTGGTCAGTGTCATTTGCATCAGTGAGAAAACGCCAGTGAAGGTAAAGAGGAAATCAGGTCCCTTATGTACAGGAACAGACAATTTTTTCTCTCTTCTTCTGTTTTTGGGAAAATATCTGCCTCTTGGCACAACAAAGCTGTATCTTGGTGCCTAAACCCAAAGGTCTATGACAAAGGTCTGTGAAGTGTGTTACCTTCAAAAAACCAAAATAATAACCAAATGGAGAGCCAAGCACGCCTTGTCTGAGGTGGCAATACTGCACAAGAAATTGTAAAATCATGGAATACAAAAATTTATTAAGTGAATTCAGTGATTTATTATGTGTTTTTTCCATGGTTTTCTTGTGCATTACTTCATCCTTCCTGAGGACAATTCTAGTGTCCTGGTCCCTAAGCAGTCCTGAACTGGTTTAATGCCTTCTGCAAAGAAACAATTATTTCTTCCTTCCCCTAATAGTGAGTTTTTCTTAGCACTGAGAATGGAAATACAATGGGAGAGATATCACCCAGTTTCCCCCACTGCATTGCACTGAACTAGCTGTGAATGACGAATGCTGTAGGCCATTACAATTTTGCAATGTTACAGTGTTAGATGCTATGTACCAGAGTGGTGGTCACCATCTCCTCAAACCACTTTGACTGGGCTTGATTGTAAAGATCCACACAGCGCATCAGGTCATCTCCTGAAAGAGTCAAGATAGCAACAAGTTAGCCTTCTCTAGCCAGACCTTAGAAGGAAACTGCAGGTCAGGTTTTGTAGAACAGACCCCGAGGGTTTGAAGATCAGCCCTGGTGGAGCTCACGGCAGTTCCGTCACATGACA
This sequence comes from Corapipo altera, assembly GCF_003945725.1. Taxonomy (NCBI): domain Eukaryota; kingdom Metazoa; phylum Chordata; class Aves; order Passeriformes; family Pipridae; genus Corapipo; species Corapipo altera. The sequence continues at coordinate 194,577 of NW_020885038.1, forward strand.
TTTGTTACATGCACCAGAATTTCAACTTGCATGCACTTGATGTGAGGCAAAAAAAGCAGGTGATTGGGGTGAGAAAGAATGAGGGGGAAAGACAAACAAATATGAGCACTAAGTAGTATTTTACAGAAATAGGAAAGCAAATTACTTCAGTTAAAAAAAAAAAAGTCATAGACAGAAAGTTATATCTGAAAAATAAAGTAATTAAAATGGGAAATCAATAATAATATGAGTTATGGAGCTGAAGGGTGTCTCAGAGATTGCTGCTTTTCAGCTAGGAAATTCTCTTAGTTCTTTAAATGAGGTTCAGTTTCGCTTTCCCGAACGGTGTGATGTCTATGTCCAGGGCTCAAATACATCTTACCATTTTAGGTGCAAAATGGTCTTTATACATAAACTGAGGACGAACCAAGCTTTAAGAACAGGACTCCACAGACCAATCAGAGCCAAGGATGTAAAATGCATCTGGAAGTTTCTCCTGGGCTTAGAACTTCGGGTGGCAACCAAACTCTATGAAGAAGCCAGGATTCAGGGCTCAAAGCTTGGCAATAAGCTCATCCACCCAGGAAGGGGGTGCAAAGTCCAACATGACTAGGTCTAGTGGAAAGTGTCCCTGCACATGGCAGAGAGGTTGGAATGAGATGACCTTTAAGGTCCCTTCCAACCCAAACCATTCTGTGATTCTACGACAAGTCTGAACTAACGGTTCCCACACTCTAGGAGGCTCCTCAGGGGCTCTTTTGATATGGGGTTACCCTCCACTCGCTCGAGTGAATCTGAGCCACTGAACAGTCAGGAACAAGAAAGCCATGAAATACATGAACGGTCCATGGGAGCAGAAAGGAACACCACCTATCAGTAACCCATGGGATCATAGAAGGGTTCTGCTCTAGAGCTTTCTAGTCCTATCACCCACTTGCCAACAGGGCTCCTTTCAAAGCCAAATGACCACATGCTGCTTCTGGGAACCACCACCTGAGGGGGTGGGACAAGACCTCATCTGCCACATACCAGAACGGTGGCACCAAGTGGAGAGCAGTAACGGGAAGACTAACAGCAAACTTTGATCTTCAGCTCTCTCTTGCTTGTTCAATAAGTATCCATTATAACCAATTTCTAAGGATGCAAGGAACACAGTGTCTGTGAATTTGCAGGTGAATAAAGAACATCTCTCATGGAGCCTCCTGTCACGAACTCGTAACTTTTATTTCTCCTCAAATGATTGCCTATACACATGGTCACACTGCCAGTGACTCTCCTCAAAACCCAGACATGCTATCCTGAAGTTTTAAAAACCTCAGAACTCTGAAGGACCACTCTACCAAGGAACAGCTCTATGAAGGGATGAAACATGGAAGCCCTAGTTAAAACCTATTTTCAGCAAAGGTACTAATGGAGCTGCACGTATCAGTTTTGCAGATCTCAAAAAAGTTCCTGAAGGAATCATGCAGATGTGGCTTGAGCCTCTGTAAAATATGCATGGGTCACAGCAAGTAGCCCTGTCCTCAGTGCAACACAGCACACACTACTATCTCCTCAGTATTCCTACAACAGAAATTATTTTAATCACTGAGTAGCAGTGGAAAAAAAGACAAAAAATTCACTTTCAAGGAAAAAGACAGCAATGGCAAGTATAATAGGCACTCACATAGTTGTGGGTGACTGTGATTTAGGAAAGAACCAAGGAACAAACTATGATTTAAGGAAGAAACATCCTCAGCTGAGCTTCTTTGAATCTGACTTGGAAAGTTACACAAACATTCCGTAATCTAAAGAACTTTCACAAAACAGAAGGAAAAGTCATCCTACTTTTACTGTTCTCACCCCAGTTATCAACAATTTGTGACATGTGAGTTGGAAAAACTAGGCTTGTTTCTTCAGAGGATTTAATATCACAGATTAGTAGCATGGTTCACTTTGCCTTTGTAGGTACAATATTAAAAAACAAGAACCACGTGGAGGGATGGGCAGTTGCATCCCATCTTGTTCTCATGGGGCCATGCTCATTCCCACCGTGGACAGACATAGGTACTCACCTGCCTGAGTGGACTTTCGTCTCGCCTTCTTGATTTCTTCTTCTGTCTTGTTGCTGAGCTTCACCTCTAGCTGCTGCGTTTTCATTTCCAGATCCTTCTGTCTCTCTGTCAAGGCTTTCCGGGCCTTGGAGTAATTAAAGAAGAGCCACGTGTTTTAAAGGAAAAGAACTGCCAGCTGCTTTCAACCATCTAGGACTCCTTCACACAAGTATTTGTCAGTAAAGAGTCAGTGACTTTGCATGAAATTGGATCCTAACTGGGATTCAGGTTCTTACAGCATCATGTGGTGTTCAAAGAAGTGTCCTATGATCACAGAGAAGTCAGCACCAACAAATCACAAAAGCATCTGAACTCTTTGTAGATTCTTAGAAAGGTACAGGACAAATGGCATCATCAGACTCTCACGTTTCCTAACAGCTTCCTCACTATTTCTGGAAGAAAGGAGGGCTGGAGCTTCTTCCCAATGTCTTAAACAGCATCATCACCAAGACACCTCTTCCATTCACTTTTCTTAGGACCTGAATTGTTGAAATAATTTCAAGTATCTTACAAAATTAGTCTTTAAGCAAGTTCTGGATTCATTATACATCTATCAGAACCTCTAACAATAGGAACTTATTTAGAAAAACTTATTCAGGTTCAGGCCAACAGTTCATGCTGTAGAAATCAAGACCCTGAGGTCTAGTTACAACTGATTACTTGAATTACCTTACTTAAAAGTTCTTCAGGCTGTTAAACATTACAACCCTCTTAAGGCATTACTGGATTTTTTTCCATTTGCAGTTCTGCAGGGAGAGGGAGCTGCAGGACAGCAATTGGTGAGGGGCTGAGCTCTTCTCATGCACTGCAGGCATGGCTCCTCCCTGCTCCAATTCTTTCTCCTCAAGGCTACTCTAATTCACTCTTCCCAGTGTCACTACTGAGTTTCTTTGCACGTATGAGTGTGAAGAACTTACTGTTTCACAGAAAAATGTCTTCCCTGCATACACACAGCCTAATGACCTTGTGTATCCTGCAACAATTCTGTCCCTGGGAGAACTCCTGCTGATCTTTAATGAAAGCACAAGCAACCTTTGGTTTGACCGAGAATGGTATGTTCCTTTCCAACTTACACCCAAGAGCAAACCACGTGAGGATACAATTTGGCAACTGAGGCAGAAGCATCCCAATTCCTGCCAGCTGCTGCTGAGAGGTCTTTTGTGGGTCAAACTCCCTACACCACAACCTCAGCCACCTCCTGGTTCATGTTACTACATTATACAGCCTATAACTGTGTGCTGCTGCTGTTTGGATTTACCGGGTGAGGATGTTTCCTGTGAAGGATTTGTGATTTGCTGGGCAGGTTTCAAGCTGCCTTTACCAGCCATCTGCTTTTAGCAACTGCATGAGAGGATGTCGAGCCAGGTGAGCATTTTGCCTGACTCTGCTGCCATTCTAAGGCAAGGTATTTTAAATTTCGAGGGCAATAGATGTGACTTCCAGATGCACACAAACAAGAAGTATTTGCATCAAATGTATTAGAAATATATTGTCCCAAATTGGAAAGGGGAGGATGAAACAAAAAGCCAGTTCAGAAGTAAGATGGTAGCCCTGCTGTAGCCCCCCATTTCCCAGATCTCAGCTAAGCAATGAACTACGTCTGGGGCCCAGCAAAGCACAGCTAACAGCAGAAAGCCCTCAGCAGGAACAGCTGCGGTTCTTTGTGGCAGAACAGAAACTTTTCACGGGCAGCTGCTTTTCTGCCCAAACTAGCAGTATTTCAGAAACCCTCCAGTTTGTTCCCTGTTCCCACCTTTTCAACTGCTGTGTAGCGGCTGGACAGGTGCTTCCGTAAGTCTGCAATGTGGTGATCACACTTCTTCATGTCTTTCTTAAAGTTCTCTCTGAAGTTGAGCAGGGGTTTCTCTACCTCACTTTGAAGCTGGTAATGAAAATAAAGGAAGAAATGGCAGTAATGAGGAGTTGGGCAGTAAGTCCTGGCTCTTCACAGAATTGTTAAGGTTGGAAAATACCTTCAAGATCATCAAGTCCAACTATGAACCACTATGTTCACCCCTAAACCATATCCTCGAGTGCCATATCCACATGATTTTTGAAAACTTCCAGGGACAGTGACTCCACCACTGCCCTGGGCAGCCTGTTGCAATGCTTTAAAACCCTTTCTGTGATTTTTTTTTTCCCTAATAGCTAATCTTAACCTCCTCTGGTACAACTTGAGGCCATTTCCTTCTGCTGAGCAGAGCTCAAGACAAAGAGGAAACAATACACACTCTGCAGCTAAAGGCAATGACAGACAGTAACACTCCTCTTCCCCAAGAGTGCTCTGAATTAAGCTACTACAAAACTCATCCCTTTTTAGGAGACCTCTGTTAAGGGAATATTAACTGAAGGGAGCAAAAGGACAGAAATTTTGTCTTGCCCCCTCCCTCTCCAATAGGTTCTCTCTTTTTACACAACGAACAACAGGCAATATCCAGAGCACTGCTTTAGGTGCTTTGATTCTGGCCTAACTGATATAACTTGCTTTAAAAAACCCAATGTACCCGAACTAAAGCCACTAACCCTGGTTGCAGTGAGGCGAGTCCATGGGCAGTGGTGCCACACCTGCATTTCTCATATGGCAAAGTGAGATCCAAGAAGGCCACATTTTATTTATTTCTGTCAAGTATAAGGGAGCCTAAAGAAAAACCTGATTATTTAGTTGAAGCTTTTTAAGTAGTGGCAAGAAACCACTGGAATGAACTGCATCAAGACCAGACACATGACTTATCTTGACAGCCAGTAATTCCCAGCTCTGATAAGAGTTTGCATCATATTCCTCTTTGGCCTTCTGATACACAGTTTTGACAGCTAGAAAACGTGCTCTGGAGGGATTCAGACATTTCATCTCCTGTCACAGTTCAGTACAGTCTTTTATTGGACGGAGGTTACAAAGTCAGCCAAGACACTACAGCACACATTCTAGAAAGGTTAAACAAGTGGAGTCTGTTTAGGCAGATGAAGACTGGTACCTTGGTGATCTAATATGGTCTACAGCTACCTGAAGGTCAGATACAAGGGTTACTGAGCCAAATTCTTCTTCATAGGGCCAGGCAAAGTCACAAGAGAAAATTGAGCTTTGGGACGTGCAGGAAGAATACAATTTTAAAAAACAAAAAACATCACCAGAATGGTGGCTGGGCACTGGAGAAGGCTGACCAGAGAGATTATGAAATCTCTGTCCTTAGAGATACTCAAATCTCAGGTAGACAGAGATGTAGCTGACTTGATCCACTGTGGGTGATAGTCCTGCTCTGACTGGAAGTGCTGGACTAGAAAATTCTGGACAAGGTTTTCCTGACAATATCATCAGCATGGCCCCAGGCAAAAAAATAAAGACCTGAAGCGGTTATTGCCATGACAGTCTTCTTGAAGTCTCCTCGTGTGCTTGTATTTATAGCTGGCATGCCAGGCTGTACAGGCAGCAGTAGTGCAATAATATTTTATGTTCCAAGTACTGTGAGAGTGCTGTCACCTTCTCTGCTCTGTTCCTGACTCTCCATGTAGCAGTGGTATGAAGGACTGTCACAGAGGCTGTTCAGTGTCTTCAAGGCTGGCGTTTGTGTCTGAATACTCTTGGTGTGCTCTGCATCGCACTGCCTGCTTGTGCCAGCACTGACTGGGTTTGGTCGACTATCAGTGCGAAACAGAATTACTGCTTCTAAGAATCGCTTCTCTGAAAGTAATACCAAAAATCAGTATGTTTAAAAACATACTATGTTAATAAAAGGAAGTCAAAGCTAGGAACTCCCAAACAGGTATGGGAATATAGAATCATAGGATTGCTAAGGTTGGACAAAACCTCCAAGCTCATCAAGACCAACCATTAACCCAGCACTGCCAGGTCCAACACTAAACCACGTGCCACATCCACATGTTTTTTGCACACAGTGGGGAGGGTTTAAAGGATGCTATTGGAGTTTCTGTGCAGGGCTTAAACAAAAGTAAAATAATGAAAGAGCTCCTCTACATGGCCTGCCCACATGTAAACACCACACCAGGGTGCATTTCTTCCTCTTGGAAAACAATACAGGAGGACAATGGGGAGCAAAAAGTATTTCACTAATTACAGCCCTGATGTCAAAGTTTGAGGCACAGCAGCAGGTTACCAAGGCAGCAGCTAGTTGCCTGAGTAACCTCTGCAGAATCACTTATGAACAGTGCAGAGCTATAATTTTCCTCCAGAACATGGCTGTTGTGCTGAGATATCTGCCACTGTATTGAACTTGACCACCCACAGAGGTTAACATAACGTAACAGGATTCAAGAGCGTGTCACATGTGATGGAAAAACCCCAGATAAATACCATAATTTGTAAAAGAAATCTCCTTGGGCATCACTTGAGAGAAAACCCAAAAATAACATGACATTCCCAGCGTGCTTTTCAGAAAGGCTAACGATACAAAGAAGTCAGAGTTCTGGTTCTCTTAGAGAACTTAGAGCTCCGGTGAACAACCTTTAGAATCAGTTTTTCTCCTTTTTTTATGAAAAATCAAGGTTAGATGTGTTTTTATTTTCTCATCAGATAGATTAAATACACTGATTCGGGAAGCAATAATAGACAGAGTTTCAGTAAGATTGTTTGCCAACTTATTAATTTTTCTAAATTTGTACCATATGCATGGTGTATGCATATGCAAATGTTTTCCCCCACTAACATATACTGAAGGGAGATCCATACCAATTCAGGGCAAAAATCTTTGGAAAAGAAAGAACTACTTACCTTAGAAGAAAATTTGAGATGAACTTCTGCTTCATCAGCTAGACTCTTCTTGAGCTGAGCCCAAGCCTCTCCCAGTGTGCTGGAAGAACAGAGGGACAGCAATCAATGCCCTGTCTCTTACCCATCCTTCCCATGAGATCTGTCAGACAGATCTGGCACAACGCTTCGTACTATGTCTTGCTGAGCAAAATCATGGAAAAGGGATAACAGAAACCTGAGAAGACAACCAACCCTTGTGACCAAGGCAGAACTGTATTGGCATTGTATGTAGCAGATTTTTGAAAACACTGTTCATAACGGTCTCCAGTTACAGAGATGCCACAGCCTCCACAAGCAAGATCCTTCAGTGTCTTATCCTTACCATAACAAAGTTTTCACCAACGCCGTTTGTCCATTGCCTCTTCTACTTTACACCCTACTTTTGATGAACAGATTATTCTACTCTTCCTCAGAGAAGCTTTTCAGTATTTGAAAATTTCTGAATTGTCTTTTTCTTTTGGACACATTATTTCCGAGATGATGGCAGCTGAGGTACACTGCTCCAAACCCTCTACAACAGCCCAGACTCCTCTTAAAGCATCATTACCAAAACTACACTGTCTTCCAGTACAGGTCTTCCGGTTGCTAAACTGGTAACAGATTATTTTGTATCAGACGCTCTTTCTTCTACATATCTCAATATGATTGCTTTTTTTAGACAACAGCATGAAGTTGTTGATGAATAAGCTTGTGATTCACTATAGCCAGACCCTTCTCCCACAAACTGTTATGTAACTGTATCTTTCACATCCTGTGAAAGTATAAAACCTGGTACTTTATCCTCATTAAAATGCATTAATTTTTTTTCCCAGTTATTTATTCCAGTTTAACAAAATAATTCTGAGTTGCAATCTTTTCTTCGAACTATACATACTAACCCTCCTAGCTTTGTCTCATCTCTGATTACAGTCAAGCCATTATTTATTCTACCACAGGCCATTCATTAACAAAAACATTGAAAAAAACCCCTGGACTTGAGACAAACCTTATTTGATCTCAGCCCACAGCTACTTTCTCTACTTTACTTTTTGTAAATAGTGGGTATTTCCTACCTAGTTTTTTATACTAGGCTTTATTTAGGCCACCATTTCTCGTCTGCCTACAAGAATCTCCCACTGCAAAAATTTACACTAAATTAAGGGCTGTGATGCTTGAGTTACTCTTTTATTCCATCATTGAAGGAATTTAGGTTGGTTTGGCATTGTTCTGTATGCATCTACAACAACTGCTCATCACCTTAGTTTTCCAGTAAGTGCTTCTAGGAAGTTTGATGGTTTATTCTACCACTTTGCAAAGGTTAAATAAAGCTGAGTGATCTACAATTCCTGGCTCCTTCTATCTCCTCCCCACACCCATTTCAACAACAATGATATCTGACCCTTCCTGATAGCCTGAAAAATTGCCTGTCATGTGCAATTTTAAAATAATGGTCTGTCATCTCTGAAATTGCTCCAAGGAGTTGAGTTCTCAAGTATGGTGTTCATCAGCTAAACAACTTAGATTCACCTACAGAAGTGCTCCCAACATTTCCCCTAGACTCACCCCGAGATCTCCTCCCACTGCCCAGTTATCACTGACAATAACCATTTTATCTGATCTATTTAAGAAAAGGTGGTATTTCAGACTGATGAGCGTCTTCTACATCTCCTGTCCAGCTCCCGCGACTTCAATGACCATGGATTGTATCACCTCCTGTGCACTGTGCTCACAGCAACCCAGACAGAACCATCCCAGTACCACCAATGGGTCCCATCTTGTCACCCATCACATACATGATGGAGAGTCTGCTTATCATCAGAGGAGGGCAGAGGACCCTGGAGGGACAGCCCATACTTTGTGTCAATTCCACAGACTGCTGCACAGAAAAGCTGGAAAATGCTCAGTGGAGTGTGAGACCAGCAGTGGTAACTGCTGCTTGCACAGAGCATTTCCTGGGCCTCATCAATTCCCACGATCTTCTCACTAGCCTCTTCCTGGCCCTAGCCAGTTAGGCCAGGAGGAGAAATTTCAGCACAACCTCCTTCCATTCTATCACCTTACAACCCCTTGAGGCAGAGCACCACTGGACAGTGCTCTCAGCACCCTGCACTCTGCACGGTGTCCTCTCCAATTCCCTACTTCAACATTTCTTATGATTTGGTCCTCATTAGCTCTCTTTTCAGCTATTCTCACCTAGTTTCCTTCCCCTTTATTTTTTCAGGCATTCCCTTCTTCTCCCATTAGTGGTAGGAGAAAGTAAGAGGAAGATGTGGAAGAAAGTGGTTTTAGCTTTGCTCGGATCAAGTGAGCATCCACCCCTAAGGGGAAAGAAGGACAGAAACCATTGTCACTGTAGGTGGTTAGAGCAGTAACAGTCTAGTTAGCCTTTAGCAATCTCTGTCCTTGTATCCTGGAAGCTGAGCAAATACCTCGTGGAGCTTCAGTGCCAGCAGAAACACAAAGCTATGCCGAGAACAGTAATTTCCAGCCTTGGCTTTCAGTGCTTAGAGGGTTTGTGTTGGAACAGATAGAGCTAACAGTCTCTGATCCTTCAGAAGTGTCTTTTCATTATTACTGAGAACTGCAATCTAGGCTGAATTGCATTGTCTAATACCATCTCAAGAACTTCCAAAGTGTGAAAATGTTGTAAATAAGGGACAATCTGCTGCTTTTCTTGAAGGGTCAGACCTCCAATGAGAAGAGACTTTCTGTCCTTCCTCTGTCTGTCCTGCTTGATTGTACTGGCATTGACCTTACAGATCTACTCTCAGCAGTATATATATTCTACATATTCTTCCATTTTCTAAGTAATTTAGCATGTATACATGCCAATCCTGAAAGGACCTAGTCCTGGCTACAACAAGGACAGCATAAATACGATTGGAAATGCAATGTTTCATACATATACTCCTAAAAAATTTATCATTAACAACTCGAAATAATAAAACCAATTCTGTAGCAATTCCACCTTCCCCAACACATCCGGGGTGTTAATCTAAATAAACCTCTACTTGGTGAGAGAGTCGGGGGAAATTATATGTACCTGCGTGGGAGAAATGCCTTTTATGTTAAAATTCATCTTCTGTGAAAGTCACAGAGACACACTTACCCTTCTTCCTGAGCAGCCAAGGAATTCTGAGACAGTTTGGACAGGTTCTTAGCATATTCCTCCTCAATCTTTATCCTACACTCACATACACACCAAGAGAAAATAAAAAGACAGAAGTAAGTAAGCTTTAAGGCAGAAACCCACACACATAATTTGAAGAAATTCTCTGCATTTTAACAGATTTTGCCATAGGAATTTTTCTTTCAGTCTCCAGGGCTTGGCAGCTGTCTTCTCTCCTCCATATGCTAAAATGCAGTGGCAAGAGCAGGGCTATATGCAGGACAGCATGTGAGATAAAATTAGAATAAGCAGCTACAGTTCTGGAGAGCAAATAACAAGGACAGAGTGTTTCTGCTGTGGAACATGGACTGTCTGCAGAACCAGAAGCATGTGGTTCAGTCTGCTGTGAAACGTGAGGCTGCACATCCTTGAAGAAAAGATGAAGGGATGCAGTGATCCAGGAAAAATCCAAAGGAGGTTTGGGGTGCTGGATCGCACCTTTCTTAGGGACACAAAATGCTTCCTGCTCTGTTACAGGTGACAAAGCTGGAAAAGATGTGGCAGGGTCTTCTGTCATCAGCACGTGGTGGTACAGCCCCTTCCCCTCATTCATTCCACTCACTGCCCTGCCCTTGTCTCCACTCACTCAGAGGGACCACACCAGGAACAGGACCTGAGCTCGCCAGTGGCAAGGGTGCAGAAGAGGAAAGGTGTTGACACGCTACCACTGTGGAGGTGGCTGCAGGGAGAATGAGTGCAGCTGTGGAGTGTGGGGACAAGGGTATATGCTGACGGCCCAGCAGGGTGAAAAGAGCAGCTGCTGGTCCAGAGATGATGTGCATCATGTCTGAAACCATGTTCATCTCCTCTGAGTTCTTCTTACAGTGAAACAGTTGCAAGGCACACATGCTCCCAGGCAAAGCAAACATTTCTGTTCACTGGTTTTTGACCCAGCTTGCTCAATATAGCATTTTGAGAGAGCTGTGCGGCCCCTAGGTGGAACAACTCCTGATTATATGCCAATTATGTACAAACAGGGGCAAAACCTGGTTTGAAATCCATTTCTGTCCAGTGAGAAGTCAGAAGGTGAGATATTTTTGGCATGTCTGTTTGCAGTAACTAGTTGAGCAAGTGCTCTTTTGCGGAGCACATTTGAGATAAAAGGGGTCCCCCGAGATACCTAAGAGGGATCTGATATTGTGGGCTGCTGAAATATTCTGGTGGATGGTGTGGGAGTGAAAGTGCCACTCTGTTGTTATGCTCACAGATGTACAGGAGAGGGAGCAGGTATGTGTCCTGCAGCTGCCAGCTCCACAGCAAAGCAGCTGACTGGGCAGGCACTCTGGGGGACGCAGCTGGCTGAGGCCCAAGATGATACTGAGCTTGGTATGGCACAGTACAGCTACAGACCTTACCCAGGAGCTGGGGGTCCTCCTCTTCCCCCTCCCATGAGGACAAAACCAACCAGCTTCCCATGCCTGCTCTAACAAGACCAACAAACTGTCTAGTACCCAAGGCTACACTGGGTTAGGACCTATGGAAAGAGCTTTATCCAGACACATTTCACCTGACACACTCTAAATATGCTCCTCACTGGTCCCGGCCTTGGCCTAGGCTTCAAGTTTTTCTAGGGATTTCAAGTGTTACTGTACTGCAAGTGGATGGCACTACTAAAAGGGCAGACTGCCTGGTAAGGAGAAATAACATAAAAAATAACAATAAAAAGGTGAATTGTCTATTGCTTAAGAGCCCCAATTATAAGACATAAATTATTCTACCCCAGCCTGGAGTCCTGTCACCATCTGTGGCCAGAAGAGGCTAAAAACCATGATAAACCTCAAAGAGGGGAAAAAAATCTGCCTCTTGGCCCTGTCCAATATAAATACTCTGCAAACTCTGGATTGTGGTGACTGTGAAACACCAACATGCCATGACTCCTGAGTCCTGTGAGCCCACCTCCAGAAACTCACGTAGCTGTTTGGCAGTTATCCCACCTTCCCACCAAAAAAGCTCCAAGTTCTTGTTTCCACTAAATTGTCTGAAAACCTTCAGAATTGCACTCCCTTTATAGTCAGAATCGTTACAGGTTATAAGTGCATTTTGACCCATACTGTCCTTACTTTATTAGTTCTAGTTGCTATTTGGATGTTTATGTCCTGTTCTCTTATGCTTTTTTTTTTTAAAATAAAGTGCTTTGTTTTTCCCCACTCAAACAATTTCAGTCATGCCATGTTATAATGGATAAAGAAAAATGAGAGAACTACACAGGGAGGCAAAGATGATCTGATGTGACTGCCATGCAAGAAGAAACTAAACAAATTAAGACAACAGGGGGAACAGGGAGAAAAGGTGGTAGAGGATATATGACAGACAGCTACACAACTGCTGCTGTGGGAAGACCGTGATGATGAGTCTTCTTACACTATTTCTCCGGATTAGAGGGGAACAATGAAATTTTCAGACAACAGAAACATAATTACTTTTCCTGTAGTGCATAGCCTGCAGAAGTATTCCACAAATTGTTGCAGACAAACAGTGAAAGATGTATACAAGTATCTGCTGAATATGGCAGAAGCTAAATAATCTGCTATTTATTTTGCATTTTCTAAACATAGCACAGCATAATTAAAAGTGAGTGGCCAAAAGCCTAAGACAGTGATTCTTTGCTAATAAAACCACTACTTATACTTGGAGAGACTGGTGCTTCTCAGGGCAGTCTGCAGATTTTCTTGGCTGTTCTGGAGTGCTTCCTTGCATGCAAATACTGGACCTTATTTTCACTTTAGATTTAAGTAATTCTTTCCTTCTTTCATACCCACACTCTTGATCTTTTAGTTCAGTCAATTTATTAATTACTTTCCTCTCTTTCTTGAGGTCTGTCATTAAAATTCAAAGTCTGTATTATAACCCTAACTTTGTCAACAAGAACTGAATGAACATATAATTGCTCAGTCTATGATTGCTTTTTACAAGAAGTTCCTGTAAAGCATCTATTTGATAAACTAAATTTCACTTAGTTTGCCTCTTGTTGTATATTTGATGAAGAAATCTGGTTATCAAGTCGTATTCCAGCTTCCCATTGAAGGGCTGTTTTTATTAGCTGGCTGAATCTCATCTCCAGCAGGTTGATTGTACAGATGAAGAGAATTTTTCTGGCCAGGAAAACTCCTAGTTTAAATGTGGGTCTTGTATTCCCCAAGGCACCTGGTGGTCATCATGAAAATCTTATCAATAGTTCTGCCCTCTTAGCTGGAGATACAGATGGCCTGAGCTCTGTTTCCATGACTAACCTCTCCAGCTCAACAGCATCCTCCTCCTTTTCCACACAGAACAATCCTGATCCTTTGTTTCAGACAGATGAAAAATATATTCATCTTTCTATAACTCCCATCTAGACCCTCTTCACACTCAATTCCAAACCTTCTTTGTTTCCAGCACATAGTGAATCTTTTCTGTCTCTCCTCTCTAACGTGCCTGCCAAGGACACAGACATGCTCCTCCCCAGAGTCAGAGCTGCTCTCCTTGCTCTCTCTAATTTTACACCAACTTTCCTTCCTCTTGAATGCGCTTTGCTTTTATTTCTGTCAAATTTCATTATATATTACTTTCTTTGGAGCAGCTTTCCCCCTATTTTCCCTGGCCGCAGCTATCATAATTCTGCTTGCCTTCTCATCTTCTCCCTTAGCAAGCCTATTTCTCAATTGTATTTTTAATGTGCCAGGTTGTTCTTTCTTCTACCTCTGGTCACACTTTCTCACGGATTACAGAGGTAACTGTCATTCAGACTGTCTTACGTCAAAGGCTGCAGAAACCACACATGAATGCTCAGCCGTGTATGTGACCACCTTTATTGCCTGTGCTACTTTCCATTTTCCCACTGCTGCCGCCATATCCCTAGTATGAAAAAAAAGACACGAAGGAGAAAGAAAACAAACCACAAATGAAGCAACTATGTGCAAGTTCTTCCCAACTGAACTGCACACCAAATGCCAACAGAGGGGCCTGTTTTATGGCCTAGTTCTGTTCTTGCACCAGTGTTTATTCTCATCAGCACAATCACACCATGTCTGCAGCAGCAGAGTGGGAAGGCAACACCAACTCAGCACCAAGTGTCAACAGAGAGAAAATAACAGAGGACAGCAGCTCCTTCAACTGGTGCAACTGCCTCCAGGAGAGAACATCCATCAGCGTCAACGCCTTCCTCCAGAGAGCAAACACTGTTTGTACCCTATGGAGTGTCTGCTCTGGAGACAGGCTGAGAGACAGACTGGAAAAGTGAAGGCTTCAGGAACACCTTAGAGGCCCTTCCAGTGCCTAAAAGGGCTCCAAGAGAGCTTGAGAGGGTCTTTGGACAAGGGTCTGGAGTGACAGGAGAAGGGCGGGTAGGACTAGATTAGATGTTAGAAAAAAATTCATGGCTGTGAGGGTGGTGAGGCCCTGACACAGGTTGTCCAGAGGAGCAGAGGGCCTGGAACAAGATGATCTTGAAGGTCCCTTCCAACCCAAACCATTCTGTGATTCTGCAACTGGCTTAAGTCCCAGGTGATGTCTTTTTACATCTTCCTCTAGGAAACTGTGTCTATGCTCCACGTGAACAAATTGCTTCTCTATTTTTCAGACAAAATACTTCCCTTCTAAATATCATGACCACTCTGGTTCTTCCATGTTCATGTTTTTTTCCTTGAAGCTGCAGCTTAAAACCTTGGTTCCCTCTAAACAGACAGCCTGTGTGCAATACAACCGAGACTGACAGAGCAGGAGAGACAAGTGAGAGCTGAGGAAGGCTGGAGAGTGTGGATAGACATTAAAGAAGCATTAAATGCTCATTAAGAATTGGTAGCATACCTTTTATGCAGTTCAAGCGATATCATTAATGTACTGAAGGAATATCTAAATCAGGAAAAAACAATTGCCATAAATATTTGGTAACAAAGTGCTAGTTACCTTTCTCGAACAAACTCTGCCATTTCTTTCTGCATTTGTTTCCCTTTAAGTTGCTTTTGAAGAAGAATTTCAAATCCCGACACCGTATTGTTCCCTTGTGAGTCCTTTTTATCTGCCTGAAAGAAATAAAAGGAGGTTCAACAAAAAGCTATGGGGACTAAACCCAGAAAGATGTGGTTCCCAGCAGCAGCTGCCCAGCAGTGGGGCCTGAGGAACCCTCCTATGAGACCAGCTGATGGCCACAGCACCTCAGTCCCTCTGAAAGGAGTAGCCCAACACTTTCTCTTTCCCCCTCCTCCTATTCCTTTTTTTTTTTTTTATTTAAACAGGGAAGTTTACACTTATTTTTAGCTAGCATAAAATGATGTGGGGGCCACAGCAGCAGCACTGCTGTCCTTTCTGTCCATGACCCTTCATAGCTGGTAATGTCACTGGGCAAGTGTCAGCCCCGAGGGCTCAGCTTGCAAAAAGAAGGGATCTTGGAGCCAGCACAGGGGAACTGCTGGGGCAGAGGGGGGACACTGCTGCTCCTTCCAGGGGGAACACAGCCCTAAATGACCTTTAACGACTGCCAAGTTCGACCCTGATTTGTACTCACAAAAATACAGCCAGTCTGCATGGATCTGCTGTAAAACAGGGTAAACCAGCAACTTGTCCCGTAGATTACCACCATACACTCCATCCTTCACCATTTGTTTCCTACACAGCCCAGTAGACCCTTTGCTCCACTGACTTCAGTGTTGCTACAAGGACCAACAGAGTTTTCTCTCTGCTGCCTCTTTTCTCTCTCCTCTCTATGTTCATATTTCAGTATTTCATTTCCTACCCCCTTCCCAACAAACAAATTCTCAGAGAACATTTCCCTAAGTACTACAGTTTTGCTGCAATCCCTTAGGTGCTGCACAATTGCCTAGAGAAAAATGCCACACTAATCAAACCACGAGACTGGTAGGACGCCCCACTGGTGACCAGCCAGTTGAGACAGCAGGAGGAGTGGAGCTGATGGAACAAGGAGGGCGAGCTGTGGACATGCCATAGATGACAAGGCCAAAGCAGAGGAACGTCCTGGGAGTGGAGTTATGGGAGGATAAAAGTCTGCTGAAGAAAGGCAGCTTTAAGTAGAGTTTCACTAAGAGCGAGATTAACCAACCCAAAGAGCCAAGCAGTGGCTGAGCCCTAATAAAGGCAACCAAGCAAGAGAGGGACTTCTGTAAGACATGCATAAAATCAGTCTGTATGCCATTAATGATTTAGGGTTCACTGGGATCAGAAGACTGGAAGGAACCGAGGAAGTTTTGTGATAATGTGACCATTTGCAAGTATGACAGCGTATTGTAGCAAGTCCCTGATATCAGCCGTCACGCCAGCATTGGGGAAGCCCAACAGGATGTGCTGCTGGGCATCCAACACTGACACTTTTTTTTAAGACGGAAACGCTTCAATAACTTATAACAGAAAACACACATGGAATTCCTAAAATCTTCATTGTTGTCTTCTTTTAAAATATTTATTTGTAGTATTCTTCCCACCCCAAAAAAATATTTTCCAGTAGAAGAAAAGTTTTCCAGTAGAAGACTTTTTCTATCAGCTCCATGCTCCAAGGATTATTGCATCATTTTAATCTGATTTAGGAACCTGAAAGCAGAGCTGAGCATGAGAGGGCACACTCAGAACCAGACACTGAAGACTTCTCATGCTGCAGGCTGTCTTAAAACTACTCAACTTAAGTTACAAATAGGCCTGTCCTTCACAAACCTCATCCTCTAAAAACCTCATTTCTTCTCTGACCTCCAGAATATCCCATGGGAGGGAGTTTTAGAATTTAAAATACATTTTGTAACTATCTCCTTGTTTTAGAAGGGACATCCCCTGCTTCCTTGTGTATTCCTAGCTCTTGTGCTCTGGGAAACACTGAAATAATATTCCCTGCCAGACACCTTGCTATCCTATGGACCTATGGATCTGTTGGAGCGAGTCCGGAGGAGGCCACTAAGTTGGTCACAGGGCTGGAGAACCTCTGCTATGGAGACAGGCTGGGAGAGTTTGGGGTGTTCGGCCTGGAGAACAGAAGGCTCCAGGGAGACATTATAGTTCCTTCCAGTGCCCAAAGGGGTCCTAAGAGAGCCGGAGAGAGACTTTGGACAAGGGCTTGGAGTGAAAGGACAAAGAAGAATGGTTTCAAACTGACAGAGGGTACGGTTAGATCAGATATCGGGAAGAAATTCTTCCCTGCGAGGGTGGTGAGGTCCTGGCACAGGTTGCCCAGAGAAGCTGTGGCTGCCCCATCCCTGGAAGTGTCCAAGGCCAGGTTGGATGGGGCTTGGAGCAACCTGGTCTAGTGGAAGGTGACCCTGGCCATGGCAGAGGTTTGGAACTAGACAAGCTTTACAGTCCCTACCAATCCAAATGATTCCGAGATTCTGTGATTCCATCCCCTTCCTGATGCACAGCTCTTCTGCCTGAGGTATTTTGAGATGTGTGGCTTGTCCTATATCCTCCCCGTTTCCTGACCCAATCCATCTCCTGACAGATGTGCTTGCCTTTCTGAACACTTCTCTGATGATCGCCCACATCTCAGACTGGTCAAACGGTTTCCACAAGATCTTCACTGGCATCGCCAGTCTCCCTGGTACTGCCCTTACACACTGTATCTCAGCCCAAATTCTCCGTTACCTTGTGCCACAAATCAAGCTGTTTGTTCCACTTTTTTGGAAGCTCTGGAGCTTCTATACGGCATGTGGCTGGCTGCCTACTTACCCAGAAATAATCACAGTAGCTCCACTCTGAAGGTTTCAGCAACTGCTGCTCTGGCATTACGTCAGGGTGGGGGAAAGTCACACAGTTGATCTGTTAAAAAAAAAAAGAAGAAAAAAAGGGAGTTAGACAACAATGAAATTTAGCTGTTGATGAGAAATATGCAAATGAAAGTTTATATCCATGCACTTCCCATCAGAAAATCCGCAGTGAATGCATGACAGTGAAGAAAAATTCCTTGTTGCATGGAAACAGTGGCTAAGTATTCCCAGAAAGCTCTTCTATGCAAGCAGGAGCGTCAGCTCAGAGGAAAATAAACTACCCATTTCACATGAGGGAAACCTACTGGATTTGGAAAGCACCATGTGGGGAGTTCTCCCAGATCCCTAAGAACTGTGGTAAAAAACTTTATGTGAAACACCCTGAGCACACCCTCAACACAGAAACACAGTGAGCATCAGAAAGCGCTGCAGGCACGAATGGCGTATCTCAGCAAAAAACCTCGGCTATCCCAGTCTCCTATAGGATTACAAAAACCAGGTTATTTTTTCAGTGCACAGCCCTTCCATCTATCTCAGAGACTTTTTCAGATGAAAGTGATGGGCCCTGCTACAAGGAACAGGGGCTCTCTGAGGTCAGCGAGCCTTCAGTGTGCAAAAACCACAGCAATCTGTGAGGCAGGACTCATCACATGGTCATTAAACAATGGCATAAAAAAGCCCAAGTCCTCATTAAGTTATTGCAGTGGAACATGCAGCCTGATAAAAGCACAGTGAAGGCTAAGAGCATGACAGCTACTGCAGAACATGCTGCAGAACAACTCTGGACACAGCCAAGCCCTTCAGAGGATGCACCAGTAATAGTCAGAGCTCACTGCCAGTTTATAATGCTTGCCCCAATTCCCTGCTGAGCAGGTCCCTAAGATCAGTCCCTCTCAGTGCACCCACAGGGTCACGGGACACTAAGAGTACTTGGGTATTAATCAAGGAACCAACAGATACTCGGGATGGGAGACTCACAGATATAATTGTATGGGTGTGGGGTTTTGTTTTGGATCAGTTAATGCTCACAGGAAATCCATACACAAAGCTGTGGGCAGGGTTAGCACAGCTGCATGGGCAGACCCAAAGGCAGTGCTCACAGGCAGTGAGTCTGCCTTTGGGCTATTGAGAGAGGATCAGAAAGGATGCGGGTGCTGACACAGTGCAAACCCCCCATGCCAGAGCAAAGCAGACAAAGCCTTTAGCTGATACAAGGCTGCTCCTACAAACCCACACTGGCTCTGCTGCCATCTGCCCAGGCTGGAGGTTCAGCAGTTTTCCTGTAAGTGATGCAAGAGCTTGTTCTACATAAATCAGTCTGCCCAGAGCATGCCAAGTCCACTTCAAAGCAGGCTGAGGACCCTGTACCTACACTGTCTTTGGTTGTCACCTCAGCCAGATCCTAAACCATGAGTCTTCCCTTCCAGTTTCCATCAGGCTTCAAAACTGATCTGCAGGAGGTCAGAGTTCAAGGTTTTGCAGGCAGCAGCCATGCACTAGTGACCCTGCACCTCCAACTAGAGTCAACCTCTCCAGCCAGAGCCTGTATCATCTCCAACCAGAGCCAGCCTCTCCAGCCAGAGCCTGTATCATCTCCAGCCAGAGCCAGCCTCTCCAGACAGCACCGGCCTCCACTGGCCACAGGGTCTCAGCAACAGACAACACTGCAAACGCCCTCCCTGCTCCCTGTCAGAAGAGTTACATCAGGAGTTACAGAACATCAGCTCAGTTCAGACTGGGATGGCCATGCAACAGCGGTGCCAGTGCTCCCCATCACCCAGACATCTCCCTGAAGACAAGCCAGGGGACATACCACTGTAGTCACACTCAGCTGGGCTTGCCTGTGCTGCTGCAGTGAGCCTCTCAGCCCCCATGCTGACTTCTGTCACCACTGCAGCCTCCATGAGAGATGTTTCACTGAGGACACCTTCTATCTCTGCTGAAGTTCTCCTCTCCTGTCCCTTCCCTGTCAGCAAAGTTCTCTCAGAAAAACTGCAAGCCCATCTTGCCCTGGTTTTTTTTAGATAGGTAGGGTTACCTTCCCTCCTCCATTCAGGGATAACCAAAAAACTAAAAGCCCATGAGCAGATCTCCCCCAGAAGAGGAGTTGGCATCTGTCCCCCGGGTACAGTTGATGCAAGCAGGGGGGTGCAGAGACGCCTGCGGGCTCTGCAAAGCTCTGGCATGAGCCAGTAAGCACTGGCTCAACACCCCATTAGGGGACTCCTCTCTCCCCTGCCAGGAAGCTTCAAACTGATCATCCCAAATGTCTCAAAAATACTGTCTGGAAACCTTCAGCAAAACTATTCCTTTCAGGCAGTGTCTGATAAACATTGGCCTGGACTGCTACTGGGCTGCTGAACAAGGCCTGACAGAACACAGGTTTCACCTCGCTTCAGAGATCATCAGATCCAGAGAAGCTGTGACTGTCCCACTGCTGGAATTGTTCAAGGCCAAGTCGGATGGGGCTTGGAGCAACCTGGTCTATGTCCCTGCCAAGGGAGGACAGAGAAGTGGAACGAGATGAGCTTTAAGGTCCCTTCTAACCCAAGCCTTTGTATGACTCCTCTTATGATCCTATGAAATCCAGTGCCACTGCTGAGCACGGGTTGCACTGGTACTTGGTCATGCCTCTGTGCTGGCACAACCACACATCAGTTCTCAAATAATACAACATATTGCAGTTAGTTTTGCCTCAAAAAAATGAGATGGCCTCCAGAACCCCTGCACAATCACTGTCACATATCACAGAAGGCAAACTGACTCCCGCGAGTGAGCAATGCTGCAGCTCATCCTCACGGAGAAGGGAAGATGCAGAATTGTCAGCAACGGCAATGTTACAAGGAACCACATTAAGGTACATGGTGTCAAGACAGGTTTACACAGCTTCTGGATTTGAAGATTTCTGTCTTAGATGCTGTATTTCATATTCACTGAATAAAAATCTGTATGATCTCACAACACCTGCATGCCAGCACTTTCAGCCACTCCAGTCCCTCCTACCTGGCAGCCTGCACAAAACACTGCCCTGAGCACAGCTATTCTGTATGCTTACACAATACACCTCATGAGCACCCAGGACAAGATGCTGACTCTCAAGAGCAGACTGCCAAGCTACAGGAACTCAGGATTTAGCTCAAGTTAAAAACAGTTAGCAGCACAAGGCAAAAGAGTTAAGGAGACTGCATGAAGTTTCAGGATGCTGGAAGTGATTCACATCTCCCCACCAGAAGCACCAATACAGCACTGGTGAAAGGACAGCTATTCTGGTTTCCACTGTGCTCATACTGGTGGTCTCACAAAGAATGGCTGGGATGTCCACTGTGGAAACACAGTGCTGAGTGTGCTTTGTGTTGTCCAAGATGACTTATTTCAACTGGGAAATGACCAAGTGCTTCCCATGAAGACAGCAGTGTTTTCAAGGCAGATTTCAAGGGCCCAACATTTTCACACTGGATATTGAGAAGGGGGAAAACAAGCACCTCCTAAGTGTATTTTGCAAAAGACCAGAACACCGGGCATCACAGAATCATAGAAACATAAAATATCCTGAGTTGGATCACTGCATCATGGCACTGTGCACCAGGACAGGGAGGTGATGTGCAGTGGGGAGCACATACAGTGGCACGCAAGTTGTTCCCTACAGTGTAAAAATCTGCACAGACAAAGACCAAGGGAAATTCCTATTCTCTGCTAAAGGCAGTGCCTGTTTCACAAAAAAGTAAATCTGTGTCAGTTGGAAACTGCTGATTAGTGATATCACAGTGAGTCTTAAAGTTAATTTCCTGAAGCATTAACCACAGAGTCATTGGAAATGCCCAGGCTGGGACTCGTGACGGTGCCACACTGCAGTGGACTGAACTCCATGCATGCAGCAGGAAGAGGAACAGTGAGTATGCACATCAACAGGTGATGAGAGTAGGATTAATTCATATGTTTCTCAAAGAATGTCATCAGACTCAAAGATTTAGGAATAAATCAAACATTCTTCACTTCTCAGAAGACTATCTAGAAATGATGCTGAATTGTCTGGACAGAGTCATGAGGCCATTTGGGTCTAGTATCACTTTTAAAAGGGAACTGATGTCAGAATTAGAAAACTAAAATGTAGAAGCTTTTGCAGTCTCACAAAAAAAAAGAAAGAATTATTTGTGTGGTAAACAGAACTTAACCGAACTTATACCTTTCTACACTAAGTCCTAGCAGGGGCATGGAAAGTTTCAAAGCTCTAGAAATATTACTAAAAACTATATATGACTGCATAGGAAATCTCGTGATCTTTCTCTCCTTTCATCACCACAGATTTGTTATATTTAAACAAGAGCTCTTGGATTTGTATTTCCTAACAGTTCTTAAACTTCTCAGGATTTCCCAGCAGGAGGGGAACACCAGGCTGGTAGTGAGCAAGACACAGTCGTACACCAGTAGTGGCGAGAGGGCGTGGCATTCCCCCTCTCCCTGTCCTCCCTCTGAAATGCTACTTTTCTTTTTTCTAAAAGTAAAGACAGTTGGAAAAAGCACTCTATTTCACCAGCTTAGTCCCACTGATGAGCTTTTTGACTGATGGTGAAGACAGCCAAAGCATCTCACGATGATGTCCCCATGTCTGACAGCACTAAACAGCTTGATCAGTCCCATGAACAGTGACGTTCCCTCCACACGAGGGACCACTGCCCTTACTAATCCTGAGGGACCACACTCTCACTAGTCACATCACTGACAGCTGGGCAGGCGCTGTGCAAGGTCCAAATTCAAACCCATGGCTAATCTCTCAACAATGCTGACTCACCAGCAAGGCCTAACAAAAGCTTGCAGAAGTTGACTATTGCAGGTGTAATTGCCAGTAAAAAACAAAACAAATTAAAACACATATCTCAGGTAATGATGGAGTCACAGAACATGAAGAGAAAACAAGGTGTGATGACCTGCATTACATTCTCACAGACTCCACCGGGACAGCCAAAGTGATAATCAGCTTCACCGTGATATTAAGTTCTCATCCAGCCTCTTCACTAATAAAAATAATGGCTGTTGTCAGCTTGCAGTAGAGGGAAATTAAGCAGGGCTAATTCCCAAATATGAGCTGAGTAAATCTTCCCAGCAGCTTGTCCTTCCAGCTGCCCCTGGCCATGCTTGGCACCAGAAAATCTGTGAAAGAGCCACTGGATCATGAGGACAGAAAAAGGTACAGAGTTAGAGAAGACATCCTGGTAAAAACATGGTGACAACAAAGCTTGGTGGGACACACACACATATACACACATACACACACACAGGATCAGAGAAGCAGCACAAATTGATACATTTCTCTTGACAAGCTGTATGCCAAACTCAATGGATTAAAATACTTCTGCCTGTGTACTGATCATAATCAAATGCAATTATACTCTTAATAGCTAAATATTCCAGCTCCTATTCCCATGAGCATGTTGGCAGTCAGGGTAAAATGAGCTGTTTACATTGTAGGTATTACATTCATTATGTTTGAGACACAAAAGGGTGACAGAAGAGGAAAAGACACAGGGAGCCAGGTGAATGCACAGGGTTTGCACAGAAGCAACAAACTTTTTTGGGTTGGACATGTACATTAATCTCCTGGATTTCAAAGTCTCTGGAGGCTTTGAAGTTGCTACCAGCACTCACCAGTAAATGATACATTGCTAAGCAACATGAATAAAACAATAATAATTTGATCAAGGCCTAGATAATCAACTACATGTTTATTACATAAGATACTACATAAATAAATTAGCAGACAGCGGGTAAGCTTACTGTGCCATGGTGAACTGACTAAAGTAGGGTAACATTTTTGCTCATTTCTTCAGCTTAAAAATGCACATTATTTTTCCTGATTTCTGCATATTCACAGCACCTTAACACAGCAAAGCTGTGCCAGATTGCCTCACTTCAGTATCTTCTTTACAGTGTCATCTGAGACCCCAAAAGTACAACATCCAACTCCACTAAGTCAGTTCATATTGCAAATGGAACCGTTTGGGTAAAACAACCAAATGCAAAGACTGGAAGAGACCTCATAAGAGCTTGGGCACAGATAGAGGCTTGGGCAGTTTGAACTCTCCCCAGACAGGGAAGCCCAGGAATGACTAGGTTGTGTCTAGGTAGCTTCAACATCATTATTTTGCCTGTGGTTTTAGCGCTGGCAGGGTGATGCTGCAGCTACGGTACAACAGCAGGGAAGAACTGACAACCAAAGTCCTCATTGTTAACAAATGTATTGATTCCTTCCTATTTCAAAGGGAAGATTCTGCCAAAAGTGTTCAGGAGCCCTCTTTACTTGGTCTGTCTGTAGAAAAGTTCAGGGGTGATTCATCCCCCTGCCAAGTCAAGGGGTTTCTGACAGTATCTACCATGCAGTCAGCCCCAGGGCAGAGGGGAGAACCGTGCTGAATGTGCAGCCTCACCCTGTGCTCATCACAACCTTGCATTCATTAACGTTGTGTCAGATGCAGAGCACAGCAGCAGGAAATCCAAAGTTCCTGCACGTAGGCTGCCCCTCTTCCCGTCTGCAGCATGTGTTCATTGACGTGTCCAACACATGCAGTCCGAACACCAGCACTTTCCAAGTCTTGCACTATCCTGACAAGGTACTAGAGAATTCTTCAGAAAGAAACCCACACTCAGGAACACCTTATAATCAGGCAAGTTTCTTGCTCTTCAAGTGATACGTAGATCTGTTCCTGAGTTGATATCCCCCTGCATATTCTCCATTTAACTCTCCTTTGCCTATCGTAAATGATCTCTTCTTCAGAAATCAGCTAGCAAACCATCCAGCCTAAAAGTAGTGAGTGCACCTTGAAACTCACTACAAAACCAGCAGACCACACACCTGCACTGCTGCTTCTTAAGTAAGCATCCGTATTCTGTGCAACCAGCAGCTTCCTAACACCTCTGATACACCCTGTTGGGGTTTCCCTTCCAAAAAAATGGAAGACTGTGTTGGTAACAATCACTGACCAAAGAGGAAACACCAGATTATTCTTCTTATTGGGCGCACACAGATGGGAAATACTCCAGCTCACACCTGCCTTCAGGATTTCCAGAAGCTGCGTTCCTAAATGCTGGCTGGATGTAGAAGAGGGAGATGCATTCTGAAGAAGATGGGAACGAGCTCCCACTTCTCTGCTGAAGGCAATGACGCAGCGATAGTTTGGCTGCAGCCGCTGCTCAGAGTGAACATCACCTGATGTCCACACCTTGTGTGCCAAAGGATTCCAGTTTGGAGGGAGGTTTGATGGACCAAGAGCCTCAAAGCTAACCCTAAAATTCCCCTCTACAAGAAGAGGTTCTGCCTGA
This sequence comes from Corapipo altera, assembly GCF_003945725.1. Classification (NCBI taxonomy): domain Eukaryota; kingdom Metazoa; phylum Chordata; class Aves; order Passeriformes; family Pipridae; genus Corapipo; species Corapipo altera. Next base: position 219,552 of record NW_020885038.1, read on the forward strand.
GCATCGCTACAGACCAAGGAAAAGCATCTGACAGCACGCTAAGGACATGCCCTGCAGCTCTGCTAACTAGATCATCCACACATCAGCTGGAGAGGCGCTAAGCAAACAGAACCTCCTAAGAGACAGGGGAAAACCTTATATTGTTTTACAGTTTACACTCCATATGAGATTTGTTTTTCACAATTCTGTCTGGATGGAGGCAATGGTTTGGAGCAAACAGCTGTTAAAATTAGCTTATTTTTGTCTGTCTGATGCATTCTACTTGAAAGCTTTGGACTTCTGCTGAAGAAACGCACGCTCAGTGACCCTGACATAACACACACTTTCTTGCTTTGCAGATGTTACCTGATGGTACGTGGGCTAGCAAATACGAAAAACCACCCTCAATGAACAGCCTGAGTCCTCAGCCCTGGAAACAATGGGGATTGCAAAAAACCAAGCACTCCTGCTCTTGTGCTGTGCCCTGCAGCCCAGTGTAACCCACCCAGTAACGATGTCTAGTCCCTCTGGTCACCATGTTCAGCCTATGATTTGCTCCTACCCCACTGATTTGAGCAGGCAAGGGTTGCATTTGGGGGCTTGGACATGCCTCCTCCTCCAGCCACTGTAGCCCCCAGGAGCAGCTGATTTCCCAGGACATCTGCGAAAATGCCCAAACCAACAGATTTATACTTATTTCAAACCATACCACTCTCCCAATACGCTAATTACAATAATAACATTTGCAACAACTGATTTTGATAATCAAGTATCAAAATCACTCAAGTGTTTTTTTCAAAAACTGTTCAAGATTTTTTCTCCCCATAGAAAACTGTACCTTGCACGGCAGTGACTGACCCACTCTGCAGTCAGAGACACCTGTATGTGCACCTTTCAAACCCTGGTCTCTGTCACCAGCAACCCAGCCTACTGATGAATAAATCCACAGGCTGCGTGCGATAATATAGACAATTATCTCCTCCTTGTAGTAACATTAACAGGGATGTATAACACTGAATTATTCCTTTTGCTCTTGTGGATCTGATATCCTGACAATGCTCGCAGCTGTAAGTATGGTTATTGCCTCACCTTTATCACTGTAATTAATTTATCTATTCATTTCTTTCGATTTCCATTTAAATAAAACTTTCTTTTCCCAGTCACTTTCACTCATCTATTTTGTTTTCCTTTCTGTTTTTAATCGTTTGTCCTCCATTGAGGGGCCCAGATATGCAAACTGTGTTCCAGATGGGGTCACCAAGCACAGAAAAGATATTAATGTCTGTAATCATGCTACTGAGAACATCTTTATCCATAACATAGAATCATAGAATGGTTTGGGTTGGAAAGGACCTTAAAGGCCACTTTGCTCCAATTTCCCTGCCCTGGGCAGGGACACCTTCCACTAGACAAGTTGCTACAAGCCCCATCCAGCCTGGCCTTGAACACTTTCAGGAATGGGGCAGCCTCAGCTTCTCTGGGCAACCTGTGCCAGTGCCTCACCACCCTCACAGGGAAGAATTTCTTCCTAGTATCTAATCTAAACCTGCTCTCTTGCAGTTTGAAACCATTGTCCCTTGTCCTGTCACTATGTGTTCTTGTGTAAAGTCTCTTCATTGAGTCAATTATATTTAATCAAATATTAAAAGCAAATGTAAGATTAACTTCATACTGAAACTTAAAACCTTTGCCTATACTATCTATCAGAAATCTTCATTTGGACACTGGCACAAGAAACCTTCTGACACCTCTTTGAGAAAAAAATACAGATTCTTTGAGAAAAAAAATAAACATCCTGCCCTGGCAGAGCAACGATCAACCTCCGCTGTTTGTATTTCTCCAACCTTTCAGTGCTTTTCCCGACACAGAAACTGTTGTTGGGGGGGAGGTGATCAGATGAAGTTTTTTCAGGACACCTAGTTCACAGTCTGAGGTACCGCGTTCCCTCCTGCTCATCCTAGAACCAACGAAATCAACAGGAAAATGCGCCTGGACTCCTGCCTAGGACAGCGATCCCAAAGCCTCCCTGGGTTTCTTAGGGTTTAAACACCAAAATGCCGAATGAAGGATGCTCTCCCCGCCCGCCTCCCCCAGCCCCACTGCTCGGGGAGCCGCACGGAGCCCCCAGCGGTTCCCCCCGGCCCGGTCCCCCGCACTCACCGTCAGGCTGCTCTCCTTGCTCTGCCGCCGCGGTGCCGCCGGGGACCCCGGGCTCTGCGAAGAGAACCGGAGCGCATCATCACGGCCGCTCTCGGAGCCCAGCATGGCTGCGCGGGGCGGGGGAGAGGCGGATCCCATGGCACGGCCTGGCTCGGCTCGGCACGGCCCGGGAGGGGGAGCTGGAGGAGGCACCGGCCGGCGCTCCGCCCCCCGCCCCCGCCGCGCGGGGCTGCGGGCGGCCCGGGCTGAAGCGCCGTGGGGACGGAAACCGGTTCTGCTGTGCCGTGCGACGATGGCACCCGCTGTCGGGGACAGGGATGGAGACAGTGTCCTCCTCTGCCATGGGATGAGGCGGGGACATCACACACCCCTGAGGACAGGGACAGAGGTCCTGGTGTCCCGTGGGGTGGCACTTTGCCCTCCCGGATATGGGGACAGGAACAGGAATGGTGGCAGGGTCTTGCCATGCTGTGGGATGGTGACAGTGTCCTGCTGTCTCGTGGGATGCCATCGTGCCCCCCCTGGAGATGAGGACAAGGGTCCTGGGGTCCACAGGGTGCCATTGTGCCCCAGTGGGGACAGGGATGGTGGCAGTGTCCTACCATCAGACAGTTCCTGCCTGCCTGTGGAATGGTGGCATTGTGCCCCGCAGTTCCCCCAGGCTGACAGTGCCCTCTGTCCCTGTTGCAGGGTACATACTGGGATCCCTGGTGGAGCTCAGATGCTGTGACAGCTGATCTGCAGCACACAGGTCGCTCCTGGCATCATCACTGGGCTGTGTCGGGGACTCCCACCCCATATCCCACTGCCCAGGCACCCAGTGCTCATCCTGGGACTTGATGCCCAGCAGCAGCATCATGCCCAGCGCCGCACACATGCAGTTCCATGGCTGTTCTGCTGTTCCCTTGGTGGCAGCTGTGACAACCTGAACAGGCAGCACTTAGCTGCTCTCTAGGAAGCCATAAACAAGGGCTGGCCCTGCGCCCAGCACAGCACAGCTCTGCGTTGTTCTCAGTTGTGGCTTTTTCCCCCCTTGACCTGTTTCCAAGAAATGTAGCTGAGCTTGCCAGAGGGATCTTGCCAGCGTTTGTTTGCATGGTGGCTGCTACCCAGGTCTAAGAAAGCACCCCAGCGAATGCCTGGGAGCTGCTCCACAGTGGGAAACAGCCTGTACTGGGAACACACAAGGAGGTAGTCAAAGTAAAGCAGTTTGGGATGGCCCAAGATACACAAGGAGAGGGACGGGCCAAAAAGACTTTGAGGGTGTAGAGCACAGCTTCTTGCAAGCAAGAGTTTATGATCAGATGTTTTCCCTACTAAGGACTCTTCTGCAAAAGCTGCCACAGCTTCCAGGAAAAGCAGGCTCCCAAGTGGGCGTGGACACAAGCTGTTCTGAGAATTAATGACACCAACAGCCAGTTAAAGATTCAAAACTAGTTCAAAGCAGGTTCAAAGTAGGGATGAAGCCAGGACTTCCATTTGGAAAAACCTGTAATAAAGGACCAATGGAAAGAAAATATCATGGAGACGATGAAGGGAATGAAAAAAGTCGTGAAAGGGATTTTTGACAGGCTGATGGTTGAGTCATTTGAGCAAAGCAGTGCATAGCACTGAAGGACTGAGAGCCGGAGTTGTTCAGACTGGAGAAGGCTCTGGGGAGATCTTAGTGTGAACTTTCAGTACCTGAAAGCAGCGTACAAAAAGCTGGAGAGGGGCTTTGGACGAGGGACTGGAGTGATCGAACAAGGGAGAATGGCTTCATACTGACAGAGGGCAGGCTTAGATTAGTTATTAGGAAGAAATTCTTCCCTGTGAGGCCCTGGCACAGGTTGCCAGGCTGCGGCTGCCCCTGGATCCCTGGAAGTGTTCAAGGACAGGTCGGACAGGGCTTGGAACAACCTGGGATAGTAGAAGGTGTCCCTGCCCATGGCAGGGAGTTGGCACTGGATGGTCTTTAGACTCCCTTCCAACCGAAACCATTCTATGACTCTGTGACTCCCCACGTATCTCAGATGTGAATTTGACCAAAAAGATGTCCATGAATTTGAGTGAGACTCAGCACTGTAAAAAGAGAAGGTGGCAAATGTTGCTACAAAGGAAGTTCTGGAGGAGTCAGTTAATCTGACCTGTGTTTCAAGCCTAATAAAAAAACATGGGGGTTGGATACCATGAGAATTTTTTTTTGCACAAGGATTAACAAAGTGCTGGACTGTATCATGAGAGATGCCATGAACCTAAACCAGAAATACTGACCTAGATGAGACAGACCACCTGAGGGCCAGGCTGAAGGCCACCAGTTAGAAGGCAGTGTTCGAGAAAGGGGGTTGAGGCAAAGAGGGGCATTTGGCAGACAACACAAGAAACAGGGAACATCAGAAAGACACTGATAGCACCAAACAAGCCACACTGGCAGCAGCACACCAGTCAAACATGCATTCCCCCGTGGGTATTTAGGGAGTTGCACTGCAAAGGAACTGGGGGAACCAGTGGGTGAGGAAGCACGACCCAGCTGGAGTGCAACCCACCAGCTATGGTAGTCACATGGTAATATGGTGATGGCAGAGAGCGAAAAGTTTCATGGGAGGAGCTGGAAGAGGGCCCTGTGCTGCATCTGCAGACCTGCTGGGAAGACTCTTGCAGGGACATGATGTGGTGCAAGAAAAAGTGCAGAGATATTTATTGGAAATTTGGACAAATGGGCTGGGGGAGGCTGGCTGTCCACGGGTTGTAGGTTAGCCCAGGGTGATGTGGTGGGTGAGGCACTGAGGAGGGGCTGTGAAAGGACAGGCCGGAGTAGATGAAGTCATTGAGAAAAAAGCTTTGGACAAATTCTTTCTGTATACTGTCTTTGGGACAGAAAGCTGGAGCTGCAAGAAAATACAATGAGGCACAGACATGGGCAGACATGGGAGTGTAGAGAGAGGACTGTGCTGGACACAAGCCCAGGCTTCAGGCTGGAGCGGCAGGAAAATTCGTAGGGTTGTTACTAGTGACTGAAGTGGCCTCGTGGATTTTTCAGAAAGGAGTCATGGGACAAAAAAATCCAAAGGGTCTTGGCATTTTTTACTGTTTTACCAGCTGGACACAAAGACTAACTATTCCACATGCAACAAATCTGTCTGATCTGACAGGTTCTAAAAGAAGATGGCTCTTGACCACCTGCTCTGGGTGGATTCCTAAACTACTTAAGTGAAGACCCATCTATTCTTGGATACTGTTGTCTGGCTTTTTCCCAAAAACTTACCTGGGGATCCCCACTGGCTTTTCGGAGGCTCATATGACCAGAGTCAAGCTGGTGTACCGGAGTCCCAGAAATGTAGTAGCCATTCACTGTAAGAACAGATGGAGAGTCATCAGGATTGCTGCTGGTAGCAAATAAAAAATTGCACATTTTAAAAACTAATCTCATAACTGAATATGCAGATCTAGATCACAGTGCTTTTTCTGATTCAACAGTGTTCACTGCCTCCAGCCTAAGAAAGTACGGATGCTTCCCCCCATCCCAGCAGGCTGGCAATGTGAGCCAGACAGACCCCAGAATCAGACTCTGCAGAAGGACAAAACAGGCAGTTGCCCATGGGCCCACTCTGTGCTCAGGACCCTGCAGTGGGCTCTTATCAGAAGTTTTGACAGGAATTACTGAGCTGGAAAAAGCAAGAAGAAGACACCTCCAGACTCAAACCAGTTCCCATAGCACTGTTTGGTAAAATGATGTGTTTGAACAAATGGGATATGTTGCGCTGGTTTTGTGCAGCCATGTTTTGCTAGGGGGTGTGCTACAGGGACAGTGTCTCTGAGGAGCTGAGGACCCATGGAGACAGGAGTCCACACTGGAGATGGTTTGCTGGCAGGACTTGTGGCCCATGGGAGACCAATGCTGGAGCAACTTGTTCCTGAAGGACTGACCCCATGGGAAGGACCTATGCTGGAGCAGCCTGTTGCTGGGGGACTGCACACTGTGGGGACCAGTCTGTGAAGAACTGCGGCCTCTCACTTTGGAGAAGTTTGTGGAAGACTGTCTTCTGTGGGAGGGACCCCATGTTGGAGCAGGGAAGAGTGTGAGTCCTCCTTCCCCTGAGGAGGAAGGAGCAGCGGAGAAAATGTGTGATGAACACATCCTCCATTCGCCAACCCCCTGCACCACTGAGAGGGGAGAAAGGAGAGAATTCAGGAGTGAGGTTGAGCCCAGGAAGCAGGGAGGGGTGTGAGTGAGGTGTTTTAAGATTTAGTTTTATTTCTCATTACCCTACTCTGATTTGATTGGTAACAAATAAAATATTTTCCTGAGTGGAATCTGTTTTGCCTGTGACAGTGATCAGTGAGTGATCTCTCCCTGGCCTTATCCTGATTGACAAGCCTTTTCTCATAGTTTTCTCCCCCATTCAGCTGAGGAGGAGAGTGACAGAGTAGTTTGGTGGGCACCTGGCATCTGTAAAAGGCACTAGTTTAATGGATTTGGGTTTTCACATCAAGAAGGCAAGCCTTGTAAGATGTTTATGTTTCATGTATGCAGCTGTAGGTTGCCATTTCTTTTTTAATATACTGAGCAAAGAATAATGCTCAAAGTACAGTTAAAACAAGATACTCAACTACATTACAAATCCTTTGTTCACAGCAAACTGCACAATTTTCACGCAGACTTTCCACTCAGATCTGCTGATAAAGAGGGACATCGGTTTGAAAATTTCTATGGAAAACATCATCTCGCCTGCATTATTTACAGTCAGCTGGCAGCAATGGCCTTTACATATAATACTTTTTATTCTAGAGTAACTTTTGCTTTGCTCTGTCATTCTGCAGTACCCAGAGCTTTTCATTACAGTTATGCACCTGATTCTGTTACTTGATTCCTGCAATCTCAAGTCAGAACAGAGGTGATGTGGTCAGCCCTGTTGCTATCACAAGCTAAAACACTTCTCTGTGCATGGAAGAGCATCAGCCAGCCCACGTGCCTCTGCTGCTATTTAATTTCCCTGCCCCATCATAGAGCAGGACTGGGAAAGGGCTTGTTGAGCTACCTTTTGGCTCTGTGTTCTGAGGGGGAGCCACCTCAGCTCTTGAGCAGACACTTCAGACACCCAGCCAGAAGATGGACTGGCAGGGAAACAGCAGTCAAGAAGACATATCAGAAGGGAAAGCCCCACCATGTTTGCTCTGCTACACTCTCATGACCATGTAGCCTGGTGAACAGAAGGGTCCAGGGAGAACGTAAAGCCCCTTCCAATACAGAAAGAGGCTATAAGAGAGCTGGAGAGGGACTTTGGACAAGGGCCTGCACTGATAGGACAAGGGAGAATGGCTTTAAGCTGAAGGAGGGTAGATTTAGATCAGATATTAGGAAAAAATTCTTGGCTGTGAGGGTGGTGAGGCCCTGGCACAGGTTGCCTAGAGACACTGAGGCTGCCCCATCCCTGGAAGTGTCCAAGGCCAGGTTGTACGGGACTTGGAGGAACTGGTCTAGTGATAGGTGTCCCTGCCCATGGCAGAGGGGTACAACAAGATGGTCTTTAAGGTCTCTTTCAACCCAAACCAGTCAATGATTCTATATGTACATCAAGTCTACATCCCACTGTATCACAGCATTTTCTTTTGCTTTGCTGATTCACATATTGCATAGTGGTCAAGCACAGCATCAAACACTACCTGCAGAACTCTTCTGTGACACAGGGCTCTTTGGAGTCCCAGGCACACTACTTGGCCGCTCCCAGGTTGTTTCTGTTGAAGGGAAACATCAGCGTAAGGGTGATGGAGGCCTTGCACACACACCAGAATTATGACAATTACATACATACCTGTGAGTCTGACCCTTAGTGTCCTCTGAACCAGGCTCTCACCCTGTGAGGAAGATGCCTGCACCTCCCTGCACTTCCTATCTCCTCTCATCTCTTCCTGCTGTAGCTGCCAGCTGGGATGGGTGGAGACAGAGCAGATTGGAAGCTGTATCACTGGTCCTTCCAGTGCAGCAATGCTTAGGGCATCACTGCACTGACAGCCTTTCCAGGTGGCGTTAAATCCAGCCCAGAGTGGACCCTACCTGGAGCCCACAGCAGCATCATGATGTGTGGCTGCAGCAGCTGCAGCACAGCCAGCCTGGTCCTCAGCCTGGGCACAGGGACCAAGTAGTGCCACTGCCTCTGCCTGCTCTCCACATGAAAGGCAGCTGTGAGTGACTCACAGATGTGGTTTCAGTGACATATACACATGCCGAGATGCTTTCTCCCCAAAAAAGCTATTTCCCTGGCAAATTTCCTTTTTACCACACAGGTCATTTAGCAGCTGGGATATGCAAATGTCTGTCACACCAGTGACACTCCAAAGACTGCTGCTGCTTCCCTCCCTCAGTTGCCTCTGTTTAATTGTTCTGCTCGTTTGCACACTGAATGGAAGGTTATTTTTGACCGCATGCTAAAGACAGAAGATTTAATTGCAAATCTTTGTAAAAGTTCTGAACAGCAGACAGTGGAGTGAGAGCAGCAACTTCTGTAGAAGTCCAGCTAGAAAGCCCAAGCCACCATTCCTTTTGAATTAACATATCAGTTCCAAATCAACTACGCAATACTGACTGCCAGATGGTATCAAATAAGAAAATAAGCAAGTCATTGTAATCAAGTCCAAAGACTACTTTGGCCACTTCATTTGAAACACTTGATTCCCCAGATCTGAACCAACAACCATATAACCCTGCCAAAGCCTGAAATCTTGCATCTCTGTCATTATTCTGGATGGCCATGGTCAAGTGGTGATGGAGCAGGGGAGGCTGAGAGAGTTTTTGGTGGTAACAGTTTAGGACTGGCAGTCAGACCCTCCCTCAAGGCATATAAGGCCTCCTGTCCTGGCTCAGTGCTTATTTGGGCTCCAAAAAGGATGCTAACATGCTTCAAGAACCATAAAAGGCCTATTTTTACATATACATTCATGCACATATGTATATACATATATGTATATATATGCTTATATATATCTATATATGTACACGTATGAATGTATATACACATATAGAGATGTCCTCAAGGGTTGCATTAGGTTCCTTATTTCAGGAAAGGAGTCAGGAAGCAGGTGCCTTCCCCTCCCATCTATGATGCCCCTGGGATACATGCCCAGCCCTCCCCTCACCCCCTCCCCAGGTCACAGCACACACACAGAGCCACAGCTTGCAAAGAAAAATACTTTGGGCTTTTTTTTCCCCTGCAAGTGCATAACCTGGTGAACTAGAAGCTTTAATGAATCACGAGGGAATATTTAAATTTTAGTCTGGTTTTGTGAATTGGGTAGTAAGTAAATAAATTCCATGCTAGGTCAATGAGGAAGAATTGGAATGTGTTTTAACTAAACAGAAGCAAAATCAAATGCTAAGAATTGTCTTTTATGAGTCAGCTTGTCTTGCCTTAAACTCCACAAGTGCATGGTTAAATAATGACAAATTCCAATTTACTTTTATTGTAATGCAAAGATAAACAATGCAGTATGCTACCCATGTTTCTCGTAAATTTTTTTCTAATGTAAATTGCTGATTAATGAGTAATAACAATAAATGAGTTGACTTGAAGACAAGTGTTTCAAAGACTGGTTTCTGGAGATCTGTGGGGAAGGGCTGTGATGCCCACTGATGCTGTGCCCCAGTGCAGTCAGTAAAGTAATGTGTTTTTGTCAGCACTTACTTTGACATTAGCAGTAAAGAAAGTTACTTTCATATTTGGCTTGGGGCTTTTATGCAAGCGTATCTGCCTACAATATTTTTGTGACCATACAGATGAATGTACCTAAAAACCTACCAAATATATTTGAAATGTAATTAATCAGTTAAAATTACCAGCTGCTTCTTGTAACTGGTCTCTGTGTTGCCTGCTCGCTGCTGTGGAGCTGCTGTGCAGTGCCTCACTCTTCCCCTCTGCCACACAGAAAGCCCAGATACATAACTTGAGGGCAGAAATTTCACACTGAGCAGTGCCCAGTGGTTAGCAGATCTGTGAATTCAGCATCTAGACAAATTTTCCAAAATAAAGTGATCGTGGAGTTAAACACATCAAAAATAAAACAAGAAAGTGCTATAAAATGCATAAAATAGAAATAACATCTTTTATTGGGTAGGAAATGAAAAGAGCGAGAGCGTTTTAACTCCATTTATTTTGGGTGCTAGGAAAAAAAAAAGTCCACTTCTGCGCACAGAGTAACAGGGATTATTTCAGCAGCCCAAGCAGGGATAGGAACTAATCTAGATCAGGACTGCACTGCTGGAATGCCATCTACTGGAAGCAGCTAAATTTACCAAGGTAGAACTGCAACATTACAAATTTCTCTGCAGCTTGGTCACGACTATAAGTGAGAGTGGGGATTAGAAGTGAGTGGGGGGATGACTTTCTTCCACAGCAACACAGGAAAGGCTTGTTGAGAGATAATGCACTGTCTGACACAACCAAGGCAGAGACTCATCTTGGAGCCTTTGATCCCGGTGCTTGGAAAATCTGAAGACTACTTGTAACCCTGTGGTAAAACAACGATCACAGCTATTAGGAATAGATTCAATATTGGCCTAGAATTTTATATCCCTCCCAATTTTCCAGAGAGCATGCTGGAGTCAAGCTAAAGCCTTGTACTCTAAGAGCGCAATTTAGCGCTGGCAGACCAACACCAACAAGTTCTGTCCTCTCTAATCAGCCACATGTTAATTACTTAATTTAGTTGGTGAGGGGAAGGAATAACTAGTAGCTTCTTTGTCACCCTCTGGACTGGGAAGGAGGTTTGTCAACAAAAAGAAGTCCTACAGCCCTGGGAGATATTCAAGGCTAGGGCTTGGAGCCATCTGGTCTAAGTGCAAGGTGGCCCTGCCCATGGGACACCTACAGCTATCCCCTGCAGAGGCTGGTACAAGGTGCCTTCCAAACCAAACCATATGGAATTAGGTACTGAACAGCAAGGCAGAAGAAAACCACTTGTGCAAACTGAAATGACGTAGTAAGAGTTAAAATGGTTACATGATCCAAGCTATACTTGCCAATGGAACCAGAGAGGGTTTTCACAGATGTGGTTAAACATTTCCTACCAAAGGAAAGTGAAAACCTCTGGTGTTTGGGGGAAGAAAGTTCACTTTGCATCTCTTTGGCACAATGAGAAATGACATGATGTGTCAGGTCTTCAGAGACCCACACATTTTGGGATGTCATGTTAGTCAAAAAACACAGTTCGTGAGGAGGTCTTGAGCCAGACGATTTTTGGGATCAAAGTGCAGCATACGAAGAAGAAATTTTTTGTCTTCTTTCCATGAATCCAGTAGGACTGAGGTCAAAGCAGCTGCTTTCCAGTCTGAACATACAACATCAGCCAAACATCAAGGCTTTATGTAGAACATAAAGCACAATCCCTCACAAGTGTGCTTATATTGCTTTCAGGAATGGATTTAGTACCTCTTCCATAGTGTCATGTGTAGTTGTATTTTAGGAGCTAAATGCTCCACAGTTTCATTGTCTAAACTACAAGAATGGGGCAGATCAAGCCAGAGGACCTCTGTGCAGACCTTTTCTGGTCTTAAGGATCTGTAGCAGCTGCCATGTGTCTCCCAACTACTGGTGCTAACTCATGTCTTTGTAAATAGGTTTGGAGCTTGTTTTGGCTTTAAGAGCAATAAATTTGTGATGCTGAGCAGCTCCAAACCCAGTTTCTGCCCTGAATAACCCGAAGCTATGCAGGCTGCACAGGCCAAGGATGAACATGCACAGACAAGGATGAATAACAGCAACAGAACATGTCCCTCATCCATGCCACAAGAAGAAACCCTGCAAACTTCTCCCAAACTGTTCCTGAAAACAAGAAGAACTAGAAGTCACGTTTGCAGAAGGGTAGAACAAGTCCCCACAGCCTTGCGTCATCTCTTTTGGATTCACTTTCCTCTTGCCAATGGCAGAGAGGAAACACCTGCATGTGCAATTTGCAAACCTTCCATAGCCCTCCTCTGCTTCTCCATTGCATCTCCATAGGCTCTCAGCAAGGTCTGGGGCCTGCCTGATTGGTTGGCCTTGTGAGTCAGAGGGGAGGGCGAATAGCTCTGCTTTGGAAAGGTTTCCTTTAACAGCACAGTACCACACTCCCAGCCCAAACCTCCCATTTGCCTAGAGCCATGACACTCCCAACCTCACCTCACCAGCCAGGAGCAGAGACCTGTCAGGGGTCCTGCACCTCATATCCCCTTTCTGGCTAAGATCTTCCTGACATTTGTGATAAACTGGGGTTTCATGACACTTCATCTCTTGATATTGTGTGTGGGAGAAAACAGCCCAAAGGAATGGCCAGTGGAGCGTGGGGGTTTGGACATGTAAGGAGGGAACATCGCTTGCAGTGCCCTGAGATGGGGGTGAACCATACAAAACTTTTGAAGCAGAGGAGAGTACAATGAAAGTGTTTTCCAAGAAACATTCCAAGATTTTGTTTCTTGGAATGAGGAGGCCTCACCTCTGCATCAGTTCACAGAACTGACTCAGACCAGACCTGACCTCCTGCAGACCCTGTAATATACCGTATGGGATTCAGTACTGCAGGGCTCACTGAACCAAAATGTGGGAGCACATTTTTGTCTCACAGCTTCTATGCAATGCCACAGCTGAGAGCACTGGAACATTATGATGTTGCAAGCTCAACTATTCTTTCCTAAGACACATAATATTTAAGCATTGTAATCACATAAAAAGGATTAAATTGAGAAGCACCAGGTGCAAAGGAAACCTCCCTACTGCACCACTGCAAGCTAGACCTCAATCAAGAATATGAAAGCAATTTTCATAATGCTGCACTTCACTGGGGGATTGGAGGAAGATGACAGACTAAGTAGGAGAATTTTCTGCTCTGTGATCACTCAGTGATATTTGCATTTTCACTGGTGCTGTTGTGAATGGGGAAGGCAATTGGGTGAATGGTAAGAGAGTGGTCAGTTCTCCAGAGGAAGTACATCCATCCTGACAGCCCAAGCACAGCCTGGAACAGTTCTAGCTAAGGATGGCACTAAGGCTATTAATTACAGTTGGTCATTTTGTAACTAATTCCGACCTTTACCAACCAAATCTTGAGCTCTTTATTTTCAGAGAATAAACACGAAATTTTATCTTTGCTTGGTTAGAAAGTGACCTCAAAGTGAACTGAAAGCTATTTCATCGAGCGAGATGACCCAATAATTTGGCTAGACTGGCAAGTTCCTGGAGCTCCTGCCCAGCACACCTGAGAGCTGGGGTGCAGGTGTCAGCCCAGGGCTCAGCAAAGGCAGATGCCTTACAGAGACTGTCTCTGTGAAGAAAACCAGTGCCGTAGTGCTGAAAAGCAGTGAGGAAGTTCACCACTTGCAGACAATTCTTGACTCTTTTGGATTACTTGCTGGACCTGATGTGGGAGATCACTGGATGGAAGGAATACAACCACAGCCTACTCTCTGTCTAATATTTTCTATCTCTCTGAGTTAGTTAAGAAGCTTGGAAGGATTCGGTCTGTGTGCTGATGGGTTTTTTTCATGCCTCACCAGCTACAGTCAACCCCTACTCCAACTAAACCTATGAACTGCAGCTCAGAGTAAGTCATCTATGGAGACACAAAAGAGATGTCAAGCATTTTTATTACATGTTTTTTCTCATACAGATAAAACTTCTAGTGATGGCTTCCCTCTGCTACAGGATGCCCTAGCTAAAAGGTGATATAATAACCTGTCCTGGTAAAGTGGCCTAAAACCTAGAAGAATAAAGTGTGTCTCAGAAAGTGCTGGAAATAGCATTATTATCTCTGCTAAGCCTGCAATGAAAGCCTTGCTTTTGTCACACGGTGTTTGCAAAAAGAAGGGCATGGCACAGGTCCCAGTAATCATTTTGAAAGATCAAGTGAGGGCTCTTGCCAGTAGCTTTTCCCGTGCAACAAGCACCTCTATGTTCAACACACAGACAGAAGAATTCAAGAACTCTTGGATGGTGCCTGTCTCCATGGTGTGTCTTTCAGGACTGAGGTTAAAAGCTGTATGGCAGCCTTAGTCTCTTTTTTACTGAACTGCCTGTGGGATGGAACTGCATTTCAGTTCTGACACCGCAACTCCTGCTGAACTAGTTCATGCAGTACCCAGTACTCTGCTTTCAGCACTTGTGAGCTTGACTCTCATGTTCGATGCAGGTGCAGAGAGATTTGCATCTGTCACTTCTGTCCACTTTTCTTGTCTCTTTTCATTAGGTATAAGGATGGAGGTAAAGGCCAGGGTCCTGGGAGGCCACTGTGAAGATGACCGTGTTGCAGTTCAGAGGCTCATGCATGAGCTGGTTGTTTGGGCCTTTTGAGATGATACAGCTATAGGTGACCTATATGGGATTCACTACTGCGAGGCTCGCTGGACCAAAACGTGGGAGCACAAGGACGAAGGAGCTGCTGTCCTGAATCGGGAGGGCCCTTGGCCTCTAATGGAGAACCTCAAAACATGCAGAAGTCCCTCTGAGTCTCTGTGGGTATTCTCTGACCCAGCGAGTGTCCTAATGGCAACAGTGTCACATACAAGCTGACCACAACCACTGTTACCTGCCCAAGCGGTGCCAGGCACTGCTCATGACAGCAGCCATGGACAAGGAAGAAGAAGGATGAAGATTGGTGGAGTTTCCAGCTGTGCATTCCAGTGGGCCTTTGACATGTTAGGGCTTAACCACTCAGACCAGGATGTTTTAGCAGATACTGGTTTGGGAAATTTACTTGCAAGACAAAGACAGCACCATGCTGAATGGAAAGAACGTCCCTGGAAGTGTTTAAGGCCAGGCTGGATGTGGTCCTAAGCAAGCTGGTGTAGTGGGTGGCATTCCTGGCCATGGCAGAGGATTTGGAACGAGATCCCTTTAAGGTCACTTCAAACCCACACCATTCTGTGATTCTATGATGATGCTAACCCAGATGCTCACCAGGAACTTCAGTGAAGAAAGGTGAAGGGTAAATTAGGATATGATGGAAAGGGCACCCAGGAGAGCAGAAACAGAAAAACTGACTGGTGATACCAGGAGGATACTATGTAATACATATTTTCAGGCAGATCACGGAAAATTTTCCTAAAACTCTGAAGTGCTGGACTTAAGATTCTTTTCAAGGAAATGATCACTTTTAGCTACACATTTCAGGACTGCGCCAGAACTTACTGTTGCAGGTGGCATTTTACTAGTGATATTTGTCATTATAAGAATATATGGACCTTAATTAGAATCAAGGCAATGTGAAAGCAGAATTGTTTGACTAATACAAGAGGTATCACAGCTGCAGCCCATCACAGAATTTCTTCAGCATAATCAAATATTTTCCTGATGAATCTACCACCCACACACAACTGTAAACCCCTCCCACAGACACTGAGCAACTTGTTAACCACATAGTAGCTGTGCATTCTGGGCACCTGGTGCTTTGAACTCAGCACAGCAGTGGGATCCTAGGGTTCCCCTTTCAGAAAACATACAAAGGGCACCCCTGCCAAGCAGGCTTGAAGCTTTTTCTTGTTCTCTTACAATCCAAGTTATCTGCTCTGTCCGCTCCCTTCAGCGTTACAACAGTCTCATATCTGAAAAGAGGATTAACAGGGTGTCAAAGCAGAGGAGATTGCTCACCCCAGCTTTCTTAAAGATGGGTAAGTATTGTCCATGCTCAGAAGACGGTTTTAGGAGGCTATGTGAAGCACACAATCCTTTACACCTTTCAGAGACTGGAGAGCATCTTCACCTTTCCACCTTGCCTGCTTCCCACCTTCTTTGCCCCTCTACTTGTCCTACCCCAGGTCTTTATGTCCTTCCCCATCACTTGTGCCCATGCATTCATGTCTCCTCTCAGTTTCAGTCACTACAAAGAACTACAACTATTGTCAATAAGAAAATGTCATACTAGGCAGTTGCTTCTGAAATATGTTTCAGATGATGTCAGTGTAACCCTGGGAAAGGGGAGAGGCTCTGCAGGAAGCTGCCAGCAGTTCTGACACTACCTGAACCAAATATGAAGCCCTGTAAGGAAATGCAGGCAGGGGAGAGCAGTGCTATTTTCCTTGCTTTGGGTTAGAAGCCCACTGCCAAACCCCCAAAACAGCAGCAGGCAAATAAACATAGTTATTTCACAGGAACTGGCAGGTTAGAGATTTCCAGGGCAGAAATGATTTCACCTTAACAGCACCTACCTCCAAAAGACCCACAGATTGTCCAGATGTGCTCAGAGTTGAATGCAGATGTCCACACTCTCTCTATCTGCCCTCTCTCCCAGATAGGATTTCTTCCTGTTCACAATCTTCCCATCAGCTCACTACACGAAAGGTTTTGAAAACTTCCCACATAGTGATTTTGCAACACAGAGCAGCCTGAGGACATTTATTTCTTGAAATTCCAGCAGAACAACAAAGCTTCTCACTGACTTGCTGCAATGGTACCTGTCTTGGAAGGGGATGGACAGGGACACCCCTTTGCACAGCCAGACACAGGCAATCTCAGCTGGATGGTGACAGGGACACAGGCCCTGAGGGGCCCACAGCACTTCACATAAACACCAGTTGGCTTTTCTTTAGGAAGATCACACACAACATCACCTCACCAGAGTCACAGGCGGAGACAGAGGAGTGTGCAGAAAGCACTGGGACATTTACCAAGGACTCAAGACAACTCACCTGAAATATTAAGGTCACAAGAAAACCGGCGGCTTCTGGAGGCCTTATTTCACAATTGTTCAAACAGGTCAACATCAGGCCTGACCTGAAAGCCCAAGGAGAGGGTGGTGGGCAACTGGCCTCAAGGGATGAAGCCCACCACTGTCTGCTGGGGTAAAGCCAACACAAAGGGCAGCAAAGTTCTGGTGAGGGAGGAATAACAAATAGCCTGTGTTCATATTTTTCCTGAGGCAAACAGGGGAATTAAATGAGCAGCTAGGCTGGTTCAAAGGAAGCATGGGAGCTGTGCATAAGGGTGACTTACATTCTCTCCAATCTGTCTGTGCTTTTCTTCCCCTTGCCTGCAAACAGGACCCCTAACTCCACCCCTCTCAGGATGTACAAACCCCCTTCTCCCTCAGTCCATCAGCTGCCATCACGTCCAGCTGCCAACATGCTCCCCCAACCTTGGGAAGCAGGAGCAGCCACCCCTAAAAACCCCTCTTGGCCGTGGGAAGGAGTCAGCCAGGGAAGGGTGGGCTGCACACCATGCTCCTCTCACCCAGAGTCACCAGCACCATTCCTCTGCAGGACAGTGGGAGCTTCAGGAGATGGGGACGAGGGGGTCAAGCTGCTTACACACTTCAAACAACCAATTCCTCTTCCCTTGGCTATGCAGTGGATGTGGGAAAACATGGACTGATCACATGTCCTAGAGGGCTTATGGTAGTGCAAGGTGCTGTGTGCCTGTGGGTGATGCTGTGACTGGAGAAAGAAGGGAAGCATGGGCTTGGAGAGAGCCAAACACTGGCTAGGAGGAGATTTTAACATCTAAAACTTGATGGGTAAAATAGCTAAGGGAGAGTAGTATTGTTCCCTCCTCAGAGTAACTACTGGTCTCCCATTCATTGCTATAGGAGCAGAAAAGTATCACCCCCCTCTCTCTGCTCTCTGCTCAAACAAACTGCACACAAAATGAATTTTTGCATTTTGGCATAGCTCAGACCTAGCAGTTTCTATCACGTAGAGAAGCTTTCAGTAGGGCTGACAGCTTTGTAACAATGAGCTGCAGCTCTGGCCAGCTCTAAGCCATATGCTGTGGCTACCTTGAATGAGGCCAAATGTGCTATGGGGAAGGTGGTCTCCTCCCTGGGACATCCCCGAGGCTGTACTGGCAGAACCTGCCTCTCCTTTCCATTGCCTCCCTCCAGGCTCCATGGGGGCTCCTGGGTTATTATTAGGACTTATGCAATGCAGGTATCTAAACACGTATTTTTTTCCTCAATCATTACGATGCCAGCAGGTCATATTTCTTGTATTTCCTACACTTGTCAAGACTTCCTGCTTCTGGATAAATACTTTTGCCTTGGTCTTTACTGTGTAAAACAGAAACTTTTGTCCGTGAGGGTGGTGAGGCCCTGGCACAGGTTGCCCAAAGAAGCTGTGGCTGTCCCATCCCTGGAAGGGTTCAAGGCCAGGTTGGACAGGGCTTGGAGCAATCTGGTCTACTGGAAGTTGCCCCTGCCCATGACAGGGGATTGGAATGAGATGTTCTTTATGGTCCCTTCCAACTGAAACCATCCTGAGATTCTGTGACTCTGTGATTTGCAGAGCTGTTGACCTGGCCTTCCAGCTCCTGCTATTCAGGTAGCCCCCCAGGAACACTGCGGCTTTCCAGACACTGAACCTCCCCCAAAGAGATGCCCCTCTTCTGAAGCCGGAGTACATGTGCAGATGTGTGGATGCATGAACATACAGCTGGAAGTGTAGAAATGAGGTGTGGTATTTTACAGGTGTCCTATTCATCCTACACACTGATGGGAAAGAAAGCCAGGGCGGATATTTTGGATGTGAAGGGAGGTGTGTTCACCATATGACCTGACACAAAGAGGCTGTTTGCTCAGCCCTCTCTGTGCCTGCTGACACCATCACAGCTTACCTCTCTGGAGCAGTAAGGGGCAATAATCCCATACAGGGAAACTGAGGAAATTTCTTAAGTTCTCCTTCAGTTCTTGGCTGTGAGCTCAGGTCTTTGGTGAGGTTCATGCCAGAGCCAGCTTTACCTGTCTGGGGAGTAGGTATTGTCACTGAGGCTCTCCCTAAAGTCAATGAAGAGAGATTGGCACTTACAGGGCAAAGTTCATGTTAGCTATAGTAGACACCTACATCAGGAAAACAATTGAGAGGTAAAGCTAACTGTTTCTTTTCATGGATAAATGGTGAGACTGGAAGATCCTGTTCAAATGGAGTTGTCTACCCTGCAGTTGGTACCTTGTCAGGTGAATCAAACTCCACCCTGCTCAGACAGCAACAGAGACGGTGGAACCTATCTAAGGGCAGTGAGTATCCAAGAGGCCAGTCAGTGCTCTGGACTCTGGTGGCAGAAGCCTGACAGCTCATTATCCTTGCTTGATGTAGTGCCAGTTCTCAAAAGAGAGTGCAAACAGGCACTTAACACTCCAAATCCTGGTAGAGGGATCCCAACTCTTCTTCTAGACGCTCCTTGCAGAATTAATGATGCACAATGAAGACCATAAGTGCTACAGGGAAGGATCTGCCAGACATTTGAGAGTGGCTTGCCATCTCACTCCTCTTTCTTATGTTTTGACATGTAAAGCTGGGATGTCTCTAGATGTTGCACAAGACAGATGCCAGGCATTCAGCTATAATGTAACTGGTGCAGACTCAAACTTCCTCGGCAAGTTCATACTGAGAAAACCTAAAGTATATTGAAATTGTCTTGGACTTCATTGTGCAGATCGTATACAGGTCAGAGGCCTTCACGATGGTTTCAGGATTGAACCTGTTTCAAAGGATAATAAATGTGGAGTGCTTATCTGGTGGGACCACCAAGTGGAGATAGACAGGAAAGTGCTGTTTGTCATCTGGCTTATTTACCTATGGAAATCTGTTTGTTTCACAGTCACCCCAATTCTTTCATTAACGATCTTCCTAACGTCTTTTTCCCACATAAGAACACTGTCTCATAAATTCTTTTTCTTTCTTGTTAAAAACCAATTCCTTATGTTTTCCATGTAAAGACAATGAAAATTAGACCACACAACAACTCACATGGTGGAAATATTATTATGGTCAGGTAAGATGTATGGATAACACAGGCAGATAATCATAATGTGGAAAGACACTAACTGCTGGAAACAGCTGACAATAGTAGCAATGCCTCACAAGAAGGGAGGGTTCTGTTGTATTTTGAAGGCTCAGAAGAATCAAAATGTTACTTGGTCCTAAAATCCCATTTCCCTCCCTAGGAAAGGGAGCACATACTTGAGTTCAGATTTATGAATAGCTCAAGCACAAAGAGAAAAAAACCAAAACCTATTTCATTCAAAAAAAAGGATTCTGCACTGCGTGAGGAAGAAAGGAAATGGTGAGGTAGAGATGATGCAGCACCAGGCATGGTCCCAAAGGTGAGTTGTTGGACAGACAGGTTCCCCAACACCTCTTGTCTATAGGAGGAGGGAGCAGAACTACACACTGAGCTGCTGGGGAGCAGCTCAGAGCTCCACCAAAACTTGTACAGCTTTTGCTTGCTGACCTTCTTCAAAGACTGTGTCCCCTCCCTGCTCCCAGCCACACTCCCATCCCAGCTGTTGGGACTGCGTGGTGTGGAGTCTGTCTGCTGCTGCATTCCTGGCTGATCCTGCCTTTCCTTGGAAAGCTCGAGGGCAGGACTGTCCAGGGAGGAGCAGGACCTGTCCCAAAACATAGTGGGAATATTCAACAGAGCTGCACACGAAAAGAAGCAAACTAAATGTTCCTCTGAACTCATTAAGATTCTTCGACTTAGACAACCAGAAAAAGCAAACCAGCAGACGAGTGACAAGAGCCTAGTTAGATGTGTTGAATGTGAAAATTGGGGAAATATAAAGATACCAAATAAAGAACAACTCCCATGTGAGTCCCAGACATTTGTCATTCTCTACATTGATAAATATTTTTCATATAGTTTAGGCTTTACAGACTGAAAAAACAGGCTCAACAGGGATTTCAGGAAACCATTCTGTCCCTGCTGTGTGCCCCAGAGCAAGGCAAACATGAATTTTCATGGTTTTGCGTAACCTGCTCTTAGAGACCTCCAGTGATACAGACTCCCAGGCAACTCCCTGCTCCCACACTCCGCTATCTCAGAGAGCTTGGAAGGGTTAGTTGTTGCAATTGAAGTGTGTTACTGCGTCTTCTAGTGATGACAGGCATTGCATACAGTCTTCTCCCTAATGGCATTTTATGCACTTAAAGCCTACCTTCACATCCCCATGCACATCTTTGCTTTCCCAGGACAGACACCCCCAATCTCTCAGCATTTGCCCACAGGCTATGTATTCCACATTTCCCATAATTTTTGCTACTCTCTTCTGGGCTTTATCCAACTGACTCACATCTTTCCTGAAGTGTAGAGTCCAAGTAAGATAAAATATTCCAGCTGAGGCTTTATAATTTCCTTGTAAAGTTGGAGGCTTACTTCATGCCTCACAGACAACACTCCTATTTATACAATGGAAAATGCTAGCTGGTTTGTACTAGAACAACACTGCTGGCTTGCACTCAGCTTTAGATCCTCCTGACATCTTTGTGTGTAAACTGTTCCATTGCCTGTCTTTGTCACTTAATTATTTCTGATGAAATCTCTGATCTTAAGTGCATCTTTACTGAACAGCATTCTATTTCAGTGTGATTGTGAATTCTGAGCCTGTTCTGTGCACACCATGTTCTTCCCAGCTCCAGCTAAAAGTTATTGTTTGAGTAAGTGCTCTCAATGTCAACATGCCATTCATTACTGGAAATACTGACTAGAACGAATTCTCAGGCAGATCACTGCAGGATTCCCTTCAGTACCAACTACCCTTTGACAAGGGACCATTGATAACTATGCTCTGAGAATGATCTGCCAAGCAGTTTTGCATGAGCTTACTATAATTTAACTATGGTCCCCTTTTTGTTTTCCCTCCAGCCAGCTTTCAAACTGCCTTTGCTGCTTTTAAGACCTGTTTTCCTAATCAATGAATTGTCTTTCCTTCATGCAGGGCCCTGCTCACAGACCCTGCCCAGAGGCTGGATAAATGTTTAGCCACAGTCCTGCCCCATGAGAAGGCCTATACCTCCTCTCACCCTTGCTTTTCAACGATGGAAGTGCTAAAACTACCATGGACCTGCCAAGAAAGGCTGCTCTTGATAGCATCCCCCCCTTAGAAAGACAGTGGGTGCCAGCAAGGCCCCAGAGCGGGGCAGAAGGATGTTGTGCTGTGCTCTCACCCAATCCAGGGCTCCACCACAGTCCTGAGCTGGATGAATCCCCTCACTCTGCACTAGAGTATGCCTCCCACTGACTGGCAAGGCAACTGGTTGGGCACCCAGGACAGTTGGAGTGCTGCATGTGAAGGACATGCCACTCTGAGGATGTCCAAATACAACATTTACATGAACAGACAGTGAACCCAATGCCTGGAGCTTCCACATATGCTTACCAAACTGCTGTGTGACTGTCTTCCACCTCACGCATGAGAGACCTATGATGGAAGGGACAACCAAAGAGAGGATGCATGATAGCAATGCCTAAGGGACATGTATAAAAAGAAAGCAAGAGTATGGATCTGTGGGTTCTAGGAGACCTTGCAGAGTGCTGTTCAACCTAAAATGCAGTGCTATGTTTGCTGTCTAACAGTAGCCCTAAAAGAAAAGCCAGAGTGGAACACTCCAGCATTTACTGCACTAACTGCATTTAGTGGCAGGTCCAGACTGGGGCCATGCCTCTGGACTCTAGAAAAAGTGGGATCAGAAACAGTGGGCAGTAGGACGCTGTTGGTGGGGGCTCAGCAGCTGCATCCGTGGATGGAAGCAGCTGGACAGGATCCCCAGGGTGCACACAGCACATGCACAAGGCAGAGCACGAAGGAACTTCTGGGGAGGCTCCAGCCGAGAGCTGAGGATACTGCTGGATGCTCTGTCATGGAGAAGAATTCCTTCCTTCCTTCCTTCCTTCCTTCCTTCCTGCCTCCCTCCCTCCTCCTCAGTCCACTGGACAGCTCTGTGCTGCTTCTAATTATTATTAGTTTCTCCTCTCAAAT
Source organism: Corapipo altera (assembly GCF_003945725.1). Taxonomy (NCBI): domain Eukaryota; kingdom Metazoa; phylum Chordata; class Aves; order Passeriformes; family Pipridae; genus Corapipo; species Corapipo altera. Next base: position 242,379 of record NW_020885038.1, read on the forward strand.
TTCTGCATGTTTGAGTAGAAGCAGAGTGCCTCCTACCTCTACTTCAGCTCCACTGCTTGGTTTAGCCTCAGTAGGGAGGAGAAGCACAGAGAAAACAATACAGAAAAGCTTTGATAGGAAGGATATTCTAAGTTATTTAAAATAAGAAGGGAAAAATGCATAAAACCAGTCTCCACAGCAGCTAGAGAGACTTGCTGTAAGCTAGAAGAATAAACAGTCATATTTGTTAAAAAAAGAGGTTACTTAAAGTACAAGCCACTGTAACAAAAGCTGAAGTTGTACAGTCTCTTTGGACAATTTGGTACTTCAGCACCTGGAGAAGACATCCTTGATTTGGCACAGTGATTCTGATCCACATCCAGATTCTGCACCTGGAAATGGATGGAAACTCCGTAGAGCATTTCAGAGGAGCCTGGGAGGAGCTTTGGTCGATGACAGATACAGGGCCCTTCCAGGTCAGTTTCATGTCTCTTCTTGCTGAATAGGAAGTTTTCTAGATCCTGACAATGGGAGCCAAGATATACACAGGGACATGCCTAATCTGCTCTGAAGTCAGAACCCCCTTCCACTTTGGAACTGAAAACCAAAGTCCTCTTTGACAGAAGGCTCCAAATGGAGAAGAAGAAAACCTCATTTTTCAGTGTACAGCAGTGTAACAGGGTCCCTGGAAACCCTTACAGCCCAGTGTGTCCCAGTGTTTTGTGATATGTCAAAGTGTTCACTCCTCTGAGCCACTGCTCCTGCTACTCAACGCAGCAGAAGGCCCTGGTAGGGATGAGCAGACAGTGAACTGTCTGAGGTCCCTCCACTGAAACATCTACCCTAACCTTCATGAAACAGTGCCTTGCTGTTATCTAAGTTGCCCTGAACTCACCTTCCAGTGCAGCTATGTTACTGTACAATTCCAATAAAATACTTTATACGCAACATCTATTTTCAGCAAAGCAGATACAGATGCTTGTGGAAGCCAGAAGTGGAAAAAAAAAAAATAAGAGAACTACAATTAAACAACTTATACTGAAAATAACCAGAAAGTTCTTTCTCGTTCCCTTACTGCTCTGAAGTGCAATCATCTCCTGGCAGGGTGTTACACAGAGCTTCCTTCTCCGAGTATACCTTGTGCCTTGTTGCACCTGCTAAGGGGAGCCCTTGCATGAGAACACATATTCGACAGGGAAGCTTCTTGGCTGGAGAAGGATACTTCTCAAACCCTTTTAAGGGGCTTCAGACAGATTTAATCTTTCACTTTGAATCTCACAGTATTCATTCCTTATCTAAGAGACAGTTTGGTCATTTGTCTTCATTAAAATAAGGATGCCTTCACTCCCTTGGAGATGCAAATACTTCTTCCTCAGATAGGAGGAGAAGGTCTAGAAACACTTTTCGATCAACCCTCTCAGTAAAAGAGTTGCCTGGTTCCTGGGAGATCTGAGAAGTGGTTGTGACCTTACAAACCAAGAGTTTTGCATCAACTGCTGTTGGTGGGTAATGATGAGCAGCAGACCTTTAACTGCATGGATCACACCGAAGGCTAGCCAACTGGCTTCACCTGACTTCTGAGTGTCACTAGACAGTGATACCTCTCTAAAATGCTTCAGCATACTGCCATCATCTGGTGATAGCTATGGTAAAGAGAAAGCATCCTAGGAGTACATCTACACCTTGAAGGAGAAGAGACCTGGCTCCTGCTGCTGAAACAATGGTGCTATGGAGGCAAAGCAGGATGGAAGCCCATGAAACCCTGTGACAGAGATGTCTGCTGGCACCATAACCTCGTGACAAACGTTGCCACTGTATCTTGGTACTCCCAGCAGCAGCTGCAGCAGTGACAGGACAAATAAGCAGTTCAGACAAGTCAGCAGGTGCAGTCAGAGAGCTGTCCAGTCTTTGAGACTGGCAATAAACATTACCCATGCCAGTGCAGCTCTACCACAGGAAAAACGGGGACTGCAGGTTTATAGTGTATTGTCTCTGACTTAGAATACATCTTGAGTGTCAAAGTGCAATCCCACTGTTAGCCTCACATGCCAAACTTGACTTTAAGGTGACTGCATGTCTCAGTAGGTCCAACTCTGCAGCACAGTCAAGGAAGAAAGTGCATCAACATGAGATTTGACCAACATGAGCCTACGGATAGTCCTGAACTACAAGTTTTGCAGGATCAAAAGTCAAAGCCAATTAGTCAGATTAAATCAAAACAGTGTCCAGACAGCTGCCCATGGCAGGACTGGATAAGGCTTCATCACACACTTCAGCAGAGAGGTCTGAAGGTTGCATTCTGCTTTGTCTGAAGCCTAGATGACACCACAGGTGATACTTTTTTGGCATATAATCCACTTTGAGGAAGCATAGGCATTTTAGATCTGTCTGATCATGCCATACAGCCTAACTAGAGCAAAAATACTCTCAAGTGATATCACCAAGCCGATAAACTAGCACAAAGCAGTATCTACACAGCTAGAAGACTTTGAGGCAGCAGCATATGCTACCTGAACGGGCTGAGAGCAAATGAGCTTGCCAGGAACGCTAACTAAGCTGGAAGTAGTGGAGGGGTCAGAGTGCCCCTGTACATGCTGCAGGAGGTTCCTATTGTCTCATGAAATGCTACAGCCCTCATGGAAGTATGGGAGGCTCAGAAATGCCCAGAAATTCCCTATGCCCAGAATAGGAAACAAGAGCACGCGATAACTCCAAAGCCAGTTGGGCTGAGGATTACTCTAGTGAGGAGATTCTCATCTAAACAGGATTTGAATAGGTGCTCCCTAAAGCAAAGATCAGAATACAGAAATCCCACTTCTATCCTCTCTTACATGCTATTATTCTGAGAACCATATTTCCTGATGCACAACAATTCCATTGTAGTAGCTGAGACCACAACCAAAGGTTTGGGCATTGTCCAGAGAAAGACTGGTTGGAAGCGATCTCTGGAAGTCTTCAGCCCATCTATTCGTTCTGAGCAGGTTCACTGCTAACAACAGATCAGCCACAGCTCTGTCCAGGCAGTTTCTGAGATTTCCCAAAGATGGAGATTCCACCACCTCCCTGGTCAGCCTGTGCCAGGGTTAATCATCCCTTCCTAGAGAAAATTGCTCTCCTGATTCCTGGCCTGGAGCTCCGAAGCACAATGTGGCTACTGGTCCTTGTTACATTGCTTGTAACTTTTATGAGGAAAGTACAAAGCTGCCTGACGTTATGGAGAAACTTAGTCCAGGCCACCCACCTTTCTGGGGTAGGGTCCCTGTGGCAAGAGCTCTTAGCACATAAAAAAAGTCTCTGCCTCTCACTGCTTTTATCTGGCCTCAACCCGGTGAGTAAGGGTCCATTCCCATGATGTCTTAGGACTGAGTTTAATCACCTCCTCACCCACCTCTGAATTGCAGTGGGGATGGGGTATCTAACTCCTGCTGATCTCCTCAGCTGTGCAGAGGATGCTGCCCATCAGCCAGAGCAGACTGAAATGTGCCTTCTGGAGGCAGGGTCCTACAAGATGTTCATGCATTGAAATCTGGTAAATAATGACTTGACCAAGTTCCAGGCCAAGGGCTTCTGAAATAAAACACAGTCCCAGAACAGACCATGAGGTGCATTGGGACAGTCCATGGCTCTCCTTGTAAGTCAGGAAGAGTAATGCGAATGTCATTTCTGATGGCTGCAACTCCGTTGTTAACCACTGTCCTCTTCTTCCTTGTCATTCTGGCATTCTTTTTGCTAAAGAAACCTGGTTTTGCTGGTCACAAGTCCCTGTTTTGCAATGCTGCTTTGAGCTCATGATGAGAAAAGCAGGTAGACACAGTCTTAGGTAAGCCAGAGGTGGTACAAGTTTGACATGTCTTGAGCAGTTGATAAGATCGTGAGTTAAGTCTGCTTCTCTACCAACATGACAGTGAATAAAACACACAAGTACAGAACTGAAGATTCCGTCTGTGCTGTCCCATTACATGTGTTTTTCTTCCCTTGTCTTCATGGGCAAGCTGAGTCTGACCAGTTCACTATTTCTGTTTTCCTCAGTGGTGCTTTAGTGCTAGTGCTTTAGTTCTGTCAAACTACTTCACATGTATGTATCTATAGACACAGAAATATCTCCAGCTAAAGGGAAAGGAAATAGGGAATGTGGTAAAAATTATATCCTTAACAGTGTTTCAAATTCTAAAACATTGATGATGGGGGTATTTCTACTTTACATTCTCTGTCTTTTGTAAATGCTTCAGATGTCTTCTGATGGTCAAAATTAAGATGACAGATGATCATAAGACTAGATCTCATAATTATTTTCTTTCACATGGTGCCAGGGTCATATTAATTCCTTTGGCTCTGGGCCTATTTTGTCATCAAAATCAACTTGAAAGATGATTTCCTGCAGCAGATTTGTCCTGTTAGGCTGAAACACTTACTGAACCCCCACCCTCACTTACCATTTGTGAAGGTGTTCACATAGTACCTGCGGCCCTGGGGAGACATGTAGCTCTGCCAGCCGGGGGGAAGGTGGCCATTCAAGGTATCTTCTCCTGGCTGAGGAGTTGCCTTTCCGGGTTTCTGATGAGAAATGAAAAAACCCAACCATTAAGTCAATATGAAGATAATGTAATGGAAAGGGACCATGAGGTTTGGCATTCTAGAGATTCCAATACATTCAAAGACTTTCAGTCCATTTCTCCCCTCATCTGTCTTAGCTTCACCCAGAACATGAAGCAACACTCCCTTGAAGCACTGACTACACAGACCACCCTTTGGGACAAAAATGAACCCCTCTGTATTTGATGTCCCAAGAGCACCTGGACTTGTCCAAGAAAATGGCTCTTATTAAGCAGTAAAATGCAAAGCATAAAATGATCAAGTGTCTGAGAGAGAGAGGCAGGCACCTGGTCCTCATTTACCTTCATGTGGATATACCGGTGGGTCAAAGCACTGGTCATGGAAGTGCATTCCCAATTTATTTTACAGGGGCACCATCACCTTCAGACAGTTCCAAGACTGCAGAACCATTCAGCCTATAGGAGTGCTGAAGTAAATTTATCAGGATGCTGATTGTATACTAATAATGCATGTAATTAGCAATGATCTACATGTAATCCGGATCCATATCATCCAGATACAAGATCATTAGGATCCAGATTACTAAGAGTGATCCGTATAATTAGGAACAGCAGGAGATGAGCACCAGGCTGCCACCTGTTCTCCAGGCACACACACACTGCTACAAGGGTTCAGGCGCCACATCTCAGCCGTACATCTCTTCATCAACTCAGCTTCAAGTTTCAGTGCAGCTTCAGGGTGCAGGAAAAGAAAGAGATGAAGCTGAAGTGCAGGTAATCGTCTGCACTACATTGCATCACTTGGACTATTCCCTTTTCCAAGTAATTCTACTGGTTCCTTGGTAGCTTGGGATTTAAAGCAGCTGCTTGATATGAGACTGGCAAAGAGGGCTTCATTACAAAGGAAGCGTGAACCCGGTCTCTTCACCCAGGAGATAAAGTGGATGGCCAAAGATTGCCAGTTGCAACCCCATAGGGCTGCAGCTATGGAGACAACAGCCTGCTCCTGGCTCACACCCAGGGAGCTCCAGTTCACCTTTCTATATTCCCTATGGCACACCAGGCATGTGAGGCACTCTCTTTTGTCTCTCTGTTTGTTTCCATTGTCTTCAAAGGAAGAAATGCAAAATAACAAGGAAAAATATGTTAAATTGAATATTTATCCCACAGAAGCTAGTCTCTGTCCAGGAAATGCCTTCTGACATGGTGGGGGGCAGGTCTGAAGCAACTGCATTACATTCACAGTCTGTCTCCATCTTTCTTGCAGGTTCCCTTCAGTTACTGGAAGGCCACAATTAGGTCACCCCAAAGCTTCTCCTCTCCAGGCTGCTAAGATATGCAGAGAAAGTAATATCAGAGGGAACAGGGTAGCCCCAAGCTACTTTTTGAGCCACAAAACTAGTCTCTCTCCTAGCATGTTCCATTGGATAGCAGAGTGCTGGAACAAATCCTGAACTCCTGAACTCTCTCCATCACAGGGTTAATGGTCCTCCATTATTATCTGCTAAAGCACACTGAAGAAAAGTAAACTCCGCAGTAGCAGTATACCAGCTCTTGAAGGATATGGCAGCAGGTTGGGTCCCTTATATTCCCTGCATGGATCTCTGGCCTCGAAAATAACAAAGTTATTCCAGAATATCTCTGTTCTGCACGAAAGCCTCATAAAGAAGAATTTGGGATAATCCAACCCTGGGTTCTGTTTCAGAAGATCTAGACTTCACAAATTTTTGCTGCACACTCACCATTTCTGTACTTAACACATATTTTCCCTTCTGGAACTGAAGTCCCTCCATTCCCACTACCCTTACTTCTTAATGTGATCCTACAGCAATCCCATGTGCCCAGGAGGTCACAGCTAGGCTCAGCTCACTTTAGGGGCCCATGGTATTCCTCCATTTTGCACGGTCAGCACCAGCGTCCTGCAAGGACAGACACTACCAGTATGCTTAAGGGAAGCTCTAAATTGCCCCTACATCCTTTGAGTCACATTTTCAGTGTTGCTTCATGTCTCCCTGACCAACTGCAGGAAAAGCAGTCTTTCACAGACAGGTGCCATGGCTACAAATAGTATAAAGAGCAATGTTTTAGCTGTAGTCCCTGCCAAAATGTGTATCACTTCAAAAAGCACACAAGCATTATGTTTTGCAATTGATAATACTGTATTTTTTAGTTACTAATACTTTTACCTTTGCTTCTGATTCACCAGTCAAAAAGTGCCATGAGCACAGCAATCTCTATCAATGATGGTCAAGAGGACTGAATATAAGGGAAATATCAGCACTGCCAAATGCTGAAGCTCTTGAAAGCAATGGGGAAATAGTTTGCTTGTATGTGCATGTGCTGTGGTTTAACTCCAGCCAGCAACTCAGCACCAGGCAGCCACCCACTCACTGCCTCTCATCCCTGGGATAGGGAGGAGAACCAGAAAAAAAGGTAAAATTCATAGGTTGAGATAAGAACAATTTAATCATTAAAATAAAATATGATAATGAAAAACATAATAATAATAATAACAATGATGATGATAATAACAAAGAACAGACAGATAAGAAAGAGGAATCAAAACCCAAGAGACATGTGATGCACGGTACGATTGCTCACCATTTGCTGACCCGTGTCTGCCAGCAGGATTCAGCCCCTCCCAGTTAACCCCCTCATTTTATACACTGGGTATGATGTGCCCAGTGTGGAATATCTATGGTGTGGAATATCCCTTTGACCATTTTGGGTCAGCTGTCCCAGCCATGCTCCCTCCTGACTCCTTGTGCAGCTCCTTGCTGGCACAGTATGGGACACTGAAAAGTCCTTGACTTAGGAGTCATCACTACTGAGCACCAACTAAAACATCAGTGTGTTATCAACATTATTCTCATCCTGAATCCAAAACCCAGCTACTAGGAAGAAAACTAACTTAGCTGAAATCAAGACAGCATGGAGTATGGATGTGTGAATCTCTTCTCTTTGATTTAGAAAGGAATGTGATCCTAAATACCAGTTCACTACTAGATTGGACTTTATCATCCCATGGAGACTGCAGAGGAAGATCCACTGAATGCTGGGACCACTTCTGTGTTAGAGTCCCTAACTTGTCCCAGTGCAATCCCCTCCCAACAACAGTTGAACTCCGATTCCTATAGCAGTTCTGGGGGGGAAAGAGGAACTGAAAATGGCATAGGGGAGAAACTGAAGAAGAAACAAAACTTGGCTTCATTCAGGTCTTCCCACCACCCCGCCTGTAGACAATCATAGAATCAAAGAATGGTTTGGGTTGGAAGGGACCTTAAAGATCATCCCGTTCCAACTCTCTGCCATGGGCAAGGACACCTTCCACTATCCCAGGTTGCTTCAAGCCATGTCCAATCTGGCTTTGTCCACAACTTCTCTGGGCAATCTGTACCAGTGTCTCACCACCCCCACAGTAAAGAATTTCTTCCTAATATCCTATTTAAATCTAAGTTTAAAGCCATTCCCCCTTGTCATATCACTATAAGCCCTACACTCATTGTGTAGGAACCCAGGGGATAGATAATGTGGGATGATGGGATTTGGGATAGATGCATGTAGGACTGGGCTCTATAATGCATCACAGATTAAGTACCTCATAGTTATGGCACACGCATGCATCCTTTCAGGCGTGAGAGTGCCACAGAGGCCATAGAGGCAGCACACTGTCCCTTCTCTGCCAAAAGAGGAGATCTGAGGAAGAGACTTTCTTGCTCTGTTTTCCTCAGTAGATACAATCATCCTAGCTAGACTATCTGCAGTTCCTTCTTCTTATATCAGCACAGTTAAACTGGAACCATGTTTGTACACCCATATGGGAGAAGTTTTGGCTAAACTCGCATGCGATAACAGGCAATCCTGTTGCTGGGACACATCAAGGACAGGGGCCATGAGACTGCACAAGGAGGGGAGGTAACTGGGAGATGGTGTTCAAGAGCCCAGCTCCACATCTGGCACAGCTCCACATCCAGCACAGCTCCACAGTTGGCACAGCACCACCAGACAGGCTTCAGAGCTCTACCAAACCCAACTCCTACCAGGGTACACCCTGTGCCCAGCCATATATAACAAGAAAGTGCTTAGAAGGACCTGTGCATAGAGACATCTCTTCCTTAGACAGATCAGCAAGACTGGGGTATTACTTCTATTTCTTGCTCCTATTTTAGGAGAATTATTGCCAGGATAGTTTATGAGAACAGTAAATCCCAACAGAGGACATCTGTATGGAGAAGAGGCTCCCTATCAGCAGAGAGCATTGTGAACCAGCAAAGAGAGACCAGCAGACAGGTACTGGAAGTTGAAACTAGACAGGTTTGGACTGAAAAGAATCTGCTGATCATGAGGGTAAGTATCAAGTGGAAGAGTTTACCAGGGAACTGTGCACTTCTAGTTCCTCCATCGAGATTAAGTGACTCTTTCTGTAAGTTCTTCTCTACTCCAATAAGAGAAAAAGCCAGGACCCTGAAACCCCTGCCCCAGCTCAGGCTGGGTGGGCTTGCAATCTCTTCCGCTTTCCAAACCTTCCAACTCCCACAGTGCCTTTGAGCTGAGAAATGCTCAGAGCACTCCCCTCACTGTCACTTCTGGGAGTGTCACCAGCTGCTGTCACCATGGTGGTGGACAGGCAGATCTGGACACAAAAAGGATGTCTGCAATACACTGTTGAGAAAACAGGAAACTTGAACAACGTGAGAGCAGAGGACATGCAAGCCCAGTGAAATCCTCCTGCATCTGTGTTTGGTGCCTGGAAAAGGTATCAAACTGTCTCTCAAAACATTCAAATCCAACAACACAAGCACTTCCCTCCTACCAGATTTCCTAGAATCAGAATTCCATGTATCAGGGGTAAATGCAGGGGTAGACAAGAGCCAGCCACCCAACAGGCCTCATTCTATATGACAAACAATGGTTTTAATTTGCTGTCTTCAGAAACACAGGCATAGGATTCTTCTGATAAATGCACAGTGGAGAGGAAACAGAAATGAGCAGCAAATGCAAAAGACATCTCAAAGCAGAAAGGCACTGGAGCTCTTTAGCACGAAACCATGCAACAGAGAGGTGGCAAAGGTAAGCATGTGGAATAAGAACAGATCTGTGGGGTTAACTCACCTAGTCCAGGTCAGCAGCACTGACAAGAGGCAGAAGGATGAACTGCTTAGGGCAGGGCACATGAATCTGACCACTATCTGTGCCCCTTCCCTTGCATCCATGGGTACTGGATTAGGATGTCAGGAAGAGAAGGACAACCCATGTGGGTAGGAGAGCCACCCCACAGCATCACAACCCTGACCAGGGAACAGCGTTTCATCTCTAGGCTGCCTAACACAGATGGTCTAGAAGCATATCTGAAGAGAAGGACAACTGAATCAGACATCCCAGATGTTCCATGCAAAGAAGAGCAGTAGCCTTCAGCAGGACCTGCCTGTAGGAGTCCTGACACCTGTTATCTGGCTGGGCTGGCTCAGAAGAGGGCGGAATGGCCAGTAGGGAGGCAGTGGGGTGCCTCTCCCACTCCTCCGACTTTCTGACTGTTTTCTTTTTCTTCTCTTTCTTGGTCTTCTTAAACAAGTTTATAGCAGCCCAATTCATACTGTTCCTTTGGAAGACCACCTGGCAGTGTGATCCCCTCCCAATGGTGGAAAAAAGCCAAACAAGATTTTACGCAGCAAAGTGAGGCAACAGGGGATTCCACACATCAGTTCAATGCAGGCTGACTTGACCCCCTTGAGGCAAGTTCTGCCTTGCTCAACAGAAGAAAATGACTTCCCATTTTCAAACTGCAGGAAATCCCCCTTCTCCTTCAAAGAGGGGTCCTGGGGAGGAAACATCTGTACTAAGCTCCCTTGAAGATGTGTCAGCTTTCACTGTGTTCCAGCAGAGCTCAGCCCAGGGTCACTTTCCAACACACAACCCAAGGAAAAGTAAAATCCCAAACCCAAATATTCAGGCCCTGAGCAGTCTGATCTAACTCTGAACAAGGCGTTGGACCAGAGACCTCCAAAAGTCCTTCCAATTTAAATACTCCTATGATTTTATGATCCTGTTTCAGCAGAGCATGCAGCCTTGGAGCAACTGAAGAGGAGTATCTGGCTGTGGGAAAGGACTGGAGTGCAGTGTCAGCACACTCACCTGCTGCTGACACTGGTTCAGTCACACTTGCTTCTGCTGCAGACCCAGAAGCACAAGGAAAGACCACAGAGCCCAACTGAGCAGCTGCCCTGCAGTGTCCTGCCCAGTGCTGGAAGATCACCTTGGACAGAAAGCTGGGCAAAATATGCAGGGGAAACTCCCTCTAAGGAGCAATACAAGGACAAAGAAGGTAAAAACGACCACAGCATGAACCTAGCACAGAACAGCCTCTGTCCTGTGGGGAAAGGCTTGCTCTGCACTGATATTACTGAACTTATGTTTCTGTCTGACTGCCATTTGTATGAACACTGAACCTGGAAAAGGTGTGTGTTTAGTCCCAGGGTATGGAGCAGAAAAGGTAGACATAGAATCATAGAATCACAGAATGGTTTGGGTTGGAAAGGACCTTAAACCAACCTCGTTCCATCCCCCTCCCATGGGCAGGGACACCTTCCACTATCCCAGGTTGCTCCAAGCCCCGTCCAACCTGGCCTTGGACACTTCCAAGGATGGGGTAGCCATAGCTTCTCTGGGTAACCTGTGCCAAGGCCTCACCACCCTCATAGGGAAGAGTTCCTTTCTAATAATTAATATCTGTCAGTTTGAAGCCATTACCCCTTGTTAATCCAGGCCCTTGTCCAAAGTCCCTCTGCAGCTGCCCGGGAGCCCCTTCAAGTGTGCTGTATGGTGCAGTAGGGTCTGTCTTTGACCTCAACTGATGCTGCAAACAGGATTTGCTAAGTGAAAGATGTACACGAAGACCTTTGGTGGCAGGGATGCCAACACCAACACTCATATCCATCCCAAGTCTGGCATAAAGATCCCAGCACTGAGAAGTTCTCAGAGACCCTTCCAAGGCTGGGCACGGGCATGCCCCCACCAACCTGTGATCTGGCTCAGGAGAAGGCCCGGGGTCCCTCACAAACCCCTCAGCACTACCCGCAGCCTCTCTCTCCCTCATACTTTGAGTCATTCTGTATTTTTTTTCATTTTTATGCAATCTTTCTTGCTCAACATTTGGTTTCCATGGAGTCATATAAACTGTGAAACAGATTTATATATAGAAAGTGGAACAGGCCATATGACCAGTCTCTGTTGTCATGGCAACCAGCACGGTTCCCCTTGGGCTGAATTGGATGGCACATGGCTGATGGGGACAAGTCACCCACCCTGGGTGGCCCTGCGGGCACCACACTGCCTGTGCCCTTGCCCTCCAGCCCTGCTGTGCCATTCCTCTGCTCCAGGCACTGGCCTTGGCTCCAGCCTCCTGTGACACCAGTCCTTGTCCCCACAGAGGACAGTGCCCGTGCCTGTGACAAGTGTCAGGGCGTCTCAGAGCACTGCCAGGCTGAAGCTGTGGGCTGAGCTATGCCCACCACACACCCACATGCCAGTCTAGCAGGACAGCTCTCATATTTCCCAGTCTTAAAAATCTCCTTGCGCTAATAAGTCTCCTCTGTGCCATGCAAGTCTTCTTCACTCCTTCCTCCTAAAAAACTTCAGCATCTCCATGCAGCTGCTGTTTCCTTGGATGCCATCTCTGCCACTTTTCTACCAACCCACTGTGGCTGTGACCAGGAGAACCTGATGGCCAGCTGTCCCATAGCTTGCACCCCTTTCTTTTCCGTTTAGTTCTGGAATACAGTGTGTATGCTTCCCATCCAGCTCTGCCTGCTCTCCAGCCAGATCCACAGCTGCCGAAAGCCTCCCTCCTCTCCCGCCCAGGTCCCTGGCTGTGGTGCAGGCATGTGTCCAGGACTTTGCTTTAAGGTAATATCCATGAATAGCACCGTGTTAGCAGAGAATAAGCCTTCTGGGACTCGTATACTTTTCTCTGCCAGTATCCCAAATGAGAGAAAAACAAACTGTTTCTGAAGCATACGCGACCCAGGGAGACAGACTGGGTGATGTTTTCTGCCTCGGTGCTGTGTGAGAGACCAAAATGGGTGGGAAGAGAAATTCTCTGACCTGTGAATCCCACCTAGACCCCTTCAAAACAGGGGTTGTCAAGTCAGAAATTAAAAATCTGAGTAACTCCAGTGCAGCTCAGACCTCTCTCTTCCTTCCCAACGCATGCCTGGTACACGGAGTCATGTGCCAGACTGGGAGAAGCCACAGCGCTGAGTTGCAGCTGAGCCTGGCCCATTTAGTGGCTAGTGTAGGACTCGTGGCATCAGGTCTGATCCAGATCCTACCCAGATGATACTCACTCCCTGGCAAAGCAGCAGTTCAGGGAGTGCTTGGCAATGGCTACCAGTGGGTTTTGGCTGAGGAGGGAAGGTATAAGAAGTAGGAAGGGTAAGAAAGATGGGGGAGCTTTTAGATTCAGTGTGGGGAAAGAGTATGGGAGTAGGGCCCTGATGAGTGGTTAGCAAGAAAGAGAATAAAAAGCCTTTGACAGCAGGGATTTGCGGAATGGCAGATGTGCAGCAGGGTGAGAACAGTCTGCAAAGGACATCCCAGCTGCCAGCCTTCTTACCTCTCACTCTGCCTGAGCTCTGCATGGTGCCAGTGAGTTTACCCCTTTCCTGTGCTCCCTCCTCTGTGTGCTCTCAGGGGTGTGCAATCCTGTGACAGCATTCAGCACTATCTGACAAGGGTGCAGAGACCTGGTGCTGAAAGAGCAACCAAGAAAGGGGAAACAAAATACCACCCTCCCAGCAGGTGCCAAAGACCGTGGGCAGCCAGCTGGAAGTAGTGCCTGTTCTGAGTGAGAAAGTCCATCTAGAACACATGGCTGCATGCACATGGGCATACCTACAAGGACAATGCACCCACAAGGAGCCCAGGAATCACCCCCAGAAAAACACACAGTTGTTTTCCCTTTCTGTGCTAATAGACAACAAGTCATTTAATGTACAAATCTGTCTAGTTCCCTTTGAGCAGCCCCTGTTATCCAGCTGAGCCATGCATGGACAGGTGATGGCCAAAGTGAGACTGGACAGGAAAGAAGCTGCAGGTGACAATATATGGCAGCAGCAAGGAGCTGGCACTGCTGGGTGGAACTTCTACAGCATGTCCTGGGAAGGCCAAGGAGAGGTCAACTAGAGAGACTGATGTGATATTAGGAAAATTTTCTTCACTGAAAGGGTGGTCAGGCATTACAACAGGTTGCTCAGGGAAAGGCTGGAATCACTGTCCCTGGAAGTAGTCAAAAAATGTGTAGATGTGGTGCTTAGGGAGATGGTTTAGTATTGGACTTGGCAGTACAGGTTGGACTTACAGGGTTTTTCCATTCTTAAGGAATCTGTGATTCTATGAAGGGCCCAACACAAAAGGAGCACAGAGGAACAGCAACAGAACAGAGGGAGGATGGGAATTGAGATATCCTAATCCCCCAAACACAGCACTCTGCCTGGAGCCACCCCTGTGATGAGAGCCATCAGCCCCATTGTCTGGGGTGAAAATCATCACAGTGAGCCACAGGAAAAGCTCTCTAGAACACGCAACACACTGACACTGGAATGCAGGGAAAGAATGTTTTGGTATTATACAAGACAAGGGATGGTTAGGGGTAAAAACAAAGGCAAGGGAAGGGAGGAAACCAGTGAAGGGTAAGAGGATTCAAGGAGCCAGTCACATGTAAATAGGCAGCTGGTGATCACATTCCTCTGTCCATGCCCTGACTGATGACTGTGGTCGGTCCCGTCTAAGGCACCATGTACTGAGAAAAGGCAGATCTCGGCATCAACACCTGGCCTTGGAGATCTCTGTGGGATGCCAGCATATGAACCATACAGAAGTTAAGGGGCCAGTGCAAGAATGCCAGGAAGGACTGGGCTGGTACCTTTTACCAGTTCCCAAGCACATCCATGTTCAAATGCCCCCCTCAAACCTGGAGCAATTCCTCCCAGCAGCCAGTTTCTCTGTAGCAGTCAAGGAGTTTTTTCTGAATTCTCTTCCCAAAGAGAAATACAGGAGTTAGCACTCTCCCATTCCTCTGTTTTCCTTTCAGCACCACTGTTTCTTGCTGTTCAGAAAGTTAACATTTGGAATCTGATTTGTTAACTAGCAGCGCAGGTATAGGCTCTGGAAGCCTAGGAAGGTTCATGTGCCAGAACAGCTTGGGTTACCAACAAGCAGCACACTGAGTGCCCTGCCCTGCTACCTTTCTATCATCAGAAAATGAAGCCATGCTGTCTCCCTACTACAATGTCTTGAAATAACAGGATGTGGCCAGCTGGGACAAAACTGATTTCTCAAGAGATCCAGAGCTGCCACGAGCACAGTTTCATGTTTCCATGCCAAAGCTCTGCATGCTGTTCTGTACAGCCCACTCGGATATGACAGTTTGACATTAACTACATGAGTCATAGCCCCATCCCCTCAATGGGAACGGAGACCCAGAGCTCTGTCACAGGTTGCCATGAGCTGGCTCTCCTGGACACTAAGAATTCCCCAAGCAGGACTTATCACGCCATGGCTTGGTAGGGTAGGAATGGGCAAAAGAAGGTGAAAGGCTGGGGATGAGGCAGCACCAGGCCTCCAAGAACCCTAGGTTGGATGCGCCCTGTGCCAGGGCAGCCTGAGAGCAGGCAGGAGCCTCCTCCCCTTGTTGTGGGACCCCTGTGCTCCAGCTCAGGGGGCAACTGCAGTGCGAGATGCAGGTTGTGCCCAGGGAGGGGCATGGTTGGAGGCCCTGGCAAGGGGGACCATGAGACTCTGCTGGAGCCGGAGAACAGCAAGAAATCCTGGACCCAAAAATAACCATGGGGTATGCGGATTGTAAGGTAATAAAAGCCCAGGGATTCCTTTGTTCAGGGTCCCTCCCCAGATCTGTTCCTGTTGCTGTGCCCCACTCAATTATAAAGTTATTTTTTTCCCCGAAATCACATGCTTGGGACTCTGTTGTGGAGAACCCGGGGTAGAGAAATTTCTTTACAAGCGTCAGCCTGCTCAGAGGGAATGTCTCTGACACCAGCATCTGGTACGAGGCAGAGCACCAGGGCCAAGCACTCTGAAGGGCTGTGTTGTGCTGGGCATCTGGGGACAACAGGGCCATTGTTGAGCAAACCTTGTACTGTCAGAGTCACCCACAGAAGCACAGAGAGTCACAAGGCCAGATCAGGCCAGCTGCAGCATTACTGCTTGTCTCCAGTTTGAAATGACCTGCTATGGGGACAAATTCCTCCCTGAGTGACTGTGGAGTGTGGCACACTAGCAAGATGGGTCAGAGGCCCGAGAGGCAACCAAGAAGCTGGGGGCATGCTGCTTGCTCTAGGTGCTCTGCCCTGGAAGGGTGACTGGAAGCAGTTAAAAAAAGAAACTTCCCACAGACACTTAAATTCACTGTCTGACCCCTCTCCCTGGGCTGTGGCACAGAAAAGGTGGGCAGAAAAGTCACCCGCAAAAGGTTTGAGGGCAGGCAAAGAGCTGGGCAGCACTGCTGCCTTCTGGAATCCTCACGTCTATGAGTGCAGCTGGGTTTGGAGAAATGGAACATCTGGGAATAATGCCAAATGTTTTTCTGTGGGGCCTCCAGCCCGTGCGCTGCAGGAAGCTGGGCCTAGCTAAGCGCTCTCTCTACCTGTGCTGACACAACACACTCTTACTAGCCCAGGATGAAAACCAAGGCCCCCCACGCTCACCTGCGTGCAGGAATGTGTCCCCTCCCTCTGGCCAGGGCCAAGAAGCACTGATGGTTTCTTGGGATTAGATGCAGTGTCAGGTTTGGGTATTTCATGAGACATTGCAGTGAGCTACCAATCACATTCACAAAGAACTGCAAGGGAGCCCCAAGCCACTCTGGAAAAATTTCTTCACTGAAAGAGTGGTTAAGCACTGAAACAGGCTGCCTGGGGCAGTGGTGGAGTCACCATCCCTGGAAGGATTCAAAAAATGAGTAGACATGACACTTCATGATATGGTTTAGTGGGTACGGGGGTATTAGGTCAAAGGTTGGACTTGATGATCTTGGATGTCTTTTCCAGCCTTAATGACTCTGTGATTCTAAGTATCTGTTTAAATAGGACAAAACTTGAACAGAAGCCTAGCAGAAATGAAAGAGTGGTAAAGAAACCTGTGCCTTGCTTGCTTTGCAGGTCTTTCAAGCCCACTCATGATCTCATGCATGGATCTTCTGTGTTGTACCACACTGCACATTGCTCTCCTGATCCCTAGAATAAACCTCTCCTGGACGTGTGGGCAGGGGGCCCTTGGCCCCCGGTGAGCTCCTGTGGGCTGCCTAGCTGTTTGCTGACCCCTTTGCCAGCCCTGGTACTCCTGGCAACATGGCAGCCTCCGGCATTCTCCACAACTCTCAGGAATCACAGCATCTCTTTCTGCAGTATCCTCTACAATTCCAGCAATTGGATGCAATTCCAAACAATGCAATTCCAGAATCCTCTCTTCCTGACTGTGCCAGTGCGTGCCTTTACATGCTTCATTTCTCATACATCACTGTGGTTTTAAAAAGCCCGGTTCTACTGATGTGTTCTGCAGTTTCCCAGACACAATAAAATCACTTTATAACAACTAATAATTAGTATTCTTTTAGGAAGGAAGGGATTCTCCCTCAAATTATAGAGACTCTCCCACATGCACACGCATGCATAGCAGAGCTAAGGCACAGCAACCTCCACCCTGCTGCAGACATCTGCAAAAACTGTCTATTTACAGAAACATTCTGGAGCAAGTAACATATCTATAAGTTAGAGCTACTGTGTTCTCCTTCTCAAGAGAATTTAATGAAAGTACATTCTGAGATTGCTCAAATAATGATCTCGGTTTCTTGTCTGTACTTATCTTAAAATCACAGATTGCTTTGGGTTGGAAGGGGCCTTAAAGCTCATTCCATTCTAACTCACTGCTATGGGCAGGGACACCTTCCACTAAACCAGTCTGCTCCAAGCCCTGTCCAGCCTGGCCTTGGACACTTCCAGGGATGGGGCATTTAATTATTTATCTTTAACTACTTTTAATATTACTTTAAATATCCTTCTCTCTTTCAGAAAGAATGTTAGGACAAGGTGCCTGAGAATCTTATGTTCAATGATCTGCATTTACGATAATTTTATTATAAATATTATCTCAAAACCTATGCAATTAAAAAAACTGGAGTAGTTAACTCATATTCTGTTTCTGGCCCCACGCCCTAAGCAAAGCAATTAATGTTTTGGCATATTACAGCTACATTTTCCTCTACTTGAAAATGAAATTTGCTTCCCCCTGTTGCTGTTGTAGGGCAGATTCCAGATAACACTCCTTGCTGCTTTTGCAGGCAGCCTGGATGGGAAACTTTACTTACAACCATCCTCAGTTTTTCCTGAATGATGTTTTCCTGCAGAGGAAATCTGTTCTGCAGCCCCCAACCTGATATTCCCTGGATTCAGTGGCCCTCCACGACCAAAACTTTGGGAATGTCAGATGCAGAGAAAGTAATGAAACGGCCAAGATACAAAGTGCTGCCAGATGCACATTCCTGCGCCCTCCCTCATAATCTCTCTCAGGCGTGGGGAATGTGACTGTTGTGCCTCTAACTCCGCAGCACAGCATACTCACACAGACATACCACTGTTATTTTCTAGTTTTGCTGCTGCTACAAATCTTAATAAATGAGCAAAAAAACCAAACAACAAAAGGAAGCATGGGCAGAAGGCTATTCCCACAAGCTGGCAAGGCTGAACAAGACTGCAGGAGCCCCTGTGTGGAGCCATGGCTCACCCTGGATCGCCCCCCGTCCACTGCTGTGGCCAGATGGACAGACAGTCAGATGGACAGGCAGATGGACAGACAGCCACCACTGGTCCGAAAGCAGGGCCATGTGTCCATCCCCGCTGGCAGGACAGGGTGGCATGGGAAGGACTGGGGGCTTTAGGAGCAGTGCAGAACACTTGCTCCCCCTTGTAGCTGGGACACAGACTCCTGTCGGGCTCAGCATCCTGCAGGGTGAGCTCTGTTGACACCTACACTTACTGCGTGTGCAGCATTTTTCCAGTGGCCCCTTCTGTAAAAATGCCTTTGTACCCCAACAGAGGACTGAGATGTTGCTAAGGAAAATCTTCCTTCTGCACTAGGCTCAGCAACTCTGGAGGTTGTTCAGGCAGGACATATTGAGCATGACCACAAGCGTCTTCGCTTGGCTGCCCCAACCCTCTCTGACTGGAAGGAATGGACAGCCACACCAGAGCTGCCTGCTGGCACCATTGAGACCAACTGGAATGCGACATACAAGTAATGCAGCACCCTGAAGATGCCCTTAGTGGGCAGAGCAGCAGACGGTCTCCAATGCTCTGCAAGAGCCACATGGTCCCCTCTCCCCCCTGTTCCTGGAAAGGACCAAGCTGGTTCACATCAATCCAGCAGCACCAAGTGCTGTCTGCAGCTGCTGCTCCCTCTTCAGCACTCCTGCACAATGGGTCTGCTCCTTCTTCTGGCCTTTCTGTCTTGGAGGAGGACACCTGCAGAGGACACCTGTGTGTTTCTCCCTCATGGAACCTTCCCAGGACTGTAATGTGAGCAGTCATTTCACAAGACAGGCAGTCCTCGGTGAAGTGGATGCCTCTTATCTCTGGCGTATGTTAAAGGGTATGTTCATTTTTACCTTCTAATTAGTGGCCTACCTCTGAGCATTTGAAAAACTTCCGTTTCTTGTCCTCGTAGCTACTGCTCCCGGCACTCTGCATGCTGAAGGGAGCTCAGGTCTCATTTGCCCAGTTTACCTCTTTTCAATGAAACTCCACCATGCAAACATTTCATTTGAGAAGAAGAATATCCAGGTCACTACATCTGTGCAGTGAAATTCATTCAGTCCTGGGATAGCCCATATACAAGAATAACGCAGCACACTGCCAGTGGTGAGCAGGACTGAGACAAGGGATGGCAAAGGCAGACCTCAAGGAATGTGGTGGAAGACAGCGGCAGCTGAGCAGGTCCAGGTTAGGGAGACCCACTGGTGGGAGATGATCAGCTGCAAATGGGACAGACACGTGCGGAAAAATGGAGCAGTCAGAAACATACAGGAAATATCAATTCAATATTCAACTTGGAAAAAATGTAAGTAGTGTAAGTAGGAGAAAATAGCCAAAAAACCCAGAGAGCAGGGGCAAAATCCCTGGAAACAGTTATTTATGAATTTTAATTCACTCCATGTGGTAATTGAGCATCCTCGGAAGAACACAATGAGTGTCACTGGGTCCCCTCCATCCCCTCTCTTTTCCCAGTCAGCCCCCTATCCCACTAACAGTGGTTTAAGGAACATGAATAACTTGGTCATTTTAAAACTGCCACATTTCCCTTCTAGATCCTCTGTTCTCTTCTGGACTTTACCAGGCTTCAAACTCCCAACTGGATGTTTATGAGGATGCATTTTTGCGTCACCTCAAATTTGTTTATGCAGCAAAAAAGGATGGAGGAAGTTTTATTAAAAAGTCCAGTGTTAAAGCATGGTTATACCAACGGTCAGTTAGTAGCTGAGTGGTGTGCCTAGTAACGTGGAAGTTTTGCTAGGATGTGGTGGTTGCTCCTGGTATGACTTCCATGGGCCCCGGGGAACAGAAGCCCAGGTTGTAAACTGCAATGTGGACACATCACCTGAGGTTGCCTTTCTTTCTCAAGCCCAGCTTTTCTGTTGGTGACCTGCTAGTCAGTGACGTGCACCACTGATGAAATATGTGACTACACTATCACCCTTTGACACAGGATGAGACACACAAGTACAGAACTCAGTGCTGAACTCACCCCCAAATATCATGTTTTCTGTGCAATTCACAACTTTTGCTGTTAGAAGATAAGTGAGCTCCAGCCTAAGCGCGCTACCTACAAAACCAACAAGCAGAGAAACTGCCTATTACCATAACAATAAAGCAGAAATGTAATTCTAGCGTTGAGTTTCTGCAGCTATACCAAGGGCACCAGAGACACCAAGCCTGTGTGATTTAATTTCCATTAGAGATAAAGCTCATCACAGAGCAGAGACCAGAGTGTACTCGTTTGGAGGAAGGCTGGCAACTGAATCCCTGGGACTATCCTGCCGTGAAGATGCATTTCCAACATGGTCCAGACACTGTGACCTGCTGCATACTCCAGACTCATCAAACCACACTTTCTCTCAAAGTAGATAATCTATTTGTTTGATTGCTCTGCATCTAGCAAGTAAATCTTGTTTATGGAATTGGGCATTTCAATATCTATCTTCCTCTTACATGCATTACAGGACATTCCTTCAGCACTGAATTTGAATAATTATAATATGGAAACATCAGAATTCATTGGGAACGGGAAGCCCTTGTGCCTGGTGCCATGCATGCAATGGAATGAACCTTTTAGATTGTTTTTAAATTAAAAAAAGCTGCCAGTTATTCTTATAACAAGTATGGAAGTGTAGGTACGAATGCAGACCAAAATCAGCAGAAAAGCATTAACAGTAACAGGAAATATTCTGTAAATGTGCATTAAGAGGAAGACCAAGCAAAGGAACCAGTTGTAGCTCAGTAGAGAAGGAGAGTACCCATAGATGTTCAGGATATTAAAAAAAAAGTCGTCCGTTAATAAAGAAGTCATCCATCCATCATCAAGTGGCTGTCACAGTTAATATCATCAACAAAGATCTTAGCCTGCAATAGGGAAGGAATAAGTTGGAGAAGCCTGAGATTGATAGATTCATTCTAAGACTTGTGAAGAATTGGCTAACAAATCTCAGAGCATTTGCTCATCATCTCTGAGAATTCATAGAAAATCGGAGAGGGAGAATTCTGGCAACACAGATATTGTCTAGCTTGGAAAAATGAGAAAAGAAGGACACAGTTGTGGAACAACTACTTGAACTCCAGTTCCTAGAAAAATAACTGAATAAATTCTTTAACAATATTTTTAAGGACCCACAGCAGGTAACAAGGATATAATTAAAAGCCTACATCATTTTGTCCAGAATATGTGTATTAAACCAATCTGATCACCTGCATGTGGTTTAACACCAGCCCCTAGCTGAAAATGGGGCTGTAGAGGTGTCAGTAGTCGTACACTCTCCTAAGGAGACACATCTTACTGGGAAGGAAAACAAGGCAGCAGCCTAAGAAACATGGACTGGGTGAGACCTCAGCTGGAGCTACCTGTCAAGTTTTGAGCTTCACTCTATTAGATATGAAAAAACTGTCTAGTCCAAATGAGAGTGAAAACCAGAGATCTAGAAAAAATACCTGAAAGGAAAAAGTTGTTTAGTACAGGCCAGGAATGAGTAAGAGGGGAGTATCTCAGATATGTCATCAATCTGCTGAAAAGAAAAAGGATGGTTTATTTTCCCATCCCTCATAGGAGAGAGAAGAATGGCTTTAACTTGCAGGTGGGAAGGTTCAGGATGGAGGTGATACTGAAGCCACGGTATAGGTTGAACTTCCTTAAGAAAATACCAGATAACTATTTATAAGAAATGATCTAAGTATTATCGAGCCTTTCTGGAGCAAAGGAGTGAGCCTGGGACTATGGTATGAAGTACATATATGTTCCCTAGGCAGTTGTTTCCAAAGATCACACTATGCTGACATTCCACTGTGAGGTGCTTGGAATAGATGCATTTGATATGAAAATAGAAATATAATTTAATGTATGATATCTTGTATTAAAAAGAAAACAAAATCTAATCTGAGAAAATGCTGCTTAGCAAGGGTCAACACCTGGAGTTGTAAGTTAAGAAGAACTGGGGTGGGGATGATGCAATCTTTCTGAAGGCATTCCCAATTAAATCTTTAATAACAGTATCACAAACCATTTTCATCCACAGGTCTCTGATGCTTGACTTATATGATTACTGAGAAACGGCTTAACTCTACCTCATTTCTGCTCTATTGAGGGGAATTTCTTACGATGGTAATGGGCTCCAATGTCAGAGCAACAACTTAGACTGACAGTGATTGGGAATAAGGTTCTAGAGACCCGGTGATCCTGGTATTTAAGAACAAATACAAGTGATTCAATTACCACCAACTAAATCAGTAACAGCTCCCTGCAGACACCCAAACCAGACTATTTCCAAATGGGTGTGGAAGACCTGTGTTTGGTTTTGCTCATCAATCAGTTCTCAGATCAGCTGTGTTTTCCTTGCATCCAGACAATTTTCCATACATAACACAAATGCAAGAGAGTTTTTCCAACTCACTCTAAATCATGAAGTCAGACAACCTTCTGGGCTTGTCCTGCAGCCCTTCAGAAATGCCAGTACTTGACTCACACAGACGCAACGATACTGTTTTTGAAAAGACCTGACAGAACTCAGACAGAGGTCGATGGGGTCACAGATAGAAGCCTGTGCTGGATTATTCAAAGGATTCTGTGGATCAATGACCTTGGATCCACACTAAGTATGCTGGGCAGAGAGGTCTCTGTCAAAACCCTCAGGTACTGCAGCACCCATGTGCCTGCAACATCTGAGGGTTTCTGCAAGAGGCTCCAGCCCAGCAAAGGCACTGTCCTGCTGCCCTGCACTCCCCCATCATGCTCCTCATCTCAGCACCTGGCACTGCCTCTGGCCTCACATGCACTTACCTGGACATCATCACCTCAAAGAGGCATAAAGAAATTATTCCTAGACTATAAACCCTCTCCACATGAACTGCTGCAAACTTTCGCATGTGAAGAACAGCAGCATTTGCAGTTGAGGTATTTTGCAGTCTGGGACTGCAAAAAAAAAATTAAACCTAGGCAAGACAAGAAAGTTCGATCGAGTCTGCTGATTACATCCCACTGCTTTAGATGGGATTTTTAAGGCCATGGGATTTTTAGTTCATGTGCTTTGGTGAAAAAACTAGAAGCCCATTTTTAACCTAGATTTGATGCAGAAATACATGGTCAGAAATTTCCTGGTAACAAACTGCTACCCTGGAGAGCAGAATAAAAACAGAGTATTGCAGCACAGCTTTTGGTACAGCTAATCCAGGAGCCATGGAAACACCCTCTCAGTATTATAATGCACCAAACTCCTATGCGGTCCCCTGTGTCAGGAGCCTGTCCTGCTCACGACACCTCACCCCCTGTACCACTTCCCTTCCGAGACTTCCTGCAAAGTCCCCAGGCCAACCTCTCTATGGCATCCGTGGGACTGCACCCTGCTGCCTGAACACTTGTGTTGGGCTCAAGTTGGGGAAAAAAAAGCTTTTAATTCTGGGAAAATCATTTTAATTCAAACCCAAGAGCCACTTTCTGTTTTGTAAAAATGTATTTGCACCTTCCTACTCTGCTGCAACAGTGTTGTTTGTGGAGGAAGGAATGGGGAGCCTGAGCACAGCCTTGCATTTGCAGGCAGGTCCCACCTCCTGGACACCAAATCTTGGCCTCATGCCTAGGAAAGAAGCAGGATGACGCAGAACAGATGCTGGATTCAAACTACAGATTGATAACAACACCCCCAGGCTCCTGCTCTCTGACTTAGCAAGAGAAGAATGGTTTGGCAAGACATGAAAACTATATCTCAGTGCAGCTCCTTGTGGGGATTGCCATACAGCCTGTTTGAGCACAAGTACATCCACAGGCAGAGCTCCTATGCTCTTGCCTCCACTCAGGACTGCAGACCTCACCTGAGCAGATGCCTACAGCCAAGCCAGATGGGCTGGTGCTCTGATCACTGGGGAGAACAAAAGGACCCATCTCCTTCAGCCTGGATATCTGAAAAAGCATTGGGAGAGTCTGAACTCAGAAGTTCCTCCTCCTCAGCTGGCTACAAAGGAATAGAGTGTTTTGTCTTTTGGAAATAAAGATGAATTTGTTCTTCAGTGTTTGCATGTTGGACTGAGAAGTTCCTGCTCCAGGACTGCTCACCTGTCCACACTGGACCATCACAACCCTTGAAGTTTATGGGAAACCTGCTGTCCCCCTGGACACTCTGTGCTGGCTCTTCTGCTCTCTGACAGCTCCCCAAGGCAGCAGGACAGTCATGGCACAGTCCAGCAGTTCCCATGCTCCCTGAAAAATGGAGAGGTGATGCTCGACTCCACTCAAAGGAAGAGAAAATTGAAGCCATGTCTATCAGCCCTTGAGTTGCTCACCTGCCCCAGGAGGTTGGTGGTTAATCCTTCTTTCCCATTAACTATAAACGAGCTGGTGGACATCAAACACATACAGCCCTCCTACACAGCCCTGTCAGGAACAGTGGCTGCCAGGAGAAGCCCTTGCCCACATCACCCCCAGGACTTGGCCTTTTCCACAGGTGAGCACTGGGCAGCTTCTGCTAGGTTTAAACCAACTCTCATCCCCTTTGGAGAAATCAGCATCTCTGGCATCATCTGTACAGAAGGGCTGGATAACTCTCCTGAGAGGTGGAGATGACCTGCTTGAGCAGAACACCTACATGTTAGAGACCAGGTAGAGGTCTGGCTCTGATGCCATCTGCAACACCTTCCGATCTGTGTGTCCAAACTGCTTCAGCCCCCACCCAGAGAAGAACAGGACATATTCAGCATCCTGGCTGCTGTAGCCACAAGGGAAAAAATCCCAGGGGAGTCACTGAGGTAGCTGACAGCAGTTCCTGTCCCCACCCTCAATGTTCACTCTGAACAGGCTCTGGTACTCGGTGGCCCCACGAGCTCATCCCACACAGAAGCCACCCCAGGAAAACATCAGTGCTGAGAGCTGGACTGGTGCCCAAAGGGAGGTTCAAGAGGGCCTTCATGGGGCTGCTGCTGAGTGCAGATGGGGTTAAGGAGGCACAGGAGGGTTGAAGGGAAGGCCAGAGCAGCTCAGCTCTCCACCATCACCATAGGCCTTCACCTGTCACATCCCAAACACCCTTCACATGGCTCTAAATATCACTGTGCCTGTTGCTGAACGGTAAAAGTGAAAGTTTCCTGACAGCCTGGGATCTGCAGGATCACTGTGCCTGTGGCATCTGTACATGAGCTGCCCTCCTGTGCAGTCCCCACAGACCAGTGCCCTCACTGGCACTTCAAAGGTGTCAGCAGTGCAGCGGTGCTTCTGCCACAGAAGCTTTGTGTTATTCATTCCAAGTTTCTGTAATTGACTGGATTAAGGAAAAAAAGTTGGTGTCATTGCAGAAGTAATTTTTTTGGTGAATTTTGCACAGCTGCAGGATCTCACTATGTGAAGAAAAATAAAACCTGCTTTATGTGTGGGAAATGTGGGAGGTTATCCTGGTTTTGGTCTGATTCTAGTAAGTTGCCGTGCATACTTAAATGTATTGAATCTACTGCCTAACTACTCAGCATGTTCTGAGTACAGTAATGAACGTAACATTTCATGATCTCCAATGAAAGAGAAAAGTCTTTAGACACGAAACAGGGCTGAGATCAAAATTAGTGTTACAGGAACAACTTCCAGATCTTGCTTGCTCTTTTCCGGGGTGATATATTTAACTCCTTCAGCTGAAGATATTGCCTTCCTACTGCTGGAGCTGCAGCCTAGCAGAGACAGGGGAAAAAATAAACAACAGTGAAGATTTATAAATTTTATATATTTTATTTAGCTATTAATACGTTTCTCACCTTGAGAATAAAATGTGGAAGTTGTCAAGGAAGGCATCATCATAAATAAAGGAAAAAGCTTACAAAAGAGGAAAAAAATGTGTCCTACATTGTGATGATCACTAATTCAATCATACTCCTTGGAAATACTCTCACAATCACCACTCCCTGTGGAGCAGAATAAGACATCTTAGAGGTACAGGCTATCAAAGGCCAAGCTGCAACCTTATTTGCTAAAATTAGTAAGAAGAAGGAAAAAGTAAGCATTTTTAAGGATTTTAGCTGCACTGCATTTCAGATCATAAGAAGCTGGAGGATGTCTGCCCTTTGAGCTGCATGCCACCCAAACACAGAGACAACGACAAACTGTTACCTAAAAACATGCTATGACCCGTCCCTGGCAGGCAGAACCCCTCATGGCAGCTGTCTGATGCATCTAAGCCAAACAGTTGAGGTGCTATAATGCTGCGTTTCTCTGGGAGGGTACAGGTGTGCACTCCGGGCAGGTACCACCAAGAGGTGCACTGCTAAAACGAGCAATGCAAGAACCTCCAAGGCCTCCCTCACTGAGAGCAAGGCAGAGGTCAGTGGCTAGCATCAGTGCTATTTCCAAGCAAAGGACTAGTGACTCAGATTCATTTTGACTCTTCCAACGGTGGGATGTGTTGGCGGATGAAGGTGCACAGTGGTTATAATGTGAATCCTCCAAGATAAGACAAAAACAGCAGAAGACTGTACGAGGCTCTCAATTGGTGGTGAGGAGGAACCATCCCATCCCAGAACAGGGAGCAGAAAGCCTGGACTTGAGTAAGTCACATCAACCTCCCAAAACACTTCCCTCCCATGGGGAGGAAGGAGTAAAGAAAGGGCTTTCAAATTCTCTTTAACCATAGCTGAACACTGGATCCTCCAACACTGAAAGCAAAAGCAGAAGTGAATGTTGGGATTTGTTTGTTCCAGGGCCTGACTCTGGGCTGGAAACAGGCTGAAGATTCTGAGCATCTCTGTAAAGGCTGCCAGGACACACACTCTGACCCCAGTGAGGAAATTGGAGCTTGGAGCAGTCTTGCCCCTAGAAGGCAGCAGAAGAGCCCTCTGGCTCTAACAACATTGCATAAATCAGGAACACACACACAGAGCACTAATCAGTGCTAACACAGGGACTACAGCTATCCCTGCTAGTGTGTTTCTGATCCTAGAGTCACAAAAGACGCATTTCCAGAGATCCACATCTTGCCTAGCAAAAAGCCACTTTGTTCAGTGCAGCTAGCTTTGTTCCACATGTCACCAAAATCACTGTCTTTCTGCTGTAAGTCTGAGAGCTGTGATGCTGCACTAGACCCAATGCCTGCCACTCAGTGTTCCCCTCCCACCAGCCCTTCTGGCCAGTACCAGCAGAAAATCCCACCTCCGAGATGTCCCACCTCCAAACTGACAAGATTCTCGAGTGGGCTATCATGGACATGGTGGAAAATGCCCTGTTCTATCCTACCTCCTAGGATGAGGCAGGCAGTATCCTGCTTGGTTCGCAGCGGGCAGTACAGAGCACTGGCCACAGTGATCACAACATGCTGGGAATGGTGGTTTGCACCAGCAAAATCTCCTCACCAACATTTTCAGCGCTGCCAGCAAGATGCACAGCAGAAGAATTTGCTATGGTCCCATCCCTGAGATGAATTAGAGCCCATGATTATGTTTCTGGCAAGCACCGAGAGAAAGCTTTGTCCCTCACCAAAGATTCATATTCAGCCTTGGTAAATGGTGCTGGCCAAGAGCAGAGAAGGGAGTTGGATTGAGGCAGTCCCCCAACCCTGGGGCAATGCAGCTCAAAAGAACTGTGTACAGGGGCTCACTGACTCATAGTTACTGCAAAATTATTTTTCAAACGAGACCTATTGAAAATTTACACATGATTTCTTTTTGGAAATATCTTAAGTTCTATTTTTCATCCCATAACAGACTGAGGTTCAACTCCAGTCTTCATCTGGTGCCCGTTATCACTGTGATCCTCAGCAGTTGCAGTGCAATGCGACAAGTCACAGGCTCTCCTCTAAATCTTGCTATTGAGAGTGATTACTTGGCCTTGGGTAATGAATTAGTCCTATTATACAGCAGCTGGCACAGGAGAAGCAAATCTGCTGCTCAGGCAGCTCATTACATGGGCAGGGCTGGAACTGCTCAGCCGTGTGCTGCACACACAGACCTCAGCAGCATTTTTAAACTGAACTCTGCACACAGTTCTCCAGGACTGCAAAACAAACTACTTCCATCGACCCAGTTTCTGTCTGTTACTTTCTGAGTTAAGCATTTGCTCACCCCTTGGAAACACAATTCCTGTTCTGTGCAATTACTGCACAGCACTTTGCCATATCCGTATCAAATCCAAACTCTGTTAATTCTTCATTTGCTGTCACCCTTTGCAAACTCCATCACTTCTCATCTACATTTTTTCTCCTCCAAACTCCTCCATACCAATGATTCCTTCTACCCCACTACCAAAATCTTGCCAGATCTTGACACTGCCTCTTCTATGACCAAACCTCACTTCTGTAGCAACTGGAACTGCTCCTGTTCTGCACCAGCTTGTCGCTGTGGGTCAGGCTTTGTGGCAATGGCTCAAGGAGGAGCATGTGGGCACACAGCAGCTGCAGGGTTTTGTTTTGGAAACATGACTAAAGTGCTAAATAAGTGAATTAGAAAGGATCAGGAAGACAAAGCAAATCCAGTCAGCCAATTTAAAAGAACATTCTGAAAGTGCTTATAGAGACCACAGTAAAACTAAGCAGAACGACAGAATATACTCAATTAGCAATGCTATAGCCGTGGTGGCATAAGCATCTGTGTTCAGTACTCTTGGGAGTGCTGGTGATACCTGCTTTTACACCAACTATCACAGGTATGCTTGTGAAAGTATAAACTCCTTTCTGTGAAGACTGTCAGGAGAAAAGAAGACGTCAAGGAGTGAGAAAACTACTGTGCAAAATAAGAAATAGGTACGCCAGAAGACAAGGAGCAGAAGTAAAAAAGAGTGAGTCTTCCTCTAATCAAAGGTCAGCCACAAAGGTCAGATGATGCCACTTGCTCCTCAGACAATTCAGGAAAAGAAAAGTGAGGTGTGTTGAATATATGTTCAAGTTATACATGACTGTTTACATGAACTCTGGTAAGTCTTCAAAGAAGAGGTAACAACACAAGAAACAAAATACACTAGTAATAAATGTGAAATATTACATATGGAGGTAATAATCGGAATCTGACAGGTACTTTTTATGTCCCAAACAATATCCACCAGCCCAAAGATTCTTGTTCCTTCCCTCAGTCTTCCACAAAAGCCAGTCTCTTGTAGCCCAGGTTGCTGCTCCACATTAATCCCTTCCATGCTCCCCATTCCACTGCTGTATTTTCTCAAGCAGTCTCAGGCCTGTCCCTGGCTGAAGGGCTCTGAGGACCAGGAGCAGTGCCGAACTACCAGAACTACACTGCAGGTGCAGTAAGCAACTGCATTTAATCCTGAGCTAACAGATATTAAGGAAGTTTTTATCAGGATTCCAAGTAAAAGATAGGGGCAAATCTTGGAAGATGAAAGGAGCGGCTTGGGACTTTTAATTATATTGTGATGTGCCTCTGATCCCTCCTCACCCTCACACCTTTCTACCTTTTTCTCATTGCTGGGTTCCCCAAGAGTGAAAGAGCATTTCAAAGACCAAGATTCAGTGCTAATGGGACAGCCTGACAATTCCAGGCTGCATATCCAGCCCAGAGGAGCTCCTGCTCCTGCTTTTCCTCTCTGTGATGTGCTAAAGCCTTGCAGATTGTCCCTGCTCCGGCAGCATCACCACCAGTGCTGCCCAGCTCTGGATTCAGCAGCTGGGCTGGGCAGATGCTCTGCAGCTTTACATCAGCTGTGCCCTTTCCTTGCTTAAAATCACAGAATATCTCATCAGAGCACTCTGTAGAACAGCCATGGAAAACTCACATACCTTCATTACAGACCTTGGTCTGATCCATTCTATGATACAAAATCCCAGGTGCTCCCAAGACTTATTATTTCTAATTACCTATTACTGAGGGTTTTTTCCTCCATGGAAAACCAACTTACAGGGCAGAAGAGAGGTACAGAACTGATCAATAGGGGCATAAGAAGTGACAGCAGGCAAAAGAGTTAATGTTGAAATGATTCTGTTCTCAGGGACTGCAGCAGCAGAGGTCCAGGAGGCCACTGCAAGTGCCATAGAGCTGGGAAAGCCCCGGGAGATCTGTGCAATAGACAAACACGGTGCTCAAACAAACACTGGAAGATCACAGCGCTTTTGCTGCCAGCATCGCAGTGGGAATATCTGTGGCTCAAGAACAGTCTGCACACTCTACTCTTACCAACTATGAATGTAGGAAAAGCGCCAGATAGGTCTTAAACGATGTCAAAGAAAGATTTTTCAACCTTTGGGTCTGCACTTGTTGAGGACCTCAAAGATCAGTGACCAAAGACATCTGTCAGTCAGCCTAAATGAACTCCAAAGTGCCTCTACTGATGACTGAGTACTGGGGGGACTGCTCACAAGTGCTGACAAAGGTGTATGTGAAAAGACACTGGCCTGTTCCACTACCAGATATATTCTACAAAATGCAGAGTGGCAGATTCTGAGCAAACCATGGCACCCCTTTCTGGAATTTACCAGCAAAAAAGCAAACCACAAATGTATTAGGCTAATACAAAAGCTATTTTGATAACATGATGTGGAAAACTGGATTACTAGTACAAGCAAAAAGCTTTCTCTGCACACCTGTAAAAGGAGTGCCTCCCAGGGTGGTCACCGTGGCAGGTACAGAGAAGGTACCGTGGCAGGCAGTGCTGCCAGGGAGTCTATATCCCAGGGAGCATACAGCCTGCTCTCCCTCTCAGTCACAAGTGCACTTTTGCAGATATGGCAGGTATGCAAGGTGCTCTCGCTAACCTCTCACTGCAGGGGCTCTGCAGGTACAGTGTAAACCTGTTTACAGCCCTGCCACATACCAACCCTGTACAGCAGGTCTTCTCAACAGGTAATGTTTTACACAGTGGCGTGACATAAAAAATTCCAAATACACTAAAGCATACTTATATTTTTCAAGATAAACACTCATTGAAGCACACTGTTCTTGGAAAACAGTGGCTGAGCAAACAGTTGCCCCTGGTTTCATGCTGTTCTGCGCACTAAGGGGCTCATACCAATAAAAGGAGTGTGACGTAATTAAATACGGCCAATGACACTTTCAAGTAAAATGAACTGATGACAACATGCAAAGAACAGTGTGGGGACCACCAAATCCATT
Source organism: Corapipo altera (assembly GCF_003945725.1). NCBI lineage: Eukaryota > Metazoa > Chordata > Aves > Passeriformes > Pipridae > Corapipo > Corapipo altera. Next base: position 273,757 of record NW_020885038.1, read on the forward strand.
ATGCTGCTTTCAGGTTTCCCCAGGTCCTCTGTCCCTGACTGCTAACATGAGCCATGCAGGGTTACTTGAAATGAGCACACAGGGAGTAGCCACCATGCCACAGCCCCAGATTTTGGGAAGCTTCCAGCAAACCTGCCGTGTGTGCTCAGGGAGAGAGGCACAGCCCAAAAGTGCTGGATGATGAAAAAGCTGCCCAGAATGAGTGCTCCCTGGAAGCACCAGAAATCAAAGACAGAAATATCAGTGCCTTATGTCAAATATTCCAAGACACAAGTTAGCAGTGCCTGGCTCCCTGCACTCTGCTGAGAGTGGGAACAGGATGAACATAGGCAACATGAGAAACTCCCACAGCCCCAACTTGTAGTGTGGCCACAGTGAAAACAACCACAACAGTCCCAAACACTTCCAAAGACAGATACTATCTGCAATGCTGCAGCACCACATACTTGCTGCTGCTGTTGTTGTGGGACTTCTCCAAAACAGAAGAATGTCCTATCCTCGGGATCGCACTTGGTGTCAGCAGTCAGTGAAGTACCGAAACCAACTCCTGAGCCCATACTCAGACACTTCAGATTCTGAAAATACAGCACCAGGGTGCATTACTGATAATAATGGGCTCCATATGCATAAGCAATCATGAAAGATAAGGTATCATAGAAAATAAAACAAAGGTTTAATCTGGTTAGTTAAATGGCCAATTAATTCTATCTGATCATTTATTATCACAAAAGTAAAAGTGAAATAAGTAGAGAAAATCAAATCTCATCAAACAGCCAGAACCTTCTGGTCTTGTTTCAGAGCCAAATTTTCCATACTGGACACCTAAATAAAGTTTTGTTTTTAGAAAATAACAAGTATCTGGCATCTTCTCATTATTCCTATTGTGTCTTTTTAAACTTTATATACATTTAGTATACAGTGCTGTGTTTGTGGCACAATACTCAAGGCACTAAAGGTGCATTTTGCACCCAAGCTGGAAAGGGAGACTAGAATTCCCTGTGCCATCGCTGCAGAAATCACTTGTGTGTTTTTCTACGGGACGTGCCCCATTCAGAGCACAGAATGAGCTGGGAATTCTTTAGGAAACTGAGAAATCCTCAGGTAAGTCTTCAATGATCCACATTTTTCACTGTCGCTCTGTATCCACCCTTTCCATGCAGGTGCATAGTAACTCAATCTTTCACATTAGAAGGCAGCCATCTGCAGGAAGATTGTGTTTAGACTCTCTTTGTAACCACCAGGCTGTAAGATATCCTCCAGTTTAAGCCTCCCATGAGGATGTCTTTTAGCTAAGGATAAAGAAAAAACATCTTTATAAATTCTGTCCTGTGCAGTTTCTGTAAGGCCAACAGTGTGACTGTTCTCACCTGCTACAGGTGCAGCATCCATGAGTCCAGCTTCTGCAACACCCCAACTTGTGCAGCAGACAGAAGAGCTCACAAAAAGTGCCGCAACTATCTTCGTAAGACCCTTCCCTTCACAAATTTTGGCTATTTATGGCACTATTCAGTTTTTATATTCTATCTATAACTTCAACAGTTTGAGACAATTATCACCAGATACATAACAGACATCACTCTTATAGGAGAGGGATTGTGAACTGCAGCATCACATCTCCTTCACATTCTCCTGGGGCTTTAAATTCCCCCAGAAAACTTGATTGAAGAGTGATTTTCTGGCAGCACAACATAATTTCCTCCCTCTTTTATATTTGATTTCATTCACATTTGCCAGAAATGTCAATGGTCAGATGACCACAAGTTTCAAACTCTGAAAAATACAGTTACAGAAAGTCAGAGATACAAAAAAGACATTGTAAAATTAAACCGCAAGGCAATCCCACAGGATTCTCACTGTCACTCCTGTCTCACAAACACCTCACTTTAGACAAAGATTTGCTTTTAAATCAGGCAGAGCAAACCACCTTCAGCACCTTTGAGCACTGAACTTTGAAAATTTCGCCTTTCCCTTGCGACAAAACCCACAGCAGACTGCATCTACAACAATGCCAATCTCCCCCTCTGCCTTCCTTAGGGAGTCATCCCTGCACCAAAAGAACAAAAACCTTCCTTCTGCACCCACGGGAGATGCCATCCCCACTTCAGCCATGGTTGCTTCCCCAGCACCATCTCTCAGGGGCAGCAAAATGGCCAAAACACTCAGGAGGGTGCCACAAGCATCCCTGGGCAGGGAGCACCATTTCCAGGGAGCACCAGTTGCTCAGCTTGTAGCACCAGAACAGGTGTCCTGAGCTCAACACTGTGTGCACTCCCTGGCCGCAAAGAAGGGTTCAGCACCCACAGCCTTATCCCATCGGATTAAAGACCAGATTTCCCTCCCATCAAACAAGACTACAGATACGAACATTACTTCCTCCATGGAGTATCCTTAGGAAAAAAGCATCCCTTTGGTCCTAGTGGTTCTCCACGAATTTTATGTTAAGCTGATTTTTGAGTGGGGAGATGAAGGAATGAGAGAGCCTGTGATAACAAACTCCAAGAATGCAGAAGAACCTTCTGAGAAAGCAAAGTACCATCACTGTGTGCAGAGGATACGGGCATCCAGGTGCTCTCCATACACAACCTTACTCTCCTTTGTACAGTCACCAGGAAAAGCTGTTTCAGCAGGTACCAACATTTCCTCCCTTTCAAGTGTATTATACACATTATACAGCTCCCATGATGGCAGACAGCAGCTCCAGCAGCTGCCTGTTCCAGTGCTTGCTGTGGCAGCACAGCCATCCCATCATAGCACTGGTGCAGCGATGCTTGCTTCTAGGACTGGCTGGATATTTTCAGACAAAATGGTTTAGGGTTTTTCTTAGTGAAAATATGCTCCATCACTAAGGTGAGGAAAAAAAATCTCTCTAAAAATAGGGGTTTCTTCATAATAGTGTTTCACAGAAATGTTCAGAATGTTGTCATGAAATGGAATCCTCCCTGCTCATCAGCTGGCAGGTTCTTGTTTCTCCCTTAGGACACTATCTCCTTGGATCCTATCAGCATATGACAAGATACAGTTTGGCACAGAAATCCTCTACACATTATCTGCTATTACAAAATAAATTAGAGGCATTATAATTTCTATGTATTCCCATCACCCTTTTTCTCTATGACTCCCTGGGCACAACGAAGGAAGCAGTCTGTGCTATGGCAGGCCATGCCTCCTGCAGCTGGATGTGCCTCAACCTCCAGGTTCAAATGTTCGCGCATCTGCGTGTCCATGTGGCAGCTGTCCCAGGCTGGATTAGGGGAGGTGCATTACCCCTCGAGTATTACACAGCCGTGGAAGCAATGAACACTCTGTAGGACACGCACAGGTGAAGCACAGCCCAGGGAGAAGGGCACAATTCCTTCCTTCCTAAGTGCCTCACGGTTCTGGTAAATCAAGCTGTGTAAAGTGCAGACAAGATCAGTGGCAGCTTGCAGTCCTACTCAGTCCAGCTTGTCCAGTCAGATTCCAAAGCCACCTCCATCCATGCTGGAAGTGCACGCTGTGCTTCATACAGAGACTTACATCTGTGGGATGACTGAAGCTATAAAAAGTGCTGACAATTTCCAGCAAATTTGCATGTGTTCCTGCTGTTGCTTATGTAAGTGATTTCTAGCTAACTGCAAATACAAAAAGCAAGGCCCAAAATAGCTTTAAAACAAACCACTTGCAAATGTGACTGAATGACACATCTCCCCAGCCCTCCAAAAATCACTTATCTAGAAAAGGCAGCCGCAACAGAGATTTCTCCAGAGGGTCCCATGCTGGTCCTCCTGTAATACACACCCCGGAGGTCTAACACCACCTCGCTCTCTTGACGTCTATGTTGCCCATAATGTTTGTCACAAACTGAAACAACTGAGCCTTGCCCTAGGTTGCTCTTAGGTCTGGATCTTTCTACACGTATCATCATCCCAAGCATCTGTGATGCAGGTGGGGTAAGGAGGCAGCCAGTCTTGGGGTAGGTAGGAAGCATGAGCTGTCAAAAAATCCCTCAGTGTATTACACACCACACTCCATTGGCTCTACATCAGTGTTTGCCACAGCAGTGCTGGCTTCTCACCTGCATCTGCACAGATTCCCTCTTGCACCAGGCTGGGAAGAGCAACTACTTAACCTGGGACTGCTGACAGTCTGTAGCTGTTAATCACCAAAGGAGGGGTGAGGGTTGAAGCTGATGGTATCTACTCAATGGGATTCTGAGCATTGCAGATCAGCTTGCACAGACCAAGATCACTCAAAGCAAAAGCAGCTGAATTTGGCAGCAGTCTTCAGGATTCCTCTGGTGTCCACGGATTCTCATGCTCAGGAAATACTGGTTAGGGACCATTTCTCCATTAACCTACTATCTCCAAGAGCACAACAGTATAAGGAACAGTTACTTGGTTTCCCAACACAAGAAAGACAAGGATATACTGGAGAGAGTCTGGCAAGGGGCCGCAATGATGATTAAGGGACTTGGAGCATCTGTCGTACAAGGAAAGGCTGAAAGAACTGGGACTGTTTAGCATGAAGACAAGAAGGCTTGAGAGGGATGTTTTGAATGCGAATAAAAACCTATAGGGGGACACCAAAGAAAGTCGAGACTGACTGTTCTCAGTGATATCCAGTGAAAGGATGAGATTAAATGGGCACACATTAAAACACAGAAAATCCCTTTAGAGGGACACAAGAAAAAACTGTGAGGGCAGTCAAACACTGGAACACATTATCCAGAACAGTTGTGGTGTCCACCCTTGCACACATTCAAAACCTGACAGACATGTCCAGGGAAGCCAGACTAGCTGATCTCTGAGGTTCTTCCAATCCAGTGATTCTGTGAACAAAACCACAGCAGCCTCCCCAACTTCTCCCAATCAGCCTGGCCTCAGGGAATCCATTCAGAACCCCACCACGGAGCTGATACCCTCCCTTGCTCACTTTGCTCTCTGTTTTTGATAGTCTTTTGGTTTATGCTAGCCCTTCTGCTCCATGACAACAGTATCCTCTCCAGAGCTCACAGAGACATGTCGTTTCTGGCTCATCCTTACCACACGGTCCTCCAGCTCTCATTGTTTCCATCACTGCCCTGAGCATGAACCTCCAGCCGTCATTGTTTTCCTATAACCCATCACTGTAGGCTTGCAGCAGCCACAGGAGCAGGAACCAAAGGATGCCAAATGTCTTTACCTCTCTGTGTCTTGCTTGCACCACACTTCCAACATTTTTGGTTCTTTTCTTGATCTTCTGTGATGAATGAATTGAAAATACATTTTTGCTAGCAAGAGAACTCAGGAGGTGGCAAAGGCAACAGCCCTCAGGAACACCCATCTCTGGCACTGGGTTTTGTTTCCTGCAAGCCATCTTTGTGGTTTTCTCAGAGCTGCCCAACTCTTCATTTGCCATTACAGCCTCTTCAGGTTACCCACCAGCCACGCCTACCCAGTTTTCTTTGCAAGAGCCAAGAGTTACCACTCACTGTGAGGGTACACAAGGCGGGAGAGCTGCCCCATCCTCAGCTCCTGGAGGAGCCAGCTGAATGATCAGTGCTGGCAGCTCCAAAGCCCGGCTGCCTGTGAGGAGATGCAGGTGCTGTTGGTGCATCAGGTTCCTCCCAAATCAGTGATAGCATCAGGAACAGTCATTTCTCCTCCTTCATCCGGCAGGAACCAGCACGCCTCAGACTACCTGCTGAGCCACCACTCGAGGGTGGGAGAGATTCTGCTCTCTGCTGTTCTTCACACCTTTCTCACTTCACTCTTTCAGCTCCGGACCAAAACTCAGCACAGACTTTAGACCAGCTTTGTCAGAGGAGATGCCAGTACTGATAAATGTGAAGACCTATGAATGAGAATATCCAGCCTTTCTGTCTAAACCCAATGCACACTTCAAGTCACAAAGGCTCCAGAAGGCCACCTCCTTTTCGTAGCTCCCAGCCACTCAACAAACTTTGCTGAGAGTAGAAAGGGTGTGTGCCATGTAGGGGAAACACTATCAGCCCTGGTAAGCCTTGGACAATGCCGCAAGCCACATTCAGTCACTGCCGTGGCAGATAATGCAGCTACTTCTCCTTTGGGCTCCAGAGAGAGCACAGGTACCTTCTGGAGTGAACTGGGTGTGGGGAAATGATGGCAGGACAAAGGGAGGGAGGAACATCTTCCTCTTTCAACAAAAATGTGTGCTTAAGTTCAGCTCAGGACATAGCATGGAACCTTACTGAAGGGCCAGGGCCACCCAAAGTCAATGCAAGAACTGGCTGGTACAGAAGGGAGACTCATGGCCATGGCCCCATCTGAACATGCACTGTCATCACCTCCCTGAAGCCAGCTCCAATGTCAATGTGACTGGGTAGGGACTCGGATCAGAGAACAGAGAACAGTATTTCTATTGTGGCGTCTTTCAGCTGGATCAGGTCCCTGAGGAAGCTGCATACCTGCACACAAGGGAAAGGCCACCTGTACACAAAGGAAAGGCTACCTGTACACAAGGGAAAGGCTACCTGCACAGAACCATGACAGACAGACATACACAGAGTTTCCTTCTTCTATGTGCCAAGTACCTGTGATCTACTGTGATGTGTGCCAAGCACCTGTGATCCCATAAATTTGATAAATTTGGTTAATTAGCTGTCATTTGACATATTTATTAACTCCAGCTTATAGTCCTTATTAGGTACCATCTCTGGAGTAAAGGAAAACATGACAGAGCGAACATATTCAGCACTTGCCATCTTTCTTGCCTTCTTCCTGAAGGTTTGCTCAAGAGAAAAGAGGCCAGGCTGTATAGACAACTGGTCTTCAGCAAAGTTTTCACTGGTACCTGAGCCAAGGGTCAGAAGGGCACATGTGCGGGACTGCAGGTACTGATATGAGAACAGTAGAACTTGCTCAGACTTAAGCAGGGAAAGGGGAATTTCCGAGAAGATGACAAGAAAGCAAAGTTATGGTGTTTGCAGAAGTGATTCCCCCCTGCCTTTGCTTAGCAGAGTTTGTCACATCTAATGATACACTTTGCCTCAAACAATTCCTAAATTCCTGGTTAGATGTGCAAATATTTCATCATGGCTAGGCTTCGCGAACGAAGATTTGGGAAGGGTCTCTACCCACGTTTGTTACAAGCGCACTGGTGGCTAAAAAGGCCAATATGAGACAGGCACGTCCGGTTGCAAAAGGCGCAGCAGAAGGACTCCTTAGGTGGTAAATTCTGCAGGGTACGATTCTTTCTGCGTTGTCTTTTCTCCTCGAGAGACGAGATCCTGCGTGCGTTCTCAAAGGAAGCAGCAGCGTTATAGATGCTGTGTCTCCAGACCTCCCGATTTGAGGCCAGAGTAGATCAGTTATGTTGATCAATATGGTCAAGGTTGAGATGTTGTTTCAGGGAGTCCTTGTATCTTCTCTTCGGGGCTCCTCTCATGCAGCAGCCAGTGGCAAGTTCACCATAAAGCAAAATCTTAGGGAGGAGGAAAATCTTTCATCCTGGAGATGTGCCCTGCTGTGTTCTCAGTAACATGGCCTCAATGCTTGTGACTGCTGCTTGTTCTAGAACAGATGTATTAGTCACATAATCTGACCAGTGGATGTTTAGGATTGTATGGAGGCAGCGTTGTGAATTTGTGAAACTACAAACATTCACATATCTCAGTAAATGATCTTGTAGGTGGCAAAACTGCCAAACAAAAGGACTCCCACATTCTAAAACTAACAAAAGAAATCCCAAGTGCTTCAGTGGCACGGGAAAGTCCCTGGCCTCACTCTTGTAGCACTAAGTGGGCAAGTTTTACTCCTACTTTCCTGTCTGTCCAGGTAATAATGACAAACAGGAACTCAACAGAAACATCACAGATTTTTTAATTTATTCGGACATGAGAAACCAAAAGACAATGCCAGATCTGTGGGCAAAACGTCCTTTTGCACAGAATCTTTTACTCACAGAACATTGCTCTACATGCAACTGGTGGGCAGGTTCCTGCCCCTCTGAATTCCCTGGAGGGTATGCATGGAAAATCTAGGATGGGCACTGCCAGCCTTGCATACAAGCAAAGCAGGCTGGTCCTTAGGAACCTGGAGGACAAACAGAAGCTGACCTGAGAAACGCTGTGCTGCTAATGGCTTCGGCCCAGTCACTGCATGGAGATGCTCCCGGAGACAGTTGCCATACCCATATCCTCCAAATGACAACAGGGCATGGCCAGTGAGGGGAGGACTTAGGGGGTCATGGCAGGTTCTTGCTTTGGTGCACAAGATGTTTCAGATTTCACATGCAGAGATCGTGAAGGCACCCTTCATGGACATATATTTTACACTCTCATTGTGTCTTGTTTGCATGGGACAGAAAACAATAAACATGTTCAGGTACAAGCAGTCCTGAGTTGGGAATCCAACTGTCACCCCAACTGTTAGGGTCCTGAAAACAACTAAAACCAATAGAACTTCTCAGCATTGTGACAGAAAGTCCATAACTTTTGGGTCTGGGTGACTGACCCTAACTCTGCTGGGGCTCCCTGAGCCATGCCACATATATGGTAGCAAGGTTTCTGCAGCCAGCTGGGGAACTGCTGCAACAGAAGGGGAGAAGAGAATAAGAAGACTCCACAGAGACCTTAGAGCATCTTCCAGTACCTAAAAGGGCTCCAAGAGAGCTGGAGAGGAACTTCAGACAGGGGTATGGAGTGACAGGACAAGGTGGAATGGCTTCAAACTGAAGAAGGGTAGATTTAGATTAGATATTAGGAAGAAATTCTTTCCCATGAGGTTGCCCAGACAAGCTGTGGCTGCCCCATCCCTGGAAATGTTCAAGGCCAGGTTGGATGGGGCTTGGAGCAACCTGGTCTAGTGGAAGGTGTCCCTGCCCATGGCAAGCAGGGTGTAATGGGATGATCTTTAAAGCCCCTTCCAACCCAAACCATCTTGTGATTCTATGATTCTATATCTGAATTACCTCTTCCACAACATAAAGCCATGAGACTTTCAGTGAAAAGAAATGAAAGGGAGTGGGCAGGGGAGAGAGAGGAGGGAGTGTAACTCCCCCAGCATCTGGCCCTCGTGAGTGACTGGCAGGGGCTGCCTCACCGCAGCCACTGACTTCTGCTGCTGTTTACCGATTGTGAAAACCCAAGTGTCCGGACCATCCCACAGCTCGCCACGCACCTGAGCCCTGCTCACGGCTACGACTGCGGGTACCAAATGCTCTGAACCTGCCGGAGCGGGGCCGGGCAGGCGGCTCCCCCTCCGAGCGCCGCAGACTCTTACAGCACCCAGCAGCCTCAGCCGGGGCACCCGCCCGGGGCACAGGGCACAGCGATGCCGAGGGGGTCCCCAAGAGCAGCGCCGAGTGGGCCGCGAGGGCCCCCCCAGCACTGCCGGCACCCCCGCGGGACATCCCCGGGCCGCCGCTCCCCGCCGCCCGCTCGACGCGGCCCTGGTCGCGGCCCCGGTCCTACCTCCAGCAGCTGGACGTAGCTGGCCGGGAACCAGCCTCGCAGCCCGTCCTCCTTCTGTCCTTCCCACCAGCCGCCGTCTGGCACCTGCAGCACCGTGATCAGCTCCCCCGCGGCGAAGTGCAGCCCTTGCCGGTGCCGCTCCCCGGAGAAGGGGTACAGCGCTTGGCAGCGGGTCCCCGACATCCCGCCGGGACGCGCCCGCCGCCCGTACCCCGCAGGGCTGCGGGAGGGTCCGGCCCCTCCGCTCCGGGGGCCCCGCTCCGCCCGGGGCCGCGGCGGGCGCGGGCAGCGCGGGCAGCGACAGCGGAGCAGCCTCGGCGCCCACAGGCACCGCCGGCTCAGGGTGGGGCGGGAGAGGCGGGACGGGAGGAGGGGGAGAGGGGGAGGAGAAGAGAGGGAGAAGGGGGAGGAGGGGAGAGCGGGAGGAAGCAGGGGGAGGAGAGGCCACGCGGGTGCGCAGAGCGATCCGCGGTTGTGACATTCGTGTCGGCGGGACAGAGAGAGAAACCGTGTATGACTCTGAGAGACAAGGGGGAGACACCGTGTGTGTGCGAGTGCACGGGAAAAACCTCATGCGTGTGTCTGTGTGTGACAGATACTGTCCGAGGACCGCTCTGTGTGTCACCGGTGTGCTCGACACACCTCTGTGTGCGAGCGCGTGTGTGTGTGAGGGATACTGTGTGTAAGGGACAGACGCTGTTTCATCCCGTGAGTGCGTTGGTGATACCCACGTGTCTGTGAGAGGCACCCGTGTGTATGACAGTCACCATATCTGTAACAGTAAGACACCTGTGTGTCCATGAAAGGAGCCATGTGAGACACTGTGTCTGAAGAGTGTGAGACATTGTGTGTCTGTCTCCTGTCTGTGAGAGATGGTGTGTGAGGCACCATGTGTGTCTGTAACACCAGCAGTTATGACCCCCTGCATCTGAGACACTGTGTCTGGATTTGTAGACTCATGTCTGTGTGAGACATCTCTGAATGTCTGAGACACTATGTGTGCATTTGTTACACACACCCAAAGGTGTGAAATCCGTTTTGCCTGAAAGACATTGTGTGACACACCCAAGCATGTATGAAGTGTGTGTGTGACACATCCTCAAGTGCATGTGTCTCTGCAGCATTCAGTTGAGTGCACAACTTGCTTCATGTGGGCATCTGACTGCAGCACATGAGACACCTCTGTGTGGCACTTCTGTGTCTGTGAGAAATGCACTGTCAGGGTATGTGTGACATCCTCATCTGGGTGACACTTGTACATATGTGTGTGTGAGTCACCATCCTGTGTGAATTTGTTTATGAACACCCACTCTGTGCACAACCTGCTCTGGGTGTGCCTGCCTGCCTCACTCTGCAGCATGTGTGACTTGTGTGTTTGTCTGGGTAAGTCACATCTGTGTGTGTACACGTCCTGATTTTGCTCTTTACCAGTCCTGTGTTTAGGTGTGTATGAACACGTGTGTGTGTCTGTCCAGGTATGCACACGTGACTCACTGCATAGATGTAACCTATACCTGTACAAGGACAGGTATAGATGCATGTGTATGAAGCCCAGGCACATATGCATGTGTGACCTGCTGCAGGGTGGGCTGCCTGACCCACTGCACTTCCTTGTGTGTGTGAGAGAACATGTGCATGTTGTGAAACTTGCCCACAGAGTTCTTGAGGTCTCCATGTGCCCAAAGGTGTACCTGCAAGGCAGAGAACACATACCTGAGTGCCTGTGCTACATCTGGTGTGTTGTTTATGGGATATGTACCTGCGTGTTTGTGTATGAGAGTCTCACAAAACTTTATGTGAGAAACTCAACCTTGTATGAAAGTGTAGAGATGTTTGCTTGTGCAGGGGACACCTGTGTGCATGTGAGAGACTCCCTTTGTGAGTGTGACTCACAGGGATGCATGTAAGCACACACCTTGAGGCTGAGCTGCCTGTGCGATCTATGTGTGGCTTTCCCTGAATGGGTAGGATTTGCTCACACAGGAGACTGACCTTTATGTGTGCTTATGGGACAGCCATGTGAGATCCAGCTGCATGTGTGCATCTGTGTGGTTGTGTGTAAGCTGGCGGTGTGTGTCTGTGTACACCTGTGCACAAGACACTTGCCCCTGATCTGTAAGAATCAGTGACTGGTGTGACTCACTGCACCACGAGTGTATATGAGGGTCTTATCCATGTTAGTGCAACCTGCTGCACAGTGACCTGCACACATGGAACCCATCAGTAGTATGTGTGGCATGTGGAGGACAGGGAGAGTCTCGCTTCAGTATGTGCAAGAGTCACACCAGCATACTTGTGGCAGGGATGGATCTGCCTGTCTGACAGCCTGCCACCCATCATCCTTTTGTAGTCAGTTAATGGAGAGGGGAACAAACCTCATGTTGAGTTCCAACATCAGTGAGAGGAATGGGTCCTTCTCCCTGCTGACTGATGGGAGCCAGCCATGCCCAGCAGATAAGTCCATGTCTCCTCTAAAGCTCACTCTGTAGATTGCCTCCAGGCACTGTGTGTCTGTGGAGGAGCAGGAAAACACGTGTCTCCTTCCAGTGCATTTATGAGACCCTTTGGAGCATCACAAGTGCATGAGCACTGAACTCAGTGTGCATGTGTTTGAGAACCTTGTTGGTCCACAGGAGAGGCTGACTGCAGTACAGGGGTTGTGACTAACTCCAGAATACACACGTGTAGGACGACACTTGTCTGTGTAAACATCACTCACTTCACTGTGTGTGTGAAAGTCCACTGGAAATGTGACAAAACCTAACAATGTGTACAGCTCACGAAACTTGGGATGCATCATTTGCCTCAGTCCAGTGTGTGTACCTCCTGACAACAGCAGGCACTTCTCTGCAGGCTGGGGAGATCCTCCATTTGACAATGTGTGCTCCTGTATAAGCTACAGTGTATTCATGCATGCTGCTCTGGAGAGCGTGAGGTCTGTGTCAGGGATTCTCCCTGTGTACATTACAAAATAGTCTCCATATTCCATCATGGAAACCATTCGGTTGTTGTCCTGCTCTACTACGTGAGAGTCCCATTTGTATGCTGCACATTTGGGTGTACAGCTGTTCACGTGACTGCAACCTGTGTGTGATGCTCCTTGCCCATCTGTAACTCTGTCACCTTACACGTGTCCATGACCTACTGCAGTGCGTGACAGTCAGGTGTTCACCTGCCTGTGGCTGTCTGTGTCTGTGCAACTCACTTCAGGGAGCAGGTGCTGGGGCAGGTCCTTCATTTTGAGGCACCTGCATCAGCTTCTGTCCCAGTGGAAAGGTCACAGGTGCCTCTGTGAACCACTCCACAAGTTCTGCAAAATTTTGTGGTGTTGTGCTGGGAGATCAGTCCTTTTCACAGACCCCATCTGGCCACTAACTGCTGTTCCTAAGATTCAGATTTGTTTCTCTTTCATCTTTTTTTTTTTTTTTTTTCATGGAGGAAGAGCCTCCAGTTTCTCCTTTTGATTTGTTCTTGCTTTGCAATCACTAATGAGGTGTGAGTTCAGAACAATTACCATCTTTGTGCCCATAATGTATTATCATGTGTGTATCTCCTGGCTTGGGGCTGTACAAGCTTTTTATTAATGTAACACTTTAATGAAGTATTTTTATCTCTATCTCCTCCTGGAATTTTAGAAATCCACAATACCTGTTTCTCTGAAATGAGCACTCAGGTAGCCTGACTGTAGCCTTTCTCCTATATCTTTCAAAAGGTGACTTTCAATGTAGCTGTCTTTCATTTAGACAGCAGCAACCTGAGCTGAGCTCGTCAAGGTTTTTTCTTTCAACAAATTTCAGACAACTTTCCACAGTTCTATTTTTGATTCTCTGAATTGTGGTAAATTGTTTAAATCATCCCCTTTTGATAAGCATTTAAGCTGATAACTGCAGATCCATTACGTGGTATTATCATACCAGCTGTGCCTTGCTTGGCAAAACCTCACAGACCTGATATCATGGCACACATCCAGGTACATCTATCAGCGGTGTTCTTAACAATGCCATTTACAGAAGGCAAGAACTGAAACCAAAACAAAATCCCATATTTTTCTTCAGTATATACAAACCCAGCTTTGTTATATTGCAACTCGGATCCAAATAGGTCAGAGCTTTCATGTAAAATAATGAAGTTTAGTTTAAATTCCGCTTTTCTTATGTTTGATGTTAACAGAATACTTCAATGATGTTTTCTTCAGTTTATTCTCTGATATTTTTTTCCTCTACTACCAACTTGTTGTTTTTTCTTACTGTCTCCCTTTCTGATATCTTTGCAGGCTCCTGTCCTGCTTTGCTTAAACTTTCCTGTCGAGAAAGACTCTAGCAGAGTTGCAGTCCTAGTCCACTCCCTGAAGCAACTACAAACTTCAGCTTTTCAGTAGCCAAGCCCAAATGTAAACACTAACTTAATTTTTATTTTAAAATTTCTTTCTAAACCTGTTACTACAACTTCACTTTGGCTTGTGTATGAATGTCCTGTCTGTAGGAAGAAGGGCTCTGTTCCTCTCAGAGGACGCCCTTTAGCCACTGGAGGTAAATATCTCTTGAACAGGTCCTTATTTCATTGTGCAGATAATTACAGCTGTTGGTTTCTCTTGAGTCACGTCTGGTCCTTCTCCTCAACTTGCAGGATGGCTTTATTTCCTGCAAGAAGACCAGCTCTTGCCAAAGGCTTGGATCCGTGTTTGCTTCTGCAACATGAAATGTCTGTATTGCGAAGGATGTTAAAGGGGGAGAAGTTTGCGATCTATGAGGAAAATTATTTCTGAGCATAGGCAGCTTTTTTATCTAGCATAAGATACCAGAGCCAGAGTCATGATGGAATGTAGAAGCCATCCCAGAAATATGGAGATTTACCACTTCAAGGGTACGAGGCACTGGGACGGACTGGTCTGCTTTCAGTCTCAGCCTTGTTTCCTACCTTCTGTTTCAGCTCAGCTAAAGCATTCAGTGGGATGCAGGTGTTCCCTGGGCAGTACACAGCAGGTCTGACTGGATATTCAAAACAATCCCTCTGTCTGCAAAATCTTTCTGAATTTATTTCCTGAGCCATCACAACTGTCATACTCACTCTGCCATCTGTTCTAGGAGGGTATTCCACTTAGCAATAAGAAACCAGTTCTAAATTATTATCATGTGGACATATTCTGTTTTAGGGTGAGATCTTGAAAGGGCCATTTTCTTCCTGTCTATCACCAAAGAACCCTGGGTGAAGACCTCAGTCTTGGCCATCTAACTTTTTAACAAACCTCAGTGTCAAGAAATGGTATCTGTGAATGAGAAAGAGCCAACTTCATATAATACTGCAGAGAGCCTCTGCTATGGTCATCCAGTCAGAGAGAGCCTATTCCATGATTTCACAGCTTGTACCTGGGGCTTAAAATGACACCACTAAAACAAGGCCTGTACAGATGGGCAGATTCCCTGAAGAGGGACCTAAGAACATCTTGGGAGTATCAGAAGAAGGTTCACACCTGACAGCTGTAGGAAAAGCGTGGTCTATGTTTTTTTTTTGTTTAAAGCAACATTTGACAATCTGTCTAGCCCATGAAAAAGATCTGAATTACTCCAGCTGTCTCCACTGAACAGATCCTGCAGAGTGCACAATGAGAGAGGGTTAGCATAGGTGCATGGAAAAACTTTTTAACCATGATGAACTGGAGATTCGCATGAATAATTGATACCTGTTTGCAAGAGACAGCAGCTTCAGGTCTCATGAGGCCAGCAACAAGGAAAGAAAGAGACTAAAAAGAAACCACATGTAGCACTGGATCTTTAAATTACCTTAAAAGTCTAAATGAGTAGCAGAAATTAGTTCCATTGTTGGAGAGGAAATGTTCTGAGCCTGTACACAAAGCATACTTTCAGTTGTTAAAATTCTTAAAAGCTCTATCTTTTGGTGGAAGGGGTCATTTCGATGCTCTGAACGGCCAAGATACAAGAACAGATACAGCAGCTCAGAAGGAAATTTCATCTGGTGTCCAGTCAGCGACTCCTAGAGAATGCATGGGCTGAATGAGAGAGCAGGACAGCACACAGCAGTGCTTCCTGTGGATACTCGCCAATCATCCACAAATTGCAGGTCAGGGATTTCCTAAACAGATATCTTGGGTATCACACTTGGAAATGTAGGCATCCAGGACCTCAAATATTCCAAGTAGAGGACTCAGATTTATGAGTCATGTTCATATGATCAAATATGTGATTCAAACATGAATTTTAAAAAGCACTAAAGGATACAGAATGGCTTTACCTTTGACTTCTGCCTTCAGAAGTTTTTCAGGTGGCTTTGCTGAACTTGGAACTCCCCTAGTACACAATCAACTCTGAAAATGAGATCAGATGCGTGGCATCCTGCCTGGCTGCGGTCATAGTAAAACTTTGTGGTATTCCAGGGCAGATTTAGTCATCTTTGTCTTAACAGTGCCCAGAGCTGTATCAACTATTTTAGAGTCAGACATAAACAAACGTAGTTTCTGTCTATAAATGGACAGCGATATTACATGAACAGCTTGTGGTGATTCACCTGAGAATAAACTGGATTTGCCTGCGAGGATAATTCACCTGGAGAGATGACTGCTTCCATTCACTTCCTTTCTTGGAAGCAGGCTGAGAATAACAAACCGTTCCAATAACATCAGCCTACTTCCAGTCAACATATTTCCTACTGAGAGGCAGGGCAGGTCCCACCCTGTTACGTGGCAGGCACATACTTGGTCATAGAAATGTGACTCATAACTCTGACACTTCGCCTCAGAGTTAGGTGTCAGCAGCAGCCAGTTGTCACAAAACGCTGTTTGAAAGGGTGATGCGAAGCCTTCTCTCCAGCAGTTCAGTGTTCATCTCTCTTTCCTTGGGGCTCTGAACAGCCTCAGTTACAGCTGTTACAGCTCCTATTAGCTGCCTACAGAATTTCAAATGAGAGCTTCCCTCTGTCCATCTCGCTGCTATTCCTCTTGCTGCAAACTAAACATGCAGGGCACTTCATGGTGGTCAGGATGATCACAAAGAAGAGGACGAGCCTGACTTTAGACCACCTCAATGATTCCTAAACATTTATTTTTGTTAGAGCAGATGCTGTGGCCTTGTCATCTCTTCTTCCAGATCTATAAACAGTAGGTCATTGAATATTTAAGGTTTTTGGGTTTATTGAACGTTTAACTTTTTCATGCTAAATGGAAAAGTCATTGAAAGGAAGAAATTATCTATAAATTGTATAATTACAGTATAAAATAACAAGCAAACCATGACCACTTGGATTTCAGCTTCTAAGTGTTATACACCAGTGTAAGACAAATAGTTCTGGATAGGACTGTATAGTTTATTATCCTGTTTCCAGCAATATCTTATAGCAGAAGTCTAGGGACAAGGACAGTTGCAGAGACACATTTCTGAGAACATCTTCTTTATTTGCAGCAAATGATAGCTCAGGTCTTCCCCCATTAGAGGAGGTATCATTTGCACTATTTAGGGTAGTTATTTTAGTTTTTGAGCCCATGCAAAATTTTGGCACCCATAAAATTCTGTAGCAAGGGTTTCCAGTGCAGGTACTATATTTTAGAACCTGTCCCTTGCCTGTTTTATCTGTTCAACCCACCCCCAATGACCTAAGAGTTGCACTGATGTCCAAACCTAAACCATTGAACTGAAAATTACGTGCATATGAAGATGTGGGCATGACCTACTTTCAGGTCCCTTATGACCTGTCCAAGATTACATGGAGAGGCACTGGAAAAGCAGGAAAACATCCTAAGAGGACTCTGATGAAAGCACCCAAACCTTTTTTCAAACATCCTTCTCTCTGGCTTAATATCAGTCTTAGTGGTATGATCTGGGCTTGCCAAATAATCTGGAACAGCTTGCTGGGTCCAGAGCTCTGATCTTCTCTTTTGATCTCATGGAGAGCTAGGCTTCTGGCCATTTAAGAAGAGCAATCCAACCAGGCAGCCCTCCGGCCAAACTCCTTCAGGGTGTGCTAGTTTGGACGTTGGTATTTCCCTGACACTAAGCTTTCCTCTTCAGCATGAATTGCTCATTACTTGAATTCCATCAGGGATTTCTTATTTCCTGAAAGAGTAGAGATTCTGCCTGACCGCACTGAGCAGGACTGACTGCTTTCTGTGGATAAAGTTGTTGATCTGTGTGTGTGTGTGCCTGTATCTGCAGGACATAGATGTCTCCGTGTTTGCCTCTCAATGGTGTCTCTGTTCTACAACCATCTGTGTATAAAGCTGCTATTCTCTCATGAACAATAACTCATACAGGAAAGTCTCTAAGAATTAGGCAAGAATTATGTTCATCCTGAGTAGTACTGAAGATGAGGATCCAATCTCATAAAGTCTTGGAAACTCAGCATTAGTTTTCCCTTAAAAGCTTTAATCTTTAAAGTCTGCTGTTGCTGACACACACTTAGAATCAACAGATTGGCAGCAAACTGTCTCTGTAAAGGGTGCTGCACATCCACCACTTGCCTCAGACAAAGACCCAGCAGAGCCCTGCTCACTGTGGCCAACCTTTTCCTCACTCCATTTTCCAATGAGGATCCAACTAGCAACTCGTCCATCTCCCACATTCTTCTCAGCCCACACAGAGGACTCTCTCCAGTCCCTTTGCTTATATCTCCAGTATACTCTACTTCTCTGCCAACAGCAGTGAGTCAGTGGGAAAAAGTAGGGTCACTATTCCTGACCCCTTGCAAAGCTACACCTGGACCTTGGGCTGCCCAGAAGACTGTGAAGTTGGCTGTAGGGAATATCTGAGGCAGGGATCCATACTGGTATCAAAAAATCACAATGATATTCACTTCAAATATCTAGTGAGGTTTGGGTACTCAGCTGAGAGGAAGGAAGTATCCAGAGGATTTTATCAGACAGTCTCCTGCGGTCAGAATAAGTGCAGAAAGAAGAGTTTCTAAAAATCAAGTGTGTTTCTCTGACTAATAGGGATGGTTCTAATTTGTGGCCCCTTGTCCAACACCATGGAAAGAAAAGATAACAGGGCTCTCATACTGCAGTGCCTCAGAAGGGCGACAATCTGGGGCTGAAGATGACCAAGAAAATTTAAAACAAATGGTGACATATCCTAATAATGTAATTGTAAGAAAACTCCAGATATGTAAACCATACGTAGAAAAAAATACATAAAATAAACAGTTTTTCAATTGGATTAAAATTTATTAGAAATTTTATTATCAGATATTGAAATTTCTCAAGGATTTTGGGTGTTTAAGCAAGGGTCAGAAGTACCAATAGATGAAAAGAAGCATGCTCCTGTGAGTGAAGCTGAGTGTCTGGAGATGGACAGAATATTAAAATTAACAGATAAAATAAGAATCACAGAGTGGTTGAGGTTAGAAGGGAACGCTGGAGATGACACTGGAGGTGATCTGGTACAAATACCCTGGACAAGCATGGCCTCCTAGACAAGTTAGCCACGATCACGTCCAGACAGCTTTCGAATGTCTCCAGTGATGGAGATTACAAATCTATGCCGTAAAAATGTCACGGAAAAAAGACGACACTGGAATCACCACTTTGAGGACTTACAGGCTGAAGTAGGCGATTTGAAGTAGGTGGCTCACTCGGACAGTGTGTGAGACAGAGGCTTCATTCCCATGCTGTCCTTCCCTGACCACCACCCTCCCCGCTCCCTGCATGGTCCTGACCTTCATGTGCCTTGTACCACATCAGTGCTTCTGGCCTTTCCAGTGAATTGATCAGTCCCCAAACAGCAGAATGCAACTTCCTTCCTGCTACATTAGTGAGTCCAGCTGAATGAGTGAAAAATGTACATTGAGGTCCCATCTCCTACTCCAAGCAAGGCTGACTTCAAAGCTGGCTGAAGTCGCTCAGGGCTTTGTCCACATGTATCCTGGAAATTCCAACGATGGAGATTTTACAACTTCTCTGGGCAGCCTCTCCCAAGGCTGCAGCACTCTCCTGGTAAATAATGTGCTCCTTTTGTTGAAAAAGAATTTCCCTGGTTTGCAACATGAGACCATTGCCTGTCATTCTTTCACTTGCAGGAGAAGCTTGGATGCATCGGAATTCTCACCTCCCTTTTCAACAGTGTCTCTGCAATGAGATCCCCCAGCCCTCCCTTCTGCAGGCCAAACAAACCTAACCCCCATCACATCTCCTCACATGGCACATGCTCCTGCTCACCAATACTGGGGCTGTTGTTGGAGCCTCTCCAGTGTGTCAACATCTCCCATATAATGGGGGAGTTTTCTAAAAACTGCACAGAATACTGCAGATGCAGCTTCACCAGTATCAGGCAGAGGGGAATAACCACATCCTCCATTTGCTGACCACTTGTTAATGCAATCCCATGACTGTTGTTGCTGCAGGGAAGCACTGCTGACACAGGTCCAACTTGTTTTCCACAAGAATCCCAAGGCCTTTCCTGCAGGGCTGCACCCTACAATCAATCCCCAGTTTGAACTGACGCATGGAGTTGTTTTGTTCCAGGTTGAAAAAATAAGGCGATTTTATTTTTCAGAGAATAAAAACAAATATATGAGGTGAATTAGAACAAATTTATCACGTCATTAAAGAGTTAAACCCTCATTCCTCTCATGCTGAATGTGGTACTAATACAAATATGGAGCAACGGTGGTACATGGTAGCCCTGATTCATACCTGAGAAATCTTTTCTACAGGAAGTTCTGATGTCTGTCACAGACATAAGCAAAGGGGCTGTAACTCAGCACAAATTACCCTCTTCCTAGCAAAAGGTCCTGCAGGCTTGAAAGAGAAGCTGGTAGGCCACTGGAATGAATCCCACTTCTATCTGTTCCCCTAGGACCTCAAAGGAGGAGCAGGCACCATTCCTAGAGGGGATGAGCTCTGTGTGTGCATGGTGTGGTTTTAAATCAGCATTTTAATCCTTCTTTTGACTTTGCAGATAGGCATACTAGCAAGAATTATCCTTCGTACACATTGAGGTAGGACACAGCTCCAGCTCTTGTAATCAACTAATTTGTTACTGTTCTAAAATAAAGAGTTTTTTATTTCCTACAAGAAGAGATAATTTATATCTCATGTTACCTCTGGGTCAACTAAATGAAAAATGGTACATTTCTTGTTCTTAAAGAAATAAATAAAGTTTATTTTGAAAACCCACCACTTATCCTATTTCAATTTCCTTCCAGCTTTCCATGCTTTTTTTGAGGTAGAATTTTTTTTTGTCCCCTTCTATTTTCCAGAATTGCCTGCTTCTCTTCAGAATGTTAAAACACACCTGCATATCCGATAAAGTGAGTGCAAAGAACTAAGCAGAGAGATATAGAAATACAAAAACCACTGAGCTGGGAACAGTCTAGAGTTGCTAATGGAACTGCTGAACACAGACCTCTGTTCAGGCCCTTGCCAGGCTCTGGAAGATCCACACCTCTCTCCTGCCTTCTTATTCTCTCTGTGTAGAGATACATGGCTGAACAGGGAGCAGTTTCTGAAGAACAGATGACATGAGTGTGTGCTGTCATTTTTAAAGTGGCATGGTCTGTGGTCACAAAAGGAAGCCAATGAAGCTAACAGGCTTCTATACTGAAACACTCCTACAGTGAGACAAGTGATCCCACAGACTGCTCCTTCCTGCTGCTGCCCAGTGTGCCAAGGCGCAGCCAGTGCTGGCTCCTGGGCCATGCTCATGCATCTGGTCACCCCACTGCCTCTCCTTTCCTGATATACTGGGACAAACAAAGGACTCAGAGGGCTCTGTAGATCTCATGACAACTACAAAGCACATCTAGAAGCTTCTGGGAGTGCAAAGAAACTTTCAGACAAAGGCTTTTCTTTCAGCTTTATAAATATGTTTTCAGCCATCATCATAATGGATCAAAAAATAGCCCCAAGAACACTCCCACAGAACAAAACTCCCATGCAAGAGCTGTTTCTCATTCTTTCCATTTTTTCTTGCTTTATGTACAAATAAGATTATTGAGAACAGGTCTGCACTTAACAAAAGGATAAACCCTGCTAATCTACTGATTTGTCAGCTAGCATTTTGCTTATCACAGCACTGTTTGTTGGCTGAGGCAGACGTGGTCCCAATGTGCACAGCTGCGCAATGAAAACTGCATCGTGTCATGTGAGAGTGTGGGCAGGACATGCAGTTTGGGGGGCTGGACAAAACGACTGTTCAAATCACAGACTGCTGTGTTTGTGATCTGGCTGTCCACATCCATCTCTGACAGCACACAGTGCCATGCTGGGGAAGATGTAAGCCAGAGCCAGAGATGGCAGGTAGCCACGCAGCTGGGAAATGAAACAATGGGATAATTTTTGTTAGCTTGACAGGCAGAGATGGCAGACCACTGTCTGCGTCAGCAAACAACACACTGGAGAGCCTCGACCGGCACGAAGGACTCTTGAATGCGAACAGGATGAATGGCCACTCAGGATGCACATGGATTACAGCCAGCAGTGATGACAGGGTATAAAACACAGGAGGATGACAGAAACTCAAATGGAACACAGTGTAGGGGAAAAACTGATGCAGATCAATACACTAGGAGGAAAGAATGACAGAAGGAAGGGCCACTGAGTGCTGAATGTGAATGGGAGGAGACAGGAGCCTTGGCTGGGGTGACCAGTGGGTGTGGGGTGACGGTACTGGTGCCCCTGGAGACAGAAATGGGACCGAGAGCAGCCAGAGCCACTAGCTGTCACTTGGGCCACCCAGCTGAGCACAGCCACCCGGCACAGCCTGGCCTGACCACGGCCCTGGAGCCAGCACTGGCTGTGCCTTGGCACGCTGGGCAGCAGCAGGAAGGAGCAGTCTGTGGGATCACCTGTCACAGTTCAGGAGCGTTTCAGGACACTTCACAATGAGCCCCTGGAGCTGTCGGTGTGCTTCGAACACTGTGTCCTCTCCCGGACAAGGAGGAGCAGCTCAGCAAAGGCCTGTGCTGGGCACCGCGGCCAGACCATCCCGTCCCTCCCTCGCTCTGCTCCCGGGGCGGCAGCGCCGGGGCCTCCCGGCGGCTCTGGGGGCGGGCGGAGGCTCGAGTCTGACCCCGCTTCGGGCGGAGCCGC
This sequence comes from Corapipo altera, assembly GCF_003945725.1. Taxonomy (NCBI): domain Eukaryota; kingdom Metazoa; phylum Chordata; class Aves; order Passeriformes; family Pipridae; genus Corapipo; species Corapipo altera. The sequence goes on from NW_020885038.1 coordinate 296,199, forward strand.
CGGGTGCGACCCTGGCGGGCCCACACCCCCCTCATCCCGCACACACCCAGCACACCGCCCACCCCGCACCCCCTTCACCCCGCACCCACCCAGCACACCCCTTACCCCGCACAACCCTCACCCCACGCTCCGCACACACCCTCCACTGCGCACACTCCTCCCTCGCGGCCTCGGGCCGGCGGTGCCGCAGCGCCCCCGTCGCCGCGCTCGGGCAGAGCGGCTGGTCCTGGGGGAACTCCCGCCGCGTCCCGTCAGCCCCCGGGGTGGCTCGTGGGAGGCTCGGCCGCGCCGAGCCGCGCTTACGGCAAAGCCACCCCCATCCCACGAGGAGCAAAGCCCTCCTTTGCGTGCCGCAGATCGCCTGACTCGCACTGTATGGAGGAGATCCGCTCCGTGCCCCCTTCTCCCGCCCCTGCATGGAGCGGGTGCTCTCCGCTTCCCTCCCTTCCTCAAACACACCACGGCTCACAGCGCGTACACACCCGCATAAGACACACAGACATACAGAGACACACGAACAGGCGCACACAGACACACACGCACGCGCGCGCGGTGTCGGGCGCTGATCCCCAGTCACCCCCTCCGCTCCTGCCAGATCCGCTCTCCCAGTCCCCGCATGGTTATGCCAGGGACTGCTGCGGAGGCAGCAGGACAGAGCAGCTCAAGTCCCTGGTTACAGCCTGACAGAGATCTTCTCAGTGTTTTCCCTAATTCACCGTTAGCTTCCCTCAACCAAGAGAGTCAAAACTGAGGAAAAAAACCAGGAATGGGCTCCCATTGCCCTAGTGTACCACTGGCAATCCTGCTGCATCCAGTCACAAACTCTCACTGTCCATCTTGTAGTGAATCAATACTCCTTACAGTCACCTGAGCATTACCCGGGTTTATTTTTATTTCTCACAACTTCTACTTAGGGTTGGCTAAATGTATTAGTTGCACACACACCTGGTTACTTGAAGAAGGTAGTGAGTTACTTGACGAAAGTAATGGGTATCTGCTGGATACACAGAAGTCCATATCAGGAGGGAGCCTGCCACAGCTGGTCATGGACCTCATTTCTCTGATTTCTAAACATAAAAAAAGGAAGATAATGTAGAGGATATTGGAGCAACTGAATTATTTGTGGACTTGTTTCAGGTTTGTGGCTATTGCAAATGTACTACCATTTTCCTGATGAAGAGCTATTATCTCCCAATTCTGCTGAAAGACCTGGATTCTTAGAGTTGATCATATTTGGTCTGACTCTTGGGAGTCACCAAAAGGACTTTCAAAACACACTGGTTTTGAATAAGTGCCAGTTTTTGGCCTTGAGGTCACCCCAGTGAAAGAGTGGGAGGAATACAGCTATGGCTGTATTCAAGGTGTTTGGGCAGAGGCCTTTGTGACACTGGCTGCATAGGAATGGTCCCTTTCTGCATCTCTACAACTCACCTGGCCTTCAATGTCACGACTTTTGGCTCGTAACTTGTTAACCTGACATTCGGCAATATCAGCTCGTTCTTCGGCCTCTTCCAGCTCGTGCTGGGCCTTGCGGCATCGTGAGAGATTAACGTTTGCCTGTTCTTCCTGGAAGTCAGACAGCACTGTCAGTGACAGAGACACAAATGACATTGCCCTGTTACCATTAAACCCGTGGCTGTGCCACAGAAATGTCACTTGGTTTAGCCTCACAGGTACATACCTGCATGGCCAGTACCCTGTGCATTTCTATCTAGTACCCCTTGGAGGGCAGAGCAATTAGTCCTGCTCAGTTCCAGCTGGGAAAATTGGCTTGTGTGGCTCCAAAGGTTCAAGAGTTCCAAGATAATTATAGCTACGCCCACTCTGTTCTGAGCTGTCTTTATAAAATAAAGGATATTCAAAGGCAGTGGCCATAGTTGCCCTGTCAAACTGAGTATTCAATTATTTTAATGAGCTAGGGAGCCCAGACCTTTTGGAAATGTGTACCCAAGCCCACTGAAAAAAGTCCTGCACTCACAGCTTCCTCAGCCTGTTTCTTGTATGCTTTCACTTTTAACTGCAGCTTGTCCACCAGGTCCTGGAGCCGGAGAATATTTTTCTTATCCTCTTCAGACTGTAGGAAGTGAAAATCATGTCAGCTTTGGAACGTGGACCGAGGTCATCCACATAAGAGGGCAGAGGATTTGCAATACCTGGTAAGTGAGCTCCTTCAGCCTTCGTTCGTACTTGCGAGCTCCTTTCAGAGACTCTATTCCTCGTTTCTGCTCAGCATGAAGCTCATTTTCTAACTCATTAATCTGAAACACAGAATCGTGGTGAAGATAGCAAGCTGCCAAGAATGGCTGCTGATCCTGCTGCAGGATCCTGGGAACCAGAGATTTGCAGATAAAGGCTGCAGAGAAAGTGGCAGACAGAGCAGGGCAGATTCCCGTAGCTGCTTTTTGGGTCTAGACTAGCTGAAAAATGCTCACCATGCTGTGTTAGTTGTGACATAATGTATGAATCCATAGTTATTTATAAAAGGATATAGAAAGGTAAATTGTGCATGCTTAGAGCATTTATAATCAGAATTAGGCTTAAATCTGTCAGAGAAGAGGAAATTGAAACAGAGAAGGGAGGATCTATCAATATTCACCAGGTAAATGGTGAAAATCTGTTTCATTTGTTATCTTTGACTCCAGCTCATCCTCATGAATAGTCCTTAACAACCTCCCAATGCTCCATCCCTCTTCTGTGTATGAGAAAAATCTGAATTCCAGTGTTTTTATTTCTGTGTGGATGTTTCCTTTCAAAGCCAAGAGCACCAAATTCTCAATCAGTTGTACTGTATTTTGAAACAGAAACAGCTGAAGAGCACAATAAGTGGGTCAGGCAAGTAGTCCACCAAGCCTAATGCTCTGCTTCTGAGAGTGGCAGCAGCATATACTATTTAGGGACAGCATGGGAACTTGTCTGCTGTCTACTCCCTTCACACTTGTCCAGTTTCCGTAGCCGTTACATTAGAAGTGTAAAGTGTGGCATATCTATGCCTGTTCCCTTAAGTAAGTCTATAAACCTGCTGATTTCTACCCCCTTTTTGAGCCTTTTACCATCTGCCTCTATAGCCTCCCATGGCAGCACATTCCAGAATTTCGCTGCCTACTCTGTAAAGTACTTCCTTTTATTTATTTTAAACTAATCTCCAGGTGAAGATGTCCTGGTCTCTTCAAAGAGCAGAGTCCTAGTCTTGTTTGTCAATACTCATAAGGCTTCACCCCCAGATCCTTCTTGAGCTGCAGAGAACAAAACTACACATGGTATATTTAATATAGTGGCAAGGATGCTCTCTGTCTTGTTCTCAGTGCCTTTCCTAATGAAGCCCAAATTATTTTCTCTTTTAGGTCTTTGCTTCTACTGCACATTGAACAGTTTCTGAGACCTGTCTTGGATGAGACTGTGATCTCCTTCCTGTCTGGGCTGTATTTTTCAGTTCCAAGTTCATCCCCAAGTAAGTATGCTTTAAATGATTTTTCCCTAGACAAAAGTTACTGTCTGTGTCCACCTTATGTTTATCTGCCCCCGTTTTTGCCCACTCAGTGTTTATGAGGTCATTCTCAAGTTCCTTGCCCACAGTGCAATGTTTTTCTACTCGGCGTAGCTTTCATCAAACCTGCTGGGAATACCTGGGGCTGTCCCTGTTGCCACCCTCACAAGAGGTTCCAGCAATCAAAAGCCCAGTCAGAAACTTCACCTCAGGCTACCCAAGTCTTCACCATACCCTTGCTTCTAGTTTCTGGAGTTGCTTCTTTCCACCCTTCAGAGCCAACTGCTCGGCCTCTTCCAGACGGTGCTGCAGGTCCTTCACTGTCTGTTCCAGGTTCCTCTTCATCCTCTCCAGGTGGGCACTGGTGTCCTGCTCCTTCTTCAGCTCTTCTGCCATCATGGCCGCCTGGTTGTAGGGCACAGTTGTGTTACAAATACGCCTCCTCATCCTGGCAGTTCTGTGTCCCTGGGAGCAAGACCCAGCTTCTCACTGGTGTGTGGCCCTGCAAGTTCTCAGTCAGGGCCCACAGCTGTGCTAAGGATCTGTCATACAAAGAGGATCATTGTTCCTCAAAGTCTAAAACTGCTTCACCTTGGAGAACAGGCAGGGTTGACATAAAGAAAAAATTAATTAAGGCATGCAAATGGCTTGGTACCAAAGTTTTATTTTTTAAGTCACTGAAAATTAGGGATATTGTGAAATATCACCAGCTAGCACTCTGTGTCTCTGGGCTCCCAAGTGATTATGAGCGTCTGGCTATTTGGTGCCTAAATTTGCCAGAGGCAGACTACTAAGCAGTTTTTGCCAATGAAATGACCCTGAGTACCTCAAACTGCACTGAAAAGCTTGTGCCTGCTGAGATCCTCAGGACCCAGGATGGGTAGCTGTTCCCAGTGTGGCAGAGCAGAGAGGTCAGGGGGACATGCAGCACTGCAGGACTAGACACTGGTGCACCAGGACTTGATGCAATAGTGTCACTATTTTCTGTTTCATTTCCATATACCTGTCCTAGATGGTCCTAAACGTTGGTAGTTCTGATGCTGTGAAACTGTAGTCTTATTTAAATGAAACATTTATATTCTCTCTTTTTATTTCTTATGTGTCTAGCATTTGTATAGAAGTGTGTATGATTTTTGTCTTAATTTCTGCCTTTTTGTATTGTGTCTAAACAGGCCTTGGTCCAAATAACTCTTTTCCTGTTGCAATTTTGCCACCATCTGTTCTATCCTGTCTATTACATTTATTCTGGAAGCAAAAGTGAATGGGTTTGGGAAAGGGGAGAGGAGATGCCTCTTCAATACAGACTGCTAGCAGGACATGAGGACCATTACTGAAGGAGTGTTCTGTGGCAAGCAGTGGGGCAGGGCTGTGTGAGGTCCATGTGGGAGGAATTGTGTGTCACAGATACTTTCTGTTGAAGAATTGGTTCTCCTCCACATGATTCATACTTTTCTAAAGTGTAAAAGTGACTATGGTAGTATAAAATGGAAGGGAGGCAAGCAAGAGGACTCACATCTGTGATCGCTTTCTTTGCTTTCTCCTCTGCATTTCTGGCTTCCTGAATGCTGTCTTCGACTTCATTCTGTAAATGAGTAATGTCCACTTCCAGTCTTTTCTTGGTGTTGAGGAGGCTTGTGTTCTGTTGGGACAGTCAGAAGACATGTCATTCCCATCCCATTTGTGCCACTCCCATATGCCTATGGTAATCTCCTTTACTAGGAGATGCCAAATACCTGTGAGTGGAGCAGCTGCACTCGCTCACTGGCATCTGTCAGCTCCTGCTCAGAAACCTTCCGGGCTCGCTCGGTCTGCTCCATAGCAGCTCTCATCTCCTCCATTTCTGTTGTCATCAGATTGTTCCTACGCTCCACCATGGCAAGCTGCTCTTTCAGGTCATCATTCTCTCTCAAAGCATCATCTAAATGGAGCTGGGAATCCTTAGGAGGGGAAAGCACCATGAGACTCAGAGGCAAGTAGAGTGAATGGCAAAGACCTGTGGGACAGAAGCCTTGTGGTCCCTACCTTGAGTTGCCCTTGCACGGCTTTAAGGTGCTTCTGTGTCTCTGCTACCTGACAGTTGGCATGCCTCAGCTGTATTTCCATGTCATTCAGATCTCCCTCCATCTTCTTTTTCAGCCTCAAAGCATCATTTCTGCTTCTGATCTCAGCATCCAGCGTGGTCTGCATAGACTCTAATACCCTCTGGTGATTCCTCTTCAGCTGTTGAATTTCCTCATCTTTCTCTGCAGTCCTTCTATCAACATCTGACTTCACCTGGTTCAGCTCCAGCTGAACACGTAAGATTTTTCCCTCTTCGTGCTCTAAAGAGCCCTGTCAGGGTTGAAATATTATCATTTGTCTCTGCAGTGCCCATTGGTGGGAAATGCCTTTGCAGAAATGTGACTCTTTGCAGCCAGCAGGGCAGGTGTATTTGCCTTACTGTGGACCTTTAGAAAAGGCCAAGTACTGAAAAAACTGCTATCACATACTCAAGAGTCACTGTACCTCATCTGGATATCAAATGGTAATTTAGGAATAATACTCCTTAGGGAAATGCCTCCAATACCACAAAGTCTGGGCACTGAGGGCTATTTTGACACTGCAGAGATAACAAATCATATGAAAACATAAAATAGGACAGCCAAGCCTCCTGCTCAGAAGCAGCTTGCCTTCTCTTGCACCTCCATGATGAATTCTGCTTAGGGACTCTACCCTTAGTCCCATTCCAGTGACTGTGTGGGCATGTTCCCCTTCCACACAGCCTTTTCCCTCTGGTACTGGTGTCATCTAGCTTCAGCTAAAAGGAGTTAAAATCCTGAAGCTGGCTCTTTACAACCAGTGGACAGAAATAAGATATCCAGAGAATGAAACAGTTGATGTAGCCCTCGCATCCCTTTTAAGAAGAAACTCTCCAGAGATGCCTGCTTCTCCTTTTTGCTTCTAGAATCAGCCTATGGTGACTAATTCAGGATTAGATTGATGACATTTAGATGCATAAATTAGAGCAGATGGATTTCATGACCAATACCTCTTTCTCCTACTGCCTGCCCATCTAGAGAGATCTAGAGATGTGCCAGTTGTTTTATACTCCTTTTTCTACCTAAGGGAATTTACAGAGAAAATAAAGTGAGGCTCTTCTTAGTGGTGGACAGCAAAATGACAAAAGGCAACAGTCAACAGTTGATACAAGGGAAATCCTGACTGCATATGAGGATAAAAGTGTTTTCCCATGAGAATGGTGTCGCATTGGAGAAGGCTGTCCAGCAATAGTATGACATATTCATCCATAAAAATTATAAAGATCAATCACACAAGGCTTTGAGCAACCTAATGTAAGTTCAAAGTTGGCCGTGTTTTGACCAGGAAGTTGGACTAAAGACCTCCAGAGATCCTGTCCAACTTAAGTTAATTCTGTTTTTGAGGTATGCCGTAGGTATACCGTGGACAGCTCATGAAGTGCTCTCAAAGACATTTTGTGGAGAATCAGATGTGGTCGTGCAGAAGTATAAAATGTTTTCCAAGAGACAGGCAGGGCAGATAGGGAACAGAAGGCAGAACCCAGACAAGAGGAAACTGAAGGAGCTACAATGTGGCCTGGAATGGCAAAAAAAAGTAAGATTTGAAGCTATGGAGAACTGAGGGATAGCCAAAGACAGTAAGGAAGACAGAAATCATGGAATTGTGGGACCTGGCATACAGCCTGTGCCAGCAAAGCATGACAGTGTACCAGTGTATTCCAAGATTCAGCTGATCCCCAGCAACCTCTTCATGTTCATCCGAACGCATGTCCTGTGAACTGACTCCTCTTTAAACATGTTACTGACTCCCACTCATTCGAAGTGGAGGAACTCAAGAAATATTGTCCTAATTTTCTTCAGCATTCAGCTTGCTTTGAGCAGGGAGTGACATTGAGAAAACTTGAGTATTGATTAGACCTTCTTGGAAAACATCCTTGATTAATTTGACTAGAAAACAAAAATTATCAGTGTTTTGAAGTACAAATTACTTTTCTTCAGCTTTCTGTGGGAACAAATTCAAACAGATGATGCAAAATGAACTCAATTTTAGACTGGGACTGAGGTTTTTTTGTGCATGGTAGTACAGCAAGGAATGCCACATTAATATGGAAGAGAAGTGGATCCTGAGCTATTTGATCTGTCTCTGCTTTCTTGCTGCACCTTTGGGACAGTTTAAGGATATCAGGAATATAAAATATATATTTAAATTTTCCCCATTCTTGATTTCTTTGAAAGCAAGCACCTTATTGGGGACACTTACCTCTGCTTCTTCTAATGCTGCTTGAAGGTCACACTTTTCTTGCTCAATTTGCTTCTTTGCTTTCTCCAGCCCATGATTTGCTTTTCCAGACTCAGCAATCTGTTCAGTCAGATCAGAAATTTCCTCTGCAACCAGAAAACACATACTCATCTCATCTTAGATAATGTTATCAGTGGCACCTGCAATTGCTCTTTGGCAACGGGAGTGACGGAAGAGAACTGATGTAATGGGATGAAGCAGTGAGGAGAAATCACAGAATCATGAAATCACAGAATATTCTGAGTTGGAAGCGACCCACAAGTATCGAGTCCAACTCTTCAGTGAATGGGTAGGGTATTGAACCTGTGACCTTAGAATTATTAGCTCCAAGTTTTAACCAACCAAGCTAATTGCACACTTCTCTCATGTGCAATCTTTATTTCTGATAACCTGCTCAGTGTGCAATTTGAACACAGTTCAGTGTGCAATTTGAAAATGAGAGGGACCAACTGGAATGAGCTCAGAAAATAATGTCAACTTCCTCTGGGTAGTGAAATTACATCTCCAGAGACAGTCCCCAGTGACCATTCAGCTCACAAAAAGGATCTGAGTTGTATTTCCTTTGTATAGATAGTTTGCTTATTAAATGCCAATCCCTTGTGCCACAGCTGCATAAACCTCCAATAATCAGGAGACAGATAACAGTCCTCCAGATTTTTTCTAGTGGCAGTGACTGACTGAAGTAATCTGAAAAAACTTAGAATCATCATAATTTCTGTCTATTCAGTTAATTTGGTCCCTGTCCATGCGTGGGATCATGACGGTGTGAAGGAGGAGGAAGTAGGATGCTGTAATGAGCTGTAGGCATGTGTTTGCAGGTGACTTTATGATCAGCTGAACAAAAAAGAAATTTGCTACCTTTATGGAAAATTATAAGGAACAAAACCTTGGGAAGAGGCAGAGTTCTGGTAGTCCAGAGATGTGGAAGCATCTTAGGGCTCATGGTGAATTCCTGATGACAGATATCTGAACTTACGCTGGAGGTTCTTGTTCTCTCGCCTGACAGTCTCAGCCTGGTCAAGCATTTCTTCATAGGCATTCTTCATCCGGAAGATCTCAGTGCTGAGAGAGCGAGACTCCTTCTGGGCAGCTTCCAGCTCAGCCTGACTCTCCTGGTACTTCTGCTTCCATTCAGCCACGACCTGGAGTAACAGAAGCATAAGAATGACCTGTTCTGCAACACTCCTGTCTCTGCACCTTTACAAGAACCCAAGAGGCATGACCTATCTTACAGTCTTTGGCTTTAGACTGTTCTCTGCCTGTGACAATCAACTCGCTGTGATATATTCTCCGGCTGTTTTGGTGGAATCTACTATGTGCCTCTTCATCCAGCACTAGTGCATGCCCCAGACTCTCAGGCAGGAGTTTGATGGGACACCAGACTGGACGCTGTGGTTGGTCTGAATAAGGATGTGTAAGCCTTTGTATTACTGCAGGAGCTAGTGGTCCTGGACTCAGGAGAAGACTCCAACAAGAAAGGTTGGAGTCTACTGGTTCTCTCCTGAGTTTGATGCCACGGCTCTGTAAGGCATCCTTTTTAGTACAGTCACTTAATTCACTCACACAAGGCTAGACCAAGGCACAGGGCTATGCAACATCTGTAACTTGGTCCAACAGTGTAGATTCTTTTAAATATTAGTAAAGGCAATGCAGGCTGGAACATTACATGACTCTGAAGCTCTGCCTCACCCAAATACAAGGCTGGCAGACTAGCACCAGGCAAAAGTCAGGGCTTGATAGCTTACATGTGAGTACTTGCTCAGTCTGCTTGACCAAAGACTACATATGGATCCTGCCAGTCTCCCTTGCAAAGATTTCATGCTTTCAAAAACTATCAGAAGGCTACTTCATCATTTGTTGCGGTCATCTGGGTTTACTTACACAGTGACTTTATCTTTGCCATATGTCATATTATGTGGTCCTTACCATAACTTTGCTTTGGGTAAGATGCAATTTATCTTACTGTTAGTGTAGAACTTTGATAATTTCAGAATTTGTCCTGGCCTATCAAATATCTAATGATGTTCAGATCTGGCATGGTCTTTTGAATGAACCTTGTCAAAATTCTTCTGCTTTTTATCAAATGCTGCACAGACTGCATTTGACCTCTCCAGGTCAATCATCAGGTCATCCACTTCCCCCTGCAGCCTCTGCTTTGTCTTCTCCAGTGAAGCACACTTTGCATTGACAGCCTCAATCTGTTCCTCTGAGTCCTGCAGGCGCTGGGCCAGCATCTTCCTGCAGAACGAGAAAATCACCACTGAGAAAAGGAAAATTCTAACCTCAGAAAACGGACATGAAAGGCATTGGGAATGGGAGAGCAACACAGAATGCTCTGGTGCTAAGAGCCTGGTGCTAAGTGACACAGCACTCTGGAGTGGTGCATAGGAAGGGAGAATACGTACCCAAGTACATACTGTACCAATGTGGAGAGGGACCAGAAATACACTTTCGATATTGGCAGTGTAAAGAATGTGATTTTTCAACTACTATGGTTAGTTCAATAGTTAATGCATTGGAATTCTCTTATGTAGACACTCTTGAGCCTCGACCTCTACTCCTCCCTTAAATGTCTACTCACTCCGCTTTTCACTCCTAATACATTACAAAGCACACTGCTCTACATATTCCCGCTACAGGTGTATCTTGGTTTCCTTCAGTTATACTCATTTATATTTAAATATCCTTCTACTTGTTCCAGGCCATCCCATTCCCCACGTACTTGGCCTCCTCGAGCTCCTCCGTGCGCTGAATCGCGTCCGTCTCGTATTTGGTTCTCCACTGGGCCACTTCGCTGTTGGCCTTGGACAGGGCGCGCTGCAGCTCCCCCTTGGCTTCCTGCTCCTCCTCATATTGTTCCCGGAGCAAGTCACAGTCGTGGCGAGCGGACTGCAGGGCGTGGGCCAGGGCGTTCTTGGCCTTGGTAGTTAAAATGATACAAATTGTCAAAACGCTAACAGTATGTGACTGGATTTTTTTTACTGCAGTTTGATCAAAGCTTCGCTTCATATCTCCCTGCTACAGTTGCTAAAGCAACAGAAGGAACAACATGAATAGCATTAGGGACTCTGTGTTTCAAACTTGATGCTATTAATCAAGGTCAGATGCTTGTCCATCTTTTTCTGGGACACCACCTCTCAAACACATCTGCACCAAATGCTTCAGGAAAAGATAGAATAAATCCAGTGACAGACAAGGTGCAAGCACTCCTACTCTATTTCCTTTTTTTGGCTGCTGCTGTTTGCTTTGCCTCAAGGATTTCCAGTAGCAGTAAGGCAGACACACAGAGCTGATTTTATTCATTTCTCTCATGTTTTTGAATTTCAGAAGTCTTGATGAGAAGGACTTAAACTTTCTTCCTTATTTAATTTCTGATGTCTCTTCTCTATATTATACCACAAGGCACAGTTCAAAATTTTCGCTGTTCTGATGTCACCACCTTTCTCTGAGGAGAAATCTAATTTGTTTTTTTAGTGCATTTATTTATTTTACAAGTTGTTGGTCCAAATGAAAGCAAGTCACCTTATTTTCTTCCTCTAGTTGCCTCTTCAGCTCTTCAGTCTGCTGAGTGAAAGCATGTTTGCCTCGAGTCAACTGAGAAATCAAGGACTCCTTCTCCTCCAGTTGCCGAGTAAGTTCACCTAACGAGAAAAAGTTGATTTTTTTAGACAGAGATATGAGACATAAAACAAATGAATGAGAGCAGCTAGCCATGTGGAAAGTGATTACAAGATATAATGTGGTAAATTGAAGGGTTAGAAGCAATATCATTCCCACCGATAGGAGAATCTGTCAAAGAGAAATGCTGTGCTGGCATCAGAGGAAAGAAGATAAACTGATCACAAACTCACACATTCATTTTGATTGACAGTTCTTCTTTTGGTTTGGTTTTATGTTTCTTTGGGTGGCATTTGTATGACTGCCACCAGGAGGAAATTCTACGTTGTGAGTTTTGTTCAGATCACTGAGTAATGAACATGTTACAAAATACACAGGCATTCAGGCAGCATATTTAAGTACTTGATACGGGAGTATTACATCTCATCAAGGGACATACCATTCTCAGTCTGTAGGCGTGTTTTCTGTGTGTTCAGATCATTAATTAGTCGCACATGTTCATCATCTTTTGTTCTGACTTCACTGAACTGGTCTTCAAGAGCTCGGCACATCTTTTCCAGATTGCTCTGTGAAGAGACAGAAAGCATCTCCTTCAGCTCATCCAGTTGTTCAGAACAACAATGGTAACGATGAGAAACATTTCTTCCTGTGCAGCAACCTTGGCTTTGGAGACAGACTCCATGTTACTGGCCAAGTCATCAATCTCCATCTTGAGCTCACTCTTCTCCTTCTCCAGCTTCTGCTTGACGCGCTGCAGGTTGTCGATCTGCTCCCCCAGCTCAGCTGTGCTGTCCGCGTGCTTCTTGCGCAGGGCGGCAGCCGTGGCTTCGTGCTGCAGCGTGGCCTCTTCGAGGTCCCGGCGCATCTTCTGGAATTCTGCCTCCCGCTTCTTGTTCATCTCCACCTGAGCTGCCGTCGCCCCTCCTGCTTCTTCCAGGCGCTCGCTGATCTCCTCCAGCTCCCTGGACAGGTCAGCCCGATGCTTCTCTGCTTTAGCGCGAGAGGTTCGCTCGGCCTCGATTTCCTCCTCCAGTTCCTCAATACGGGCCTGAGAAAGTTAATTGGTTAAAAGAGGACTTCTGAATAAACAGATTTGAAATTATTATTAAGGAATAAAGAGCAAACATTCACATCCATTTATAGAAGTGTAGAAAGAAAAGCACCATTAGAAACTTCACTGAATTGGGTCCTAGGACATGCAATATTCAGCTTTGGAACAACAGTGAATGTAAAATCTGATACTTTATTTTATGTTACAGCTCAGAATGGATTTATGGTTTTGTGAAGAAATTAGAATTGCACTTTTCTGAAGAAACAGAGGCGGTGTCACTGGAAAATGTAAAACAATGCGAGTTTCTTGAAAATTTTCCAAAGGGCAGGCCAGAACAAAACAATGTCCCTTCTCCATCAGCAAACAGGATGGAAGAAACTTTGAGATGAGCAGTCATGGCATAATAGCACTGAAGAGAGCTGTCTTCTGGCTCTGCATTTAGAAGGTGATCTTTGTCCTGATCATGACACATTATGTCACATTCTGTTGTTTCCTTAGAAAAGCCATTCTCAGTGGCATTTTTAAAGCCTATAACAGTCTTCACCTAAAACATTTCCTACATATTTATGTATGATTAGAGGCCAGAGTCACTGTAAAAGTGCCCTGAGATGGGAACAGCACACAGAGTCCATATTAATGGTTATTCATTTGAGAGAAAATATTTTTGTAGAATGGTGTAAGAATAAATATCAATTAATTCTAAGAAACTTGTTCTTGCTATTAGAAGTATTAATAACTCTTTAGACTTTACCTGAAGCTCCTTAATTTTCTTTTGCAGCTGAGAACTTTGAGCCTGTTCATCTTCAATTTTACTTTGCAACTGGCTAATTTCAAAATCCTTTCTGTTAAAGAACAAGAGGGCAAATGCAATACAGTTAAGATAAAACCTGAATTTCAGAATTCAGAGCATAAGAAGTCAGTGCAATACTTTTTTAGCCTGTCATCCATCTGTTGCTTGTCATTTTCCAGATCCATGACGGAATCCTGAAACATTTTCAGATCACCCTCCAGTTTTCTCTTTGCTCTCTCAAGGTCCATTCGCAGTTTCTTCTCTTGTTCCAGAGATGCTTCAAGCTAAAACACATAAAATATACTTTGAAACACATAAATTTTACTTTGAAAGTAACTAATCTTGTTTTAATAATCTAAGTTGGAAATTGATGCATAGAGAAAACAATCAGATTATCTCCACCTGTGCTACACTCTCACTGTGAGATCAGAGCTGCCATGGTGATTTGATTTCGGTCATTGAGCTGTCCACAGCTTGGCTGTGCACAGTAGAAATAAAAGTTTTTTAAAAAAACAGAAATTAAAGTTTTCCAGTGGCTGCAGTCTCTAGCATACAGACCGCTAAATATGGACAAATTCCCAGTATTCATAACTTCCTGGAGTATATGCACACACAAATAACTGTGTAGCAACTTTCAAACTGTCACAGGTGTCCTGCTCCAGCTAATGGTTTAAATCAGGTCACAGAAGTCTACAATGCTGAAATGCCCAGTGATGAACATGAAAAATATACTGCATTCCGCAATTCCCTGTCAATTAGCTGAAATTATTAGAGCTGGCTCAATTACTTTAGATGTTGCTTATACTCCCAATTACAGATTTCTGGTCTCTTCTAATATGTTAGAGCATCTATATACAGAAATTGAAAACTTTTACTTACATCATCTACTTGTTGTTCCAGTTTGGTCTTGGCTTTGGTGAGGGTGCTGACTTTGTCTTCCTCAACTTGCAAGTCATCCAGCGTCTGCTGGTGGGCTTCCTGCAGGGCCTTTTTCTCCTTAGTGAGTTTAGAAATATTTTCATCCAGAGTTGCCATCTCTTCAGTAAGATTCTTAACCTGTCAGACAGCCAGCATCCATACTATGAAGGGATGCCTTGAGAAATGGCACACCAAGAACACAGTGAGTGCATCCTTGCAAACTCTTGCATGAATTTAGTCAACTCTCCACAGTATGTTTATATTGATTGTGATGAGGGCAGCAGCAAGTGTCATGCCTCAGGGTCTGACCTCTCTGGTCCTGCTTGTAGGAATTCTTGCTTTAGTTATTTTTGACCCCCAGTCCTATCCTACTGAATTCTGTAGTGGAACATGTTCTGGATCTTCACTTGCCTCTGAAAGCATTTCCCACTGGGATTTACAAAAGCCGTCTGAATTGCTCTTGCTCAAGAAATGTCTCTCCTGCATGTGATATTTTGCTATGAAAACAGCTGTAAATTCTCAGCAAATCAGGTTCTTTAAAAAGATATGATCAAGTGGCAAGCATAACCAAAGATATGTTAAGTTTTCTGTAAAACTGAAAGAAACACAATAACGTGACAAAAACCCCTATGTCTGTGGAACAAGCAATCACATGTTTAGGGGAGGGGCTTCTAACTGGGCTCTGCTAGCTTTATCTTAGAAATTCCTTGTACTTCAATAGAGCCTTGCACATCAGCAACCTTATCTCAAATGCATCAGGTCTGTGCATTAGCCTGCCTAATCCTTGCTTCCCATTTGTCACATTTGAATGGGAAAGTCTGACAGTAAATGTAAGGAAAATCCATGCTGCTAAGTGTGGAAATGACCCTGATATCATATAGGACACTCCCTCATCCTAATACCCACCACTAGCTAGATTTCCTCTAGGCATTAGTGTAGCTATGTCCAACACATCTGTAATTGCAAACAAGATCTGCTATTGATCTCAGTAATGGCAGTGGAGGGAACTCACCATTGTAGCTACAGCTCTGCCATCATTGTTTCTACAGCAGGGCAGAACACTGTCCCCACACACATGGATTTTTGAATTCTAACATATATAACTCAATTCTGTTTCTTCATATTGATTGTAGAGATGTACATGTGCATTTCCTGGGAGATAAATGAGTTAATGACCACCGTCCTTGCTATACTGACTATGAACACCACAAATCAGGAAGGACTCTCGTTGTATCATCAGGTCAATGGAAGGGAAGGATATCCTAGCTGAAACCTGGTCTTCTTAAATACATCATAAGAAAACATTTAACATCTGCAAAATCAGTTCTCGTGCATGTGAGAAAGAATCAGCATAGCTGTTCTATGCTGAGTTGCTCACAAGCATCATAGTCCTCCATTATGCACAGGAGACACAAATATACTGATTCCTTAAGACTGCAAATAGGCAAATATGAAAATAAAGCACCATAACAACCTCTTAACTCTTTTTGAACTGTCACAGAAATACATTGTTCCTAAGAAAAAATTAAAATTTTAACAGAAAAAATTCTGGCAGCTGATTAAGTGAGAATACCTGTCACCCATGCCTTGGGCACATCTCACTTCTGTTCAGAACACTTAAGAATGACTGCAACTTTCCACAAAACTGACAACTGTCTGTGAAAACTGCCTGGGGAAGAATAATTCCCCAATTTCTCTGTCACCTTATTCTCTGTTGCATGCTTCTCCTTTTCCACTTTGGCCAGAGTCATTTCAAGATCATCAATATCTTTCTTCAGCTCAGAGCACTCATCTTCAAGTTTCCTCTTCTTTGCTGTCAGTTCAGCATTTGTCTCCTCTTCATCTTCCAATCTTTCATTCAGTTCTTTAATTTTAGCTTCCAGCTGGATTTTACTTTTAATGAGTCCTTCACATCTCTCTTCAGCATCAGCTAGATTTTCACTCTCCTGTCAGAACATATTGAATGCTCATTATATTTATCATAACAATGACAAAAGGCAACAAGTTCAAGTTCCATATCCACAAAATTGACTGCACAAGTCAGGGCAGTAATGCCTGTGATTCAATCATGAGGAAATTATCCTGTTCAGCCATGGCTAGGAAAGTGGACTATAATCCCATGGTGGAGACACTTCCTTTTAGCTGGCCAAACAGTTTGACTACAATACCATACAACAGACTCACAGGGTTCAGTCATAACAAGGAGCTTGCAAGGAATTAGTAAGAAAAATAGGTGGGCCGAAAACTGGAATACTACCATCATGGAAGCATGGTCTTAGATGTGGATTTGTATAACATACAGCATTCAAAGTCAACTTTCACAGAACAGCAGATGAGTCTGTCTTTAATAAGCTCCTTTAACTCTAATGATATAAGTTAGACTGTCTTTCCCCAGTTTATTCACATGAGCCTAATCTGGTTCCCATCATTCTTTAATCTCTCAGCCAAGATAGGGTCAAGCTCGACCTAGATTGTAGCCTGCAACTTTCACTATAGCTAACATTTTGTGACATATGATTAACAGATAAAATTTTGTCTAAATTAATGCTACTTTGATGTATTCTAGGCAGAATACCAGAACAGGTATCTGCTGTCTCCTAGGACAACAGAGGGCACCTGCAGCAAGGTCACAGATGATATCAAGTTGTGTGGGAGTGTTGAGCTGCTGGAGGGCAGAAAGGCTCTGCAGAGGGATCTTGACAGGCTGGATCGAGGGGCCAAGGCGTGAGCTTCAACAAGGCTGAGTGCCCGGTCCTGTTGTTGGGTCACAACAACCTCACAGAGTGCTCCAGGCTAGGGGCAGAGGGACTGGAAAGCTGGAAAAGGACCTGAAGGTGTTAGTGACAGGAGCTTAACATGAGCCCAGGTGTGCCCAGATGGGTATGAAGGCCAGGAGCATCTGGCTTGTGTCAGCAATAGCGTGGCCAACAGGACCAGGGCAGTGACTGACTCCTGTGCTGGCACTGCTGAGGTACCTCAGATCCTGGGGTCAGTTTTGAGCCCCTCACGACAAGAAAGGCATTGAGGGGCTGGAGCATGTCCAGAGAGGGGAATGGAGCTAGGAAAGGGTCTGGAGCACCAGGAGCAGCTGAGGGAGCTGGGGGGGCTCAGCCTGAAGAAAAGGAGGCTCAAGGGGGACCTTATTTCTCTCTCCAGCTCCCTGACAGGAGGGGGGAGCCAGGGAGGGTTGGGCTCTGCTCCTAAGTGACAGGACAAGAGGAAACAAGCCTCAAGTTGCACCAGGGAAGGTTCAGACTGGATCTTAGGAAGAATTTCTTCAATGAAAGGGTGGTCAGCATTGGGACAGACTGCACAGGGAAGTGGTAGAATCACCATTTATGGAGGTGTTCAAAACTCGTGTGGATGTGACACTTAAGGACATGGTTTAGGGTTGAACGTGGCAGTGCTGGACTTACTATTGATGGACTTATTTGATGATCTTACAGGTCTTTTCCAACCTCAACAATTCTATGAATTGTGTTAAATTGAAGTCCCAAATGCTTGTAAACTGGGTGGGTTTGGGAGAACAGAGCATTGAGTACCAGGAAAGGTACAAAGAAACTCGGAAAACTCAGTGAGGTTAAGTTCTGAAGAAGGATTCAGATAATGAATCTGATATTTAGCAGATACAGGTAAAAGCTTTGACATGTGAAACAATACAGGACTCTTGCTGAAACTCAACTGATTCAAAAGCACATGACAACAAGTGACAGATCCACTTGCACCAGACTGCCTTTGGCCTTGCTATTACCTATTAGAACCTGACATGTGCAGTTTCAGTCTCTGTCAAGCAGTATTCCAGAGAAAAGCAGTTTGCACAGATTCAGTCCTGCCTCTGACAGAAAAGCACCCCTGTCCTGGCTCCATATTTAATGATCAGCAGATGTGGAAACAGCATGTATTTCATCCAGAATCAGACACCACTGTGAGGATCACATTGTATATACTGTGGGACGTCTGATTCTTCCACTGGTGATTGCTTAATGGTAAAGTGGATTTATCTGGGAGTCCAGTTGGAACTTTCCTGCATTCCTACTGGTGTTAATTTATGTGCTTTGTGCTCACTTTGCTTAGATGTAAGTGAAAAGACCAGATACAAAGCAGCGTTCCTTTTACATGCCTGTTTATGAAGGACAATGGAAAAGGGAAGGGAAAGAGCAGCAGAGTAAGAGGAAATGGGGTGAATCTGAAAATGGAAGTTACTCACAGACTGGACCTGAAGCTGCAGATCATTTTTCTCTTGCAACAGGGTCACCATTTTTTCCTCCAGTTCTTTCCTTTTTGCCTCAGACTTTGCAAGCTCCTCCTTGGTTTTCTCAAACTCCTCCTTCATGTTGGCCATCTCCTTCTCAGACTCTGCACTCTTCAGCAAGGGCTTGATCTTGAAGTACAGCTTCATCCAGGGCCAGTGTTTGACATTCATGAATGCACGAATGTTGTACTGAATGATATAAATGGATTCTCTGAAAACACATGAAAACAGTTTATGAGAGTGTGAGACTTTAGCTGTAAACATACTCTCATTATTTACCCCAAAGCATCAGCATTTACCCCAAAGAACTTTTGCATAAGACTTTTCTTCGTCACCTCCCTTGCTTTTATTAAAGAGTCATTTCTAGGCCCTTATTGCAAAATGGCTGGTTTGGTAACTTGAATGACAACTATGCCATGATACATGAGGGAGAAATACTCCAAAACAGACAGACTTCTCTGGCATATTGGCTGGCAGTCTCTGAGACTTTCCTCAGTCTCAAGGAAAATGCAAGTGCTCAGGTATATACCAGAGTGAAAACTGAATCCTTGAAGTACTCCTGCTGAGATTACAAATCTAGCAGTTTCTGTCAATTGTGGAAACAGTAGCTTGATTCTTTTGGGGTCACTCAAAATAGCAAATGTCATATTAGAAATTATTATCAGAAACTGAAAAAAAGAAACTTTTTAATGGTATTGAATGCAAAAAGATGTTGATGCTCAAAGTTCAAAGGGAGATTAGACAAATCCTTGCAGAGAAATTCAGTAAGAGTTATTGAATTCTTAGAAACTATGTGTGGCTCAAGAAACATCTGAGCTAAATATATGCTGCACAGTATTACAAATAAAAGCAGCTGGTTGGTAGAGTGTCCTGTACATTTACGCAAGCCTTGCTGCCCCTAAAGCTTTCACTTGTCAACATTTGAGAAAGTTTGCTTGACTTGCCTAGTGCTGTCGCTCCTGCACTCTAAATTTTGCATGTGGAATAGCTGAAAGTATGGAGCTGAAAGTATGAAGTATCTTCTCTGTACAAGGTAGAATTGTGCATCTTAGATGATGGAGCCAGGAAAGGAAATTAAAGAAAAGGAGAGCAGAGAGTGGTTGTATGTCATTCCTTAAAAAACCAATGTGATCCAGTGAAATGATGAGACAACATGTTCAAATCAGACAAACCTTAGCCCTTGTTCAGTTGTCTGTCTCTGTCACAGAGTTCTTTAAAGGTTGAAAACAGTAAGTGCATTTCTGGAGAAAAGGTTTCTAGTTAAATACTAAGTATCATGGTCCAGCTGCATGATGCAATTGCTAAACAGCCACTGCTAGAATTTGTGAGGCTGTTGTGAGGAAGCTGTTAGTTTATACTTGCTTTGTTCCCACTTTCTAAGGTTCTTCTCCAATGACAGTTTTTTGTTTGAGACCATACATTGCATTGATGGACCCTTGGTCTGACACAGTACGATCGTTAGTGTTTTCTTATATTACCTTCTTGCATTCATCTTTTTAAATTCAATTCTCATGAGGTACCCTCTGCACATAGCTTGTGTGTGAGTGATCAGGCTCACGAGCTTCTCATCTCTCATCTCTTCTAGGAGTCCCAGAAGACCTGCCTTGAAAAACACCTATAACAGAAAAGAGAGTCAAATAGTTTGAGGCTTAGGTGGATACGTGGCTATTGACAGCTGATGCAGGGTAGTACAAGTCAATTTTGGAAAAGTAAAGGTTTAACAGCTGGAGAAATTTTGTGTCAGTATTCAAATCCTCAGTGTTCCTGTGATTCATGACAAATCGCTCTGTATGATCTAATCACATTATTGCAGTGTTGTTTAGTGCCTGCTCCAGTGTAGGTCATGAAGATCTAGCTCATCAATAGTTATTAAATTAAAGAGTCAACTTTCAACTTAGTACTATATCCTACTCTGTCTCTTTGCTGTACTCTACCCTTCTCTGTCAGGCTCAAGATTTGGTCTGTAACTTCCTTAGAACTGGCTTGAGAAGCATACATGGTGATGCCATCTAGAGGGATCTGGACAAGCTCAAGCAGTGGCCTATGGGAATTTCATGCAGTCTAACAAGACCACCTGCTGGTGCTGCACCGGGGTTGGAGCAACCCCTGGGATCAATCCAGGCTGGGGGATGAACAGATGGAGCCCAGCCCTGGGAGAAGGACTTGGGGGTGCTGGGGGGAGAGAGGCTGGACATGGCCCAGCCCAGAAACCCTCCATGCCCTGGATTGATCCCACAGTGTGGGCAGCAGAGGAGGGGGGGATTCTGCCCCTCTACTCCCTCAGGTGAGACCCCCCTGCAGAGCTGCTCCAGCCCTGGGCAACAGCACAGAAGGACATCGACTTTAGGAGAGAGGCCAGAGGAGACACTGAGATGATCAGAGGGGTGGAACACCTCTGCTTTGAGGAAAGGCTCAGAGAATTGGGTAACCTAATTGTGGCCTTCCAGGACCTGAAAGGAGCCTACAAAAAAGATAGAGAAGGACTTTTTACAAGGGCCTGGAGTGACAGGACAAGGGGGGAATGGCTTCAAACTGAAAAAGAGTAGCTTTAGATTAGATATTAGGAAGAAATTCTTTTCTCTGAGCATGGTGAAACACTGACACAGGTTCCCAAGGGAAGCTGTGGCTGCCCCTTCCCTGGAAGTGTTTGAGGCCAGGTTGGACAGGGCTTGGAGCAACCTGGTCTAGTGGAAGGTGTCCGTGCCCATGGCAGAGGGGATGGAACCAGATGACCTTTAAGGTCCCTTCCAACCCAAACCATTCTATGATTCTGTGTGTGTTTAGTGGTGGAAGTGGTTGGGTTTGTGTCCAGAGATAGCACTGCCTTGGTTGTGCTGACGAGAGAATCAATGTTTCACCTAATACTGCTTTGGATATGGAAGATAGACTTTGTGTATCTAAATCCCCTGAAAAATAGGACTGTCCAAACTTGTCTGAGCCTGTCTAACATGCACTGATATAAATGTGTTCAACTGGCGGGGGAAAATCTTGTTGCAGCCATGCTGGGTCATTCTGGTAGTGTGGTTCCGAGGGCTGGCATTACTGCCTCTCACACAGGAACCAGACAAGTTTTCTGTACTCCTTCTTGCTAGTGGTGTTCTTTGTTTATAATCATCATGAAGGCTGGTTTTGTATTCAATAAATACTTTCAACAAACAAAATATTTTGCCATTAATTATACCTACTCTTCTACAAGGGCTTTACCTTGGTGTGGCCAAATTTATATTGGTTGTGGTCAACATCAATGGAGGAAAGAAGCTTTTCTGAAGCCTTTTTGCTGTCAATGAATTGGCCTTCTGGAATGGCTGAGGCATTAAGGATCTTGTACCTATAATGAGAAAGGTTGCAAGAATTGGTTGCAAACAGGGTGAGGAAAATAGGATCCATTGTATAGCATGAAATATATGGAAACTGAGCTATCTCAAAGCAGCTGAATATGTCATCTGAAATCTAGACTGTGTTTGCTGGCTAAACAGAACGTGATGAAAAGGGGACACATCTATAGAGGAATCTGTTGGGTGTGTATGCTGTTACATACAAAATTAAGGCACATACTTAAAAGTGTCTGCAGATCCAATTAGGAAGAAATTAGTGAGAACTAGTCAACCTCTTCTCAACTTGTTTTATTAATCAGAGGAATGCTACTCAAATTAGAGTTGAAGATGAATTAAAATTACTGACAAAAATCAACTATATTGCAAAGAGAATGCAGATCTTGCACATCTCACAGCCTCTACAAGTTGTACCAATGAATCCTTGAGTGGACTGAAAATGATACAGTATTGTTTTCTAAATGCTAACAGCAGTCTTAGCATTTTGCAAGGTAACTTAATGATTAAGGTAATCCTGTGTCATAGACAGGACCACCTAATCCTTCTAAAGGGGTTTCTCAGATATATCAGTATGGATTTGTGACTGTACATGGGAGCACTTCTTATTCTCAAGTTTACCTTGAAAAAAATATGTAAAATCACGCAAGGATAATAGTGCAGTGAGTTTATTCTCCATTTTAGGCTTCCATTGTCATTCCTAAAGTACTTTGTCATTCTGGACCACAGCCATTATGGATAGATTCCTTCATCTATCACATCAAATTGAGATTTGACAGTTGAGACCAGCTAATCCCTTACTAAATATCAGGGTGAGGGCATTTTCAGAGAGATCTTGGGCCCTTTTCACACCAGTGCAGCATAGAAGATTCTACTGTTACATTTAATTATAACAGCAGTCAGTTCTGATTTAGCACTTTATAGCAACTGAGCCCACACGAACCTGTTTAGTTGTTTCCATTTTAAAGACAAGGAAAACAAGATGCAGGATGCAGGCCAGAGACACGGCACCGGCAAAGCCTTGGGTTTCTGAATGCTCAGTCAGTAGGGTGAGAGGAGGCTGCACTGACATGTATTGATATTGTATCTGCACTCTGTGAGACTTCAAAGAGCAGCCTATAATGGCACTTTATTCTTTACACTAAAGTTGTTTTGCATCTCTTTGAATCATAGGGCATTGCCTTCAGTTTAGAAATTCTACTGGTTCTGACGTATCAAGAAATCTCTAGTCTGGTCAGAGAGGGAAATGCTGGAGTGACCTCTGACAGTATTAACAACTTGGTTCCCTCCAATGCCACTGATCTAGTCTGATTCAGAGGGTGTCTCTCCCATCGTGTCACCTGAGCTGTGTGTTTACTCAGGCCTTATCTTAACAGGCAGTAATAACTGAAGACCTACCGTTGCTTAAAGTCCGCATAAAGGATTCTGCTTGGAAAACCCTTCCTGCAAATTCGGATGCCTTCTAGAACCCCATTGCACCGCAGCTGATGCATCACCAGATAATGGTCCATTTCACCTTAAACAAAATACATCCATCATAATTCCCTTTTGCTTCCAAAGAATCTTCATATGTATTAGCATTCCAGAATGACCTTTCTTTTTTTTTTTAATAAAATTCAAGCAGCTCTTGGTTAAAGATGCAGGAAGTGCAGACAGAACATGCCTTCAATTCATATAAGTTGCAGAGAGTTGCTTAACTGAGCTTTACTAAGAATGTGAGGGCTATCAGTGCCTGTGTAAAAGCATAAGGCCACATTTTTTAAAAATGGTACGACAGTGCTTTAGGAGACCAGCTGAAAAATCTTCAACAGCATCAGCCTTCTCACTGGATGTAGGCAAAGATGGCACCGCGTAGTGTAGTGCCCTCTGGACAATTGGCTCTTCATGTTCTTTAAGATTTTACAGCTAGATTCCCACACAGGACTGGAGAAATAGGTTACCTAAAGCTCTTAGTCCTTCTGTGGATTTTAAAAATGGAATAAAGTTCCTCCTGCTAAAAGATCTATTGAATATAATAATCAAGTGTATTACAAAGTACAACTGGCGGAATAAACTCTCAGAATCACTTTGTTATGTAGAAATTCCCACCAGCTTCATTATTACAGAATGGTCCATACACTTAACTTTATCTTTTCTGTGTAATCAATAAAGTTTTACCCAAAGAAGCTGTTAGAGAAGTCAATCATAAGCAGACTAAAAACAGTTTTCTTTCCTTCATGTCACCATCCCTAATTTGGATCAGACAGTACTACTTTTCTTTTAAAAGGCAAAAGTCAAGATTCCCTTTGAGTCACATCTGTCAAAACAACCAACCCAACATTAAAATGACAGCCATATCTGGCACCATCATCCATTCAATTACGCTTTTCTATTGTAGTTGGTTTCCTTAATTCCCTCCTTGCACCTTCTTGCCTGTCAAGACCCCAGCTGGATTCCTCTTTCTTCACTTTTGGATATGAAGTGTGGACATTTCCATTAGGGCTCATTTGTAGTCAGTGGAGTGAAACAGTTTCTTCTAGAATGTGATTCATCTCATCCTAAGATAGATGTATATAAGCGGCCAGATGAGTCATACCTTAAAATGCCGATTTAAAAGGCCAGCTTCTCTCCACTGAGTTTGTATGAATATCTGAAATGTGAATGTTACACATGTGTGTTGCTTAAACCTGCTTATGGTGTTCAGGGGTACAAAGAGAGACATAAACAAGAAAGGTAGATATTCTCAAATTCATTTTTTTGTTTCCTGAGCAGATGCTAAGATCCTGTTTCGGGCTACTCCTGTTGCATCCACTACATTCTAACAGTGTCTACCTTATCATTCTACCACTATCAGGTCTCATAATGGTTAGGCTCCTATAACCCACCCTGGCAAACTCTTTGCAAGTACTTTGATTTATTGAACCACATGACAATACTCCCAAACTTGACTGTTCTCAGAAACTAAATTATTTGTGAGTTAAAAAAAAATAACTTTATATCAAAATGCTTTCCAAGTGCTAGCAGCACACAGCAGCTTGTACATGGAATTCTACAAATGACATATGATTTCTTTGACAGTTCTCCTGTTCAGTGAATCAGATCCTAACACTAGATAATTAGGAACTGTTAAGTGGTCTTGAGCTGAACCCAACAGTTCTGAATGATACAATGGTCCCTTAAACTAGGCATTTGTTAGGGATTTTCTAACGCTGTTACCCACAATAGACAATTTTATCAGTTGTAATCAAGCCATCTTTATCACCTTTAGTTCTGTACACACACTAGTAAAGATGGGTAAGTGTTGTGGACCAAAATTTTACAGTCACAGTAGACAACACAAGAAACTTCCATTGGTTACTGTCCCGCAGGCCAACCCCCACAAGGACTTCACATGGAAAGGAAGCTGTTCAGAAGTTGGTTTGGAAGCTAAGCAGGCTATTTCCCATCAGTCCCACATTTCAGAGTATAATGATGGACTTACCAGGTGTCTTGGTCTCATTAGGAATCAGGCAACGCACAAAATGAGGATGGGTGCTTCTCAGGTTAGTCATCAACTTGTTTAGATTTTCCTGTGATAGCACAAAACAAGGGTTTCAGCTTCAAACTACAGAGCTTTTGCATTCTTATTCAAATGTCAAGGATTTATAAAATCACAGAATGGTTTGGATTGGAAGGGGTCTTTGAAGGCCATCAAGACCAACATCACTGTCGTAGGCAGGGACATTGTCCACTATCCAAGGTTGTTCCAAACCCCATCCAACCTGGCCTTGGACATTTCCAGGGATCCAGGGGCAGCCACAGCTTCTCTGGGCACCCTGTGCCAGTGCCTTACCACCCTGATAGTAAAAAAAAATATTTTCCTTCTATCCAATTTCAACCTATCCTCTTCCAGTTTAAAATCATTGCCTTTTGTTCTGTCACTACAGCCCCTGGTAAAAAAGTCTTTCTCTGTCATTCTGATAAGCTCCATTATATGTTGAATAAAGTGTCCCTGGAATCTTCTCTTCCCCAGGTTGAGCAACCCCAACTCTCAGCTTTCTTTAAAGGACAGATGTTCTAGCCCTCAGATCATTTTGTGGAATCATGGCTCATATAAAAGGAAATTCACATACTCTGAACACAGCAGACACTGTCTGGAAAGAACCTCCTTTCTTCTTAGCACCTTTCTTGCCACCACCAGCACTATCACCTTGGAAGAAGTAGATGGGAGGTGAACAGTTAGAATAAGCAGTACGTTTTGTAGGCCTCACCTTTCTGTCTTTGGCCATAGGCTGATAAAATACTCTAATTTTAAATACTGAAACAGTGCTACATGAGAGTTTAGTGAACCGCTGCTAGCTAGTTGTTGATCAGTGTATGGTGTATTAGATTTCAATGTAAGATTTATGTTGCACCACAGTGTATATGGCTTTGCTGGTATGGAACAGTGCAGCCTGACATAAGTTTTCTAACAGTGTACTCTGTACTACTAGTCACATTGCTTTTACTATTACCCATAGCCCCATTTTTAAATTTTTTTTTGATTAGGTGAAAGACCACAGGAATGTAACTCAGCAGTGGACATTCATTTATTAGTGCAGTGAAGTCTTCTTTAGAAAAATCTGCTAATCCAATGTTCCAAGTGAAGAATACAGTTCTATTCTGAGTTATGGCAGACCCGAGATGGGAAGCAAATTATAGTCTCAGGAATTCAAGTCCAAGGATCTCATATTTGCTACACCCTTGAAGCCAATTAAATTGAGACTTAATGGAATCTTTCTGCTCTGAATTTCACACCTTATCCAAAATTTTATCTGTACAACCTGTGTTCTTGTCTTCCTGATACTGATGGTACCTTGCAAGGTTCAGAGCTGACTCGTCCCCAGTATCCCCTAGGGGCTCGCTCAGGCACACTATATGTCAGCCAAGCTGTCCCCAGGGAAGCCTCCATGCACTGTTGTCTTGAATCTCAAACCCTGCTGTACCTGTGCCTGACTTTTTGCTCAGCATCCAGGCTGCCAGAATATTGGGGTTTTGTTGTACAAATCTGGGTGGCCATTTTTGGTAATGCTTACTGACTGTCTGACTTGATAGTCTTCTAAAACAAAAAAAAGAAAGGCAAGAGATTGGACTACTTTCTTATGCCCATAGAGAACTTCTAAATTATATTCCCTGTCTTTCATTTTCCCTTGCAAAACCAGGACTGCTCAGCTGGATATGAAATAGTTCCATGGTCTCCTTTTAGTTCTTCCAGCTCACCTCAAGAAACAAAACTCTGTCTCCAAAGACTATAAAGTGCTTGCACTCTGCACATGTATTTGGCACCTGTCTAGTGGCTGGGTAAACATGATGTGATTCACAACGCAGTCAGGAAACATACACCTCCTGTCACTTGGCATCGGACTTGCTACACTTTACTTCTGTGCAGCACAGCTGGTATCTTAGTGTTGGCATATTTGGATAGACACCAGAACAAGGTCACATTAGGGGATGGTAACCTACGGTATATCAAGAGAGGAGACTTTAGTTGATTCTTGCCTTATTGGTCATCACTGAAAAATCACTTACCTGTTTCTGCACCAGCATAATTAGAAAAAAGGAAGGACAGCAGCTTCAAGGATGATTTCTGATACAGACCCACGACAGTTTCATTCAGAGGGTCCTTGTTCTTGTCAAGCCAGCCAGAGATGTTGTAGTCCACTGTGCCAGCATAGTGCACCAGGGAGAAGTGGGCCTCAGCCTTGCCTTTGGCAGGTTTGGGCTTCTGGAAGTTGCCGGATTTGCCCAGGTGCTGGTCATAGAGCTTGTTCTTGAAAGAGGTGTCAGTTGCCTTGGGGAACATGCACTCTTCTTCCAGGATGGAGAAGATGCCCATGGGCTGGGAGAAACATGAATACATGAAGCAAATAAGGGTCGGGGAGGGGAGCCATTATTGCAAGGAGTAAGGGTTGAGGTTCACCTTACTGTTAAAGGCAATCATTAAAGGCTCCAAATTAACATTGTGTAGCCCCTCTCCCTTCCAACCCATCAATGTGCTTCAGGAAATCATTGTTTGTGCAGAGGCAGCCCATTACTCCAAAAGCTTTGGTTTTATAAGCTGCTTCTTCTGATGTGAGAGGGTAGTTCAATAGTAATTTGTCAATTGATCAAGAATTACTGGACTAAAATAAATGATCATAAAAGAAGTGTGTTCTCCTACAATGAAAAGATTACTTCTACCTTCTCAATGAGCTCAATGCAGGCAGCCAGGTCCATCCCAAAGTCAATGAACTCCCACTCAATTCCCTCCTTCTTGTACTCCTCCTGCTCCAGCACGAACATGTGGTGGTTGAAGAACTGTTGCAGTTTCTCATTGGTGAAGTTGATGCACAGCTGCTCCAGGCTGTTGAACTGCAAATTCAAAATATAAAGACAAGCCAGTTAGTTTCAAGCTTGTCCTCAATAGGCAAGTTGTACCTAGGGTAACTCACATCAAAAATTTCAAAGCCAGCAATGTCCAGCACACCAATGAAGTACTGCCTGGGCTGCTTCGTATCCAGCTGTTGGTTGATGCGAACAACCATCCACAGGAACATCTTCTCATAGACTGATTTAGCCAATGCACCCACTGAGTTGTACACCTGTAAGAAGTGCAGCCATGTCAGTTACAAATGTTGAGTTAGCTTTGAAGTTGAAAGAACTGTGTGAAGAAATTGAGAAACTGATCAAGGTGTTTATGTACCTGTTGGACATTTTGCCCTTTAGTTACATATTCATTCCCGACTTTCACCCTCGGATAGCATAAAGCCTTGAGCAAATCAGCAGAATTCAGACCCATCAGGTAGGCAGCTTTGTCAGCCACTAGGATTAGAGATAGCAAATGCATTCAAAAGAGACAAAGAAAGATGCCGTGGTCTGCTGGGATGTTTCTGTCACAAGAAGTCTACTTTTGGCACTACTCAAATGCTCCTATTGTCAAGAGAAGCTCCTCTCCAGTCCAATGGAGAATATTCTCCCTGCTCCAAAGGCAGCTCACTCCTGTTCCATGCCTGGAAGCCTGCAGCAATGCTTAAGCTTTATGTCTCTCTGTTTCCTTGTAGAGCATAAATTAAATCATTGACTTTGTGGAACTTGCAATAAACCTAAAAAAACTAGTTTCTGGAGGGGAAAATATCTTTCAAAGTGTTGGGCACTTTATGGGACTGTGTTACTAGCTCTCTCCTGGAGCAGGTCACAAGCAAACTCTGCAGTCAGCTCTACCTTCTGTGCTGTCTGGCTCTGCCTGCTCCTCCCGCTGCTTCTGCTTGAATTTCATGTTCCCATAGTGCATGACAGCCCCTGTCAGCTTGTACATCCCCACCTTCTCATCGGGGCTGAAGCCCAGGATGTCTGCGGCGCTCTGCAGAGGCAATGGGCAAATTGGGAAAGCACAAAGGCTGATGCACAGGTGGGGTTTCTCTCCCTGCCCACACTGAGCATCCAGCACCATCCCAGTCCCGCAGCACTGGGATGTAGGCACTGGGCCCCAGCTGGCCAGGCCTCCCTGGCTGCTGGACTGGTGGAGGGTGCTCGGCTGAACTCACATCTGTTGCCAGCAGCTCCTCACTGTCGTCAATACTGGCAACTGTGATTTCTCCTTGGCTCACGTAGGGGAAGTCATAGGGGTTGGTGGAGATAAGAAGGAGATCTGCAGGTATATGGGCACCTTTAGTGGTACTGGGACAGGTCACAGTAGAAAGAGAAAGCACTCACTGAGCCAAGTCCAGCACTGCTAGCACTCACCAATGAGCTCTGGCTTCTTGTTGGACATTATCTGGTAAAAAATATGGTAGCTCCTTTCACTTGCCAGCTGAAAAGTCACTCTGGATTTCTCCAGGAGATCTAACCAAAAGAGTGGTGCCATTAGTCTCCTGATAAATTTGAGATTGTAAGTGCACAAGTTCTGCTTGCACTGACTTGCTCCAACTCACAGGTTTCAATATCTGCAGAGGCCAGCTTGCCAGTTGCTCCAAAGTGAATCCGGATGAATTTTCCCTATGAAGCAGTGCAGATCAACCCATTGGTTATGACAATCAATGAATGAGACTTGTATTAAATATCTGTATTCCAACAAATCTGAAATGAACTCACAAAGCGTGAGGAGTTGTCATTCCTCACAGTCTTGGCATTGCCAAAAGCCTCCAACAGTGGGTTGGCCTGGATGATCTGATCCTCCAGAGTTCCCTAGTTACGGGACAAAGTGCTTCTTACCAACTTTACTACTAGTTAATAACGGATATTGCAAAAGAGATATTACAAACAGATAATTTTTACACATCACATGTGATTTTAACCTAAAAATTAGCAGAGTTTTTAAGCGCTCATCAGCCAACACTCATGAATATTGCCATTGGTTTCAAAGTGAAGACTGCTGAAAGAAAGATCTGTGTTTTATTTGCTTCTTGTACCTGATATCAGATGTTGGATATCACATACAGAGTCACTGCAGTGCAGCTCAGGGAGTTTGAAATCTATACGAGATGTGTTTCCACGTTTCTGTTCGCAAAGGCCATGACAGCTAAAGAAAATGTGAAGATTCTGGAATTTTTTTTTAAGGTTGTTTGAGCCCAGGACACACAGAAAGAGGTACATCCTTTGGTAGGAAGCATCTACCAAGGAGAATGTGAAGTTTTGCAATTGCATTCAAACAACAGCAGCCTTTCAGGATGCAGCAATACATCTCTCAGAATGCTTTGAAAACAGTGACACATGGACAAAGCCTGACACTCAAACACCAAACTTAGATAAGTAGAGAACAGGGACTCTGAAGGAATGTTCAACATGTAAAGTTTTGATACTCTATTGTATCTCTCTTTGCTAACTGCAAAAATATGGTTGAAAAAAAAAAAGCTTCTGTGACATTATGTCTCTCCTTTTTTGTGAGATACAGTCCAGGAAGCAGAGTCACTGGTGTGCTTAGTCACACTAGTGCTACAGGCACTAGTGCTACAGGCACTAGTGTGTCTCTAGCAAAGTCATGATTGATCCTACATAGTCACGGCATGAAAGTGTTGCCAGGGATAATTTCTGAAACATATGGAAAAAAAGAATGAGAAAAAAAAGATAAATCAGTTTTTATCCAGATGAAAGAGGAGCGGCACTGCTGCAGTTACTGCATCTTTGTGAGTGTACTGCTCAGTGCAGCCTTGAACAAGTTGCAGTGGAGAGGGAGTGCCGTTCTCAGCATTGTCTGCAGATGGCACAGCAGGTTTAAATTAGTTTTTGTTAGTTAACCGTGGAGATGGACCCTATAGAATTAAGGCAACACAGTAGAATATGAAGCTCTGTATATTTTTTTTTCCAATAAAAAAATCCTAAATCCATAGAGTAATGCCCTTTCAGCTTTCTAAGTGCACTTTCTCACGGAGAGGAGAGGGACAGGGAAAGGGAGAGGGAGAGGGTCTGAGAGAGTCGGAGAGGTTCGGGGAGGTTCGGAGAGGTTCGGAGAGATGTGTGTCAGTGCAGCTGACTACACCAACATCAAACCTCTTTTTAGTTCACAGCTGTTAACCAGGGAACTACCATGGGAGAATTTTAAGTGGATAACAGCATGGAAGAAATGGAAATTCTTTACACACGTTCATTCTGGAGTCCTGTGTGATGATGTGCTGGAGACTGAGGCAGTATTCTGGGGAAATGCATCCCTTATTCCTATACTCTTGCCTAGCATCTGACTTCAGCCTCTATCTGCGATAGAATGCTGGGCTACAAAGAACGATAAACTGAGTGTTTTATTTAATGTTCTTATGAAGAGGCACATACTATTGTCACCGAGATTGGAATACTAAAAAAAAATAGAGTATTCTGTGAATTAACTCAGAATAGGGCAGAACAGGTTGCTGTCAGTCTGAGAGCTAGGTGATATTCTTTATATCAGACATGGTCTGCACATCTCTCAGCTGTCTCAAAGCTTTTCTGAGATCAGTCCTGGCATAGTGAGCAGCTGATGAAAGCTGAGCCCAGGAGATTCTAACATGCTGCTGATGGAAAGACTGCTTGTGATGAACTTGCCTTGGCCATAACAACCCATCAGTCACAGACACCTGTCTCTGAGTGCGAAAAGAACATTCAGCCTTGGAATCTCCTTAAGTTCCGCTATGCCCTTGGGTACTCAAATAATGTGCTGACAAGTGTCACCCTCTTTGATGCACATACCATCTCACAGGCTGTGGGGTCATACACTTGTACCATAAGGGTGTTTGTTGCTTGCTCGATGCAGGGGAATGAAGCCTTGCAAATGTACCAGTGGGCTCAGATTGCAGCAGCTGTGCTGCTCAGCAAAGGGACATTAGGGCATGTGCTTGCTTTCTTGCAAGGGTTCTTTCTGAGGTTACTTTCTGACAGTCAGGCAAGTAGTCCCAGCTGTCCCAAATCTGTCCCTTTTCTTATACTGCCCTTCAGGGCTGTTCCATTGACCACAGGCAGGAAAACAAGACAGTGGAAACTACCACCTGATGCAATTGAAATGATTCTTAACTTCAGCACAA
Source organism: Corapipo altera (assembly GCF_003945725.1). Taxonomy (NCBI): domain Eukaryota; kingdom Metazoa; phylum Chordata; class Aves; order Passeriformes; family Pipridae; genus Corapipo; species Corapipo altera. The sequence goes on from NW_020885038.1 coordinate 328,421, forward strand.
TCACTCTGGAGTCCAGAGTTCCTGTACTTCCCTTGTCAAAAGGAATGAACCAAGGCCCAGGAATAACACAACTATGTGTCAGTGGGAACTGACTGCTCTCTCTACACCTGCAGCCACTCAGGTGCTGTGGATGTGGGTGACCTCAGAAGATGCTGATGGGTAGGTACATAGATGGACAGCACAGCGAAAGTTGTTGTCTAACATTGTCTTTCTCTCCCTGGTGAAGACTCCTGTGTGTAAATGGAGACTGGAGAGAAACTGAGGCTTCGGCCTTTCCTATGTTGACAAAATGGTCTTATAAGTAGAGTTCAGAGGGATGGAGGCTGGGTAGCAGGGTTAAGCAAGCGTAGGTATGCTCAGGCTGTGCATCCTGACTAAGCTGCACACACTTTCTGACTTTTGACAGTCCTGCAGCCCCAAAATACACATTGGTACTTTTTGCTCTGTGGGCACAGTGTGGGCAAATGCTAGAAGGGGGAGCTGATGTCATACCTGCATTTTGCCGGGCTGTGGATCTTTCTTCTTCTCACCAGTAACTGCAATTGTTGCAAAGTACTGGATGACACGCTTTGTGTTCACAGTCTTCCCTGCACCAGATTCTCCGCTGTTGAAGTAAAAATATTAATTATTACAGGAAATATTTTCACTTTTCTGTCAACTTTGTCACTCATACCAAATATACTCACGTGATAAGGATTGACTGGTTGTGATGATCTGAAATCAAAATAGCAGAAAGAGCTGTTCAAATGAGATGTGGAGGGCTTCTGTTCCTCCGATACAACTAACTCACTTCAAGGGAAAGAACTATATTGTATCTGTATTTATCACTTTGTTACATGATAAGGTAAATTCTGCATTAGTGTGCATCTGGATTTCTTTTTGTTCAGAAAAGGTGAAGCAGCTCAACATTTAACTTCAAGCAATGATTGTTTATAAGGCTTCCCACTTAATCTTTGTTTTTTTTATATATAGACCTTGGCTTATTTACTTGAAATCAAATTGTTTGCTGTGTTTCTTCTTTATCATTTCTTTATGTTCCCTACAAGGAGAGGCGGCACAAAGCCATACAGCCAGCTACTGCTTTTCCTTCATTATCTGACAGCTCAGAGGTCATTAAGATGTCACAGGCAGTCTGATCTTGAGTTGTGCTGGAGGACTATGGGACCACTGAGTAGACTCTAAGAGGCCTAAAATATCAAGTGTTCCTTGACCAAATGCATACCAGGTTTTTCCACTCTTGCCAAAAGACTCACCAGTCAGCATGAACTGATAGGCGTTGTCAGAGATGGAGAAGATGTGTGGAGGGGCCTCCTGGCGCTTCTTGCCTCGGTAGGCAGTCACCACCTCCGGGTTGTACACGGGCAGCCACTTGTAGGGGTTGACAGTGACGCAGAAGAGACCCGAGTAGGTCTGTGAGGAAGGGACACAGCACGTTGGCTTCCCCTGGGCCTGGCAGAGCAGTTCCTCCAGCTGCCCAAAGGAAGCTGCTGCTGCCACTTACGTAGATCATCCAGGCTGCGTAACGCTCTTTGAGGTTGTACAGCACAGCGGGTTCGTGGAGGTGGGTCATCATGGCCATGTCCTCGATTTTATCAAATTTGGGCGGGTTCATGGGAAAGACTTCATCATCCTTTACAGTCACAGTCTGACAAAAATAGAAGGGAACAAGAGGAGGAGAAATCTGAAACAGGGAACTGCCTCAACTGAATGATCACATATGAGTTACAGTTGGTATCACTTACCGTGTCGTCACATGTTTTAACTGTGACTTTGCCACCTTCTCTGCTCTGTATGGTAGCTTTCACGTACATTTGCTTATCATCCACTACAAAACAGGCTGTCTTAGCATCAAATGGGCGATTCTGGGCTTCAATTCTCTCCTTCTCCGACTTCCGTAAATAGGGAGCAGCTTCTCCAAAGATTGCCATCTCTGCATCCGAGCTCATGGCTGCAGTTGCTCTGGAAGAATACAGAAAAGCATCAGTGTCTGTGCATTTGTAATTTATATTTATCCAGTCATTCTGAATGACTAATAGACAGAGGAGGGCTAATCAGGCACTTAACTTCTGCCTCAGTTTTAAGTATCTGCTGAAGAAGTGCTAATAAAGAAAGTTCCTTTTGTAGACAGAGGTGTATTATCTTTGGAGACATCCCCCGTAGATGGGATGCCTGTGTGCCCAAGTGAGGGCAGAGAGAATATCAAGCTAGAATTCTTCAAAAGCTGGCCTGTTCTATCTTCATCTGCTACTCAGAAAGCTGCACAGCCACATCCTTCTCAAAGCCACACACACAGGGCCACTGAGATTGTTTCATTAGACATCTAAAAATTTAGATGCAAGTAAGATCTGTAAGTTGCGCAGATTGGCTCTCACATGAGATTTCCAAGTGGAGATATTCCTAACACCCTTCTGTTTTCTATGTTGTAATACCACTCAGGGGAAATTCAACTGGTTTCTGTCTATACCAAGCAGGAACAAATTGTGAAGATCAGTCATTCCCAATCTAGAAAGACAAACCTGTTTATCATATATACGAAATATAAAACATTTTTTCAGATCTGTTGCAAAATTAACCAATAAAGGAATATCATATATTGCAATAATAATTAGTTATAATTAGCAATAATAATAACATAGTATTAGGTAATTAACACAATATCTAGGTAAATATGTGATACGACATTTCAAAGAATTTCAATTACAAAGTACCTTTTAGCTTTAACATATTATATAGACTAATATTAGTTATGAATCACTAAACAATAATTAATGTGTACCAATATGTGTCAGACATTATCATGGATTTGTCTAGTAGAAATATTTCAAAAACTGCTTTATGGTCAGTTTTATTTTACCTTTTTTTAAATACCTAGTAAAAAACTAGAAATAGCAAAAACAGAAATAATGTGGGCAGGAACTAGCTTAAACAGAAGCATAAGCAGTCTAATATACAGGCTAGAAAAAAAGTAATACAAAAATTCCAAACTCCTGCTACTTCATGCGCTGTCTGATGCACTGTGAGACTAAAGAAGAAAAAGGACAGAATTGAACAACTCTGACATGTTGGCATCACATTACAGTACTGAAACTGACAACATGGAGTGCTTTTATGTGCAGGAAAATGATGAAAGGAATATGAAGGCATTTGTAATGCTACTTCTGGACATGTTGTAGAAGTGCTGATCTCTCTCAGCAAAAACTATCTGCTATGGATCTACACCCTGCAATGACTTTGAGGGACTGCCTCTCACAAGAGCTTTTAGCATCTAGGAATTTCAAAGCACAAAATCCAGAAACTTTAGCTTACTTTGGAAGTATTATTCTACGTATACAGAGCCCAGAGTCTTTGCCTATTTGAGCCTGCCTCTGAGGGGCTCAAGGAAAGCAACATGAAAGAGAGAGAGAAGTCATTTCACAATGTCCATGCAAAGGTGAAGCAAAGCATCAGAAAATACCAATACATTATCAGAAAATTCCTCAAGGGGCACAGTCTGTTAAACTACTGAATGTCTTTGACAGGAGATAGTGAAAAATTTAATCTTTCTCCTGAACAGAGAAGGTGGCATTCTCTGGGAGAATAATGCATACTCCATCCCTTTCAGCTCCAATTTCAGTGAACACTTTCTGATTTTAGGACAGAACGCACTTGTATGGAGGGTTCCTTCTGTGCTCTGCTGAACTCTCCCTGTCACTAAGTTACTAATCTTCCCCAGAAAACCTAGAAGGAAATGGGCATACTAAGTTCCCTGTAAAGGTTACTCTTTGGACATAAATGGATCTGTCTGAACTTTGTTCTGGTTTGTTGCTTGCATGATAAGTCAAAATCAGTAAATAATGTTCTAGATCTTCCCTCAGAGGCAACTAACACTTGAATTGTACTTTGAGCCTCCTCTTTGAACACAGCCCCAGTTTCAGGCTTCCAGCTGTTGCGTAGAGGGCAGGGGATGAATGTTAATCACCTATAAATCCCAGAATGCAAAAAGACATTGCTGTCTCTGTCTCCCATGCCCTCTTGGCTAAGCTTGACCATCTGTAACTTTTCTTTCCCGATAAATGGAGTATTCCTACCTAGAACTGTGAATATATTGATTAAAATAGCATGTAATCTTTTCAGTGACCCTGGTTCTATGTCACTCTCTTTTGCACCTGCCCTTGCCATTGTCTGGGTGAGCTTCACTCATTGCTCAGGATCAATTAGCAAAGGTATGTGTTATTTGTTGAACCCTTACCTTCAGAGAGCCCACGAGGAAATATGCCTCAGTACCTGTGTGGAATGGTTAAAGAAAGGACAGAGAGAGTTACATCAAAACCAGTCCGTGGTCTTAAGCGTATGCTGTATCAAACATTTCTACACCCTCTGTAGTCTCTCCAGACAGCTGAACTGCACACAGAACCCTACAGCTCCTGAGCTGGAGCAAAATCCCACAAAAAAATCTTGTTTTCCTCCCCACATTACTGTGAGGTGCTAAAAACAAATCTAATGTCCAGGAAAAGATCGACTACTTTACATATATAATCCCAGTCAATTTCATCTGCCTTCAGAGTTAGTTTTCCTTTGCCTTTCATAGGACTTTCAAAGTTTGTCTAGAAGGCCCTTCCAAGGAATGGGATGCTATGGTTCTTCTACTTCTGCTTGTGCCACCACACTGGAGTGGTTTGAGTTTTATAACCTTGACATGGCATGTAAAGCATGACCTGGAATGTTAGAGATGAAGAATGAGCAGAAAATCCCCCTACATATTCCATGTCTTTGTGGAGCTCTGGAGATATGGTCAGAGTATGAAGCAAGCGGATGGGACTTACCCTGAGATGCTGAGGTAACAAATGATAAAGTTGCCTTCAGCTGTGGCTCTTTATATGTAACCTCCTGCCCACGCAGCATTAGAGTGCTCTATTTTTGGTCAATAATAATTTACTCTTTAGTTGTAAACGTGTTGAAGCTCTGATCTCTCTGCTAATTACTTAGACACAGGATTGGTTTTAGGTTGTATTGAGTCAGCTGCATGACCTGTTCTTTTCACATTGCTCTGTGCCAGGATGGAGGATGGAGGCACCAAAGACAGCTTTGATAATGCCAAGTAAGGCACCACTTGGCTCCACACTGCCAGAGGTTGCTTTAGCCAGCAGAATGGGGTTTTTCTAATTGTGTACCATTATTTTTTTACAGATATAATTTTAACGGTTCCCATCCTATCCTCTCTCTCTATCTACACTGATAGAGAAGGAAGAAGATTTAGTGAGGGAAAATTTTTCTCTCATTCCATTTTTATACCACTGTGTGAGGCACTGACAAGCCTTGAATTTGGAACAAAGTGAGACAACTGCCAGCTTATGGACCACAAGACAGACTTGCAGTTCTGGCCTGTAGGTTTGCAATATCTGCAGCCTGCAGACATGCTCAAGGTCTCAGCCTTCAGGAAGGAGCCTGACTTCTGTGCCACTACACCATCCTGCAGAGGATATCATGGAGCAGGCTGAATGTCAAATCACAGTAACTTGCTCTGTAAGGGGATGTAGAAGGAGAGTGTCTGGTGAAGGGCTGGTTTTTGACACCACAAAGGACAGTAAGAAAGGGAGGAAGCCATAACTGAGAACATACTGGAATACAAACCTGCCTCACAAATGGTAAGGAAGGAGGTGATGTGGACCAAACCTGGTCTGTCACACTGCTTGATGAAGGCATGTGGGAGTGTAAAAATGTTTATTTCAACAAGCTTATCAGATCAGGGACCTTGTCTGTAGGGAAACTAAGGTAAAAGGGGAAATGCTAAACAAAGTATAAAGACAGAACAGGTCTGGCAAAACAAATATGGAGACAACAAGAAGAAACAAACTTCACCAGTAACACTAACTGATAGGCTATCAGGAAACTACAGATGCATCTTCCAGAAAGGTCAACTGGGCTTCACCACTGATAAAACTGTGAATGAGGGGCGATCCCAGACAGGAGTGGTGTGGGTACAGGAACTGACAGAACTGTATAAACCCATGAGGGGATGTGGAGGACAAAGGGGAGCAGAAAGGAAGGAAGAGAGGAATAAACAAGAAGGGTGTAAACAGGAGCCAGTCAGTGTACTTGTCTGAGCACTATACCTGATCAACATGGTCTGCCCTGTCTTCTTACATATCAATAAATCTTTTCTTAACTATCTCTTCATATGATCTCACTCTCTGTCCTGCATGTGCATGCATCAACTAAGTGCCAGCTACTGGTGAGGCCTCTATGTATGTGTGAGTAAAAACGGGTGCTATCTGCTGGAGCCAGGCTGGAGACCTCCATGGCATGTGGTGTCAACTGCTGGAGCCAGAGAGGTCTCAGCATCAGCTACTGGATCAAGTGGGGGTCTTTAGCCTCCGGGCAGTTGTGTGGGTGTGTTACTAAAACCAGTTTACTGGGAAACACTGATGTGAATGAGGGGTTTAATGCCGTGGCTGGAGTGGGACCAGAACTAACAGCCTCAAGTGCCTGGTGCTGGCTGCTGGGAATGGGTGGTGAGCGTCTGTTCTTCCTGAGTCCTGGTGTGTATGTGTGCACTCACCAGCAAACCTTAAGCTGGACCATCTGGTCAGTAGGGGAGCCTTGGGCCCGAGCTGGAGCATCGGCCAGGTGGGGAGCCTGTGCTGGTGTGTCCAGGGCAATCTGTGAATAGGAGGCGCCTGTCGGATGACTGTGGGTGCTTGTGTGTGTAAGCATCAAGCTGGACCAGCAGGCAAATAGGTAACTGGAAGGTGGGTTAGAGGGCTGAGGTCTGAGCCAGGACAGAGGTGCTGTGCTGGACCCAAAGGAGCTGCAAATGTGCATGTGCTTGGGAACCTGATGAGTAGGTCTGTGTGACTGTGCTGGTGCCTCCTGTGTCTGCCAGTCCCTGAGGAGGAGGGGATGTATCTGTGCCTGTGTGATGTAGGTGCTGTTGGCAGCATCTGGCTGTGACAGTCTCTTTGGCCGCTTGTGTCAGCGTCCTGTGTGTGTGTGTGTCTAAGTCTGTGTGTGTCTCTGGGGCACTTGCTCAGCTTTGCTACTGGTTGAACCCACTGAAGTGACAGCTGTGTCCCTCAGCCTGAGCAGAATCACTGGGTCCTTGGGCACCAGTGGCCAGGCAGGCTTACTGGGCTGGAGTGGCTGGAGGACGTGACTATGTGTTCTAATGTCACTTAGCATCCCCCATCACAGAGGTGCAATGGTTTTGGGAGCATGCGTGGGAGACTTATGTTTTTGACAAGCATTTATTGGAGCCCAGCCATGTAGCAGCTTCATGGGTTAGGAATGTTCAGGTGGAGACTTCATTCACAGAAATGCGTTTGTTAGACATGGTGATGGCTTTTGAGTCAGAATGTGCTGCCTGACAAGTCATAAGTGTAGAGGAGGAAATCCCATTGTCAGGAATGGAGGAATCTCCCCAGACAAGCAGTACTTGGCTTAATATTTTGAGAGGAAGAGCTATTTTATCTGTATGATTTCTTCTGACCAGTGAGAGTCAACTTGGACCCCATTTCTGTGTGTAAAGTCTGTGTGGGATTAATTTTTTCTCATAAGCATAATTTCATGTTTATTATTATTAATTTAACCTGCAACTTTAAAGATAGTTACATTGAGGAAAGCAAAGAATGAATCTCTCCTCCCTTTCTCTTGAAGCTGCTTTGATATGAAGAAAAAGATTCCATAGTGTTCTGAGTTAGAACAAACATGAGAAAGCCAGATATAACCATGGCTCTGTAGGATCACCACCAGGGAGGTCCATTTCTGATATTTAATCTGAAGATGCTTGCTATAAAATATACATAGAGGCCTTTGAATAAGGTTTAGGATGTAGAGCTGAACAGTAGGTTGCCAAGTCATCCTGTGTCCTAAGCACTCCTGGAGACTACCTTTTTTTTTTTCTTGGACATTAGAACTTCAGCAGGAATGTTGAGAATGTTTAGCTGTTCCCACCTGGGCCCATGCAGAAGATGAGAGCCCTATGGCTACAGGAATGAGCGCTTGGGATCTGCATTCCTCAAGCAACATTAAGAGTTGATTTCAGGTCACTCACAGCTTGGGAAAATACTCTTACCATTACATTATTTTGTACAGGAGATGAGGTTGGAAAGTAGATTTGTCATCATTACCTCTTCTTTTCTTTATTTTAAAGGCAGAGGAAACATTTGTCAGAAAATTGTTTAAACTTTAGAGGCCATGAAATCTAACCACCTCTTTCTGGAATGACCCCGGTCCCTCTCCAGAAAGAGAATGGAATGTCAGATGCATTGTTGTCATCGCTTTGTGTTGGCTGGGTCTGGGGAATGTCCTTGGTGCATTTACACAGTTCTTGTTGGCAGTTTGTTTTGGAAATGGTCATGGTGCCTGTGATTTAGCTACACTGTATAGGAAGCAAAAGCATCTATATTGGATTCTGCTATAGAAAATGGATTCCTGGAATGTTGAGATGCATCCTATTTAGGCCTTTTCTCTTGCTTCTTGAGTCTTTTTTAATGTGTTTTTCCATGCTTTTATTACTTTTTCTTTTTAAAACAGAGTTGTTTTCAGTCTCTCACAGTCTGACCTGGAGTGTGAGCACAGACCCTGTCTGAAATGACAATGACACACTTGGATGTGGAGAAAATATTGTTATTGTATTTTTCTTACCAATTACTGGGTATCAAACATTCAAATTAGCTGTGCCGGTTGCAGCACCAAAATTAAAGGTACTTTTTACTTTTTAACAGTCTCAAGACCTGGTTTTGGTACCCCGCATCTGTATTACAGACTGTATTCTTCATTATTTGCTACACGCACTTACATTTGCATTTTAATTATGTGCTCTTTAGCTTAAGCATAAGTATACTGGAACCATGATTGCTCTTTGTCAGAGACTATCTAGTCTTTTATATCTGATTCTTTTGTAATTAAAGTGTTTTTGCATTTTCTCCTGGGTAAAAAAAAAAAAGTAAACCAGTATGTAATAAGGAACCAATTCTTTCCAAAGGCACTGGTGACCCTATACATTCAGAATCATTTTGACACCTATCAATTAAGCAAATTTGAATCTGTGTAGTGTGTGCTGATCTAGTCTTGTGATGTTCCAGCTTACCAAAATACATACAAATGAAAATTAGTAGCAGATCTATGTGCTATTATTATTAATGCTTTTAGAAAGAAAGTATATAAACTCAGGTGGTGGTGGTAAATGACCCGTGATTCAGACCCATATAAAAGAGTAGACAGCACAATGACTCTGTAAACACTGGTCTTCGTACTTTTCTTCAAGTGTTTATTTCACCAAACTCTTTTATGAAGGTTTCTGAAGGCACTATATGCCTTTGCTAACCTGTTGTCTATCTCTCCGTCAATCTTACCATCCAAGGAGATGAGGCTCCCTAGGTAATTAAACTGCTGGACTGATTTGAGCTCTGATTCCCCAATGGTGATATGGGGATGATGGAAGACTTCCTGAGATGCAGGCTGATAGAAAACTTCAGTCTCCTTCAAGTTGACTTCCAGCCCAAAAAGCTCAGCAGCCTCAGCAAAGCAGGATGTTAAATGCTACAGAGCTGCTTCTGCAACAAGGGCATCATCGTCAGCGTAAAGCAGCTCATGGACAAGATGGTTTAAGGTCTTAGTATGGGCCTACAATCCTAAACATTCACTGGTCAGATTATGCGAATAATACATCTGTTCTAGAACAGGCAGCAATTATGAGTATTGAGGCCATGTTGCTGAGAACACAGCTGCGCTGGGCAGGGCATGTCTCCAGGATGGAGGACCACCTCCTCCCTAAGATCGTGGTCTATGGTGAACTTGCCACTGGCTGCCACAAGAGAGGAGCCCCGAAGAGGCTCCTTGAAGCAACATCTCAGCCTTGGCCACATTGATCTTCATTGCTGGTCTACTCTGGCCTCCAGTCGGGAGGTCTGGAGACACACTGTCTGTAACGCTGCTGCTTCCTTTGAGAACACTCGCAGGATCACCATCGAAAAGACAACGCAGAAAGAACCGTGTCTTGTCGATACCATCCAAGGAGTCTTTCTGCTGTGCCTTTTGCAACCTGACTTGTCTATCTCGCATTGGCCTCTTTAGCCACCAGCGCACTTGAAGCAAATGTGGGTAGAGCTCTTCCCAAATCTTCATTCACAAAGCCTGGCCATGATGATATAAACTCATAAATATCAACACAGTTTAAAGCTACCTTAAAGACAGTGCAAATTACTGGATTTAGTTTGTCATATCAAGTATTCCAGTGTTTGTCTCAAATCAATATCAATATGATTAGTCTATTATTTACAACACTGTTATAAGTGTTGCAAATATGTGTATTATTTGTAGAATTTTAAATTGCTAGCTGCCCTCTGGGGTTTTCCCAGTATTTCAAGATTTACTGAAAATTGTTATCAGTTAAGCTTCTGCAATTTAGTGTTTGCTTGCCAGGCTGCGAAACAAGTTATTTCAGAAGAGGCATGCCAAAGGAAATGACTTGAATGGAATAAGCTCCACCTGAGGAATGACTAAGTACACTTAGTCACTTTCCAGTTTGAAAAAGATTCAGTGGAGAAAGTAATATATCTGAAATATCTGAAAAATCCTGAGTGCCATAGTCATATTCAGTGTCTCTTTTATGTAAGAACTGTGCAATGGCAAATGAAAGCAGGATGACAGTTCAAAGCAGGTGAAAGTTGTACCAGAAGGCATAATGGATGGCACCTACACAGGGCATCTGACTGCAAGGGTCAGTGAGAATGGCTTCCCCAAAAGAATGGGGGAATGAAGGAGAAGCAATAAGGATAATCCTCCAGCATGTCTCAGAAGTCACAAGTTTTTGGGAGAGGACCTGGGGTCATGAGAAGCAAGGGACTGGAGGGGGTGCAGATGATGAGTTTCAGGGATACTATCAAGCCACAGATTGTGCATTTCTCCCCCAGTCAAAAGGAACTACCCTTACAGGTGATGGCAGTCCCAGAGTTGTGATTGCTGCCAGCACACACAAAGAATCTTTAAATAGAACCTCTTCTGTTGTTTTGACAAAAATTCATTCCCTTTTCTTCAAAAGTGACGTCTGGCACTGTCTCTCACAGGACTGCTTTACTGTCTGTAAAGCAGTCCTATACCTCTGCACACTATTTATTATGCTTCTAGAATACAGAAAATAAAACATAAGTGCTTCCACCAAACTAGAATGGTAGGGACAGGTCCATGACATCTTCAGGGCACATTGTATCTTCTGTCTTTGTCTTAGGTACATCTTGTCTGAAAACTGGAGCAGGAAAACTGGAAGAATCCTGCCAGGAAAGAGAATAAACCAATAGGAAGACATTTGTCCAAAATGGCCACAGGACATTGAGTTGAGGTCTGGAGGCACTGTGGGCTGCTGTGGCAGGCAAAGAGTACTGCCAAGTTCAGCAACAGAATAGCCTGGGCTGTACACTCCACTGTGGCCCCAGAAATCAGCAACCTCCTTGTTCTTGGGACTCTCCTTGTGAGGGACTGTGTAACTGGTTTGCAGAGCATAAGCAGGGTTTTCCAGCACTTCTTAGTACCTCTTCTGACCCAGGGTTAGTCATTCATATCCTGATGAAATTCAAATCTGGTGATGCTGAGAGAATGTGGGAAGTCATGTTTTGGGGTACTCTCCTTACATGGTATATTACAGAGCAGTGAACAAGCTTGGAAGCAATCTCAGGAGGAAAATTATTTTCTAGATAAGACAGATCCATATTTGCTGCTTCTTTTTGTTTTCCAGAGAATATAGCTGTCTTTTAAGATTGCTCCCAAGTTCCTGGATATAAGTGGGCATCAGTGTTGCTCCCAAAGAAGTTTCCCCTCTTGGTAATCATCCAGTGGCCCATTATCTTGTAAGAACAACTCCAAAGACAGGAAAAGGCTGTATGTGTGCCCTTGAGCTTGCTACCTTTTTGGGGCATCCCAGTAAGGCACTGAGGAGCTAAATGACTCAGGGATCTCAATGTCTACCTTGCTTCCCATTGTATGAGTGGGGGAATAATGTCTCCTTTGGGCAAACAAAATATAAAAGACTTCTCTTGTGGTCAAGTAAAAATTTTCACTTCTAGTTAGATAAGCTGAACCTACAGAGTTTAAGATGAAAAAACAATCAACCAAACCTGCTGCATGTAAAGACTTGGAAAACATTAGTATCAGGAAGATTGTGGAAAGCGCATTTTAAGTCAATTCAGGTAAACACACAAGGTAAGTTCTAGAAGTAGTGGATATGCAGATATAGATAAGATATTGATGTGACTGGTCTATTGTCTATCTTGTTTAATGTATTGTTGATACTACTTACTTCATATATATGTATCACAGAATCACAGAATATGCTGATTTGGAAGGGACCCACAAAGATCATCGAGTCCAACCCTTAGCCCTGCACAGGACCATCCCCAAGAGTCACACCCTGTGCCCCAGAGGATCAGCCAAACCCTCCTGGAGCTCTGGCAGCCTTGGGGCTGTGCCCACTGCCCTGGGGAGCCTGGTCAGTGCACAACCAGCCTCTGGGGGAAGAACCTTTTGCTGAGATCCAATCTGACCCTGCCCTGGCACAGCTCCAGGCCATTCCCTGGCTGCTGTCCCTGGTTGCCCCAGAGCAGAGCTCAGGGCCTGCCCCTCCTCTGCCCCTCCCCAGGAAGGTGGAACTGCAGTGAGATCTCCCCTCAGTCTCCTCTTCTCCTGCTGAACACACCAAGTTCCCTCAGTGTCCTCACACGGCTTCAAATCAAGGCCCTTCCCCATCCTTGTTGCCTCCTTTGGACACTCTCTAATGGCTCAATCTCTTCCTTCCATTGTGTCCCCCCAAACTGCCCCAATGTTGAGGTGAGGCTGCTCCAGGGCAGAGCAGAGCAGGACAATCCCCTCCCTGGTCCGGCTGGCCATACTGGGCCTGATGCCCCCAGGACAGGATTGGGCCTCCTGGCTGCCAGGGCACTGCTGACTCAGGGCCAACTGGCCACTGACCAGGACCCTCAGGGCCCTTTCCTGGCACTGCTTTCCAGTCTGTCTGTACATCCAGGGTTGCCCCATACCAGGGACAGGATTCAGCACTTTCCTTTTTTGAACTTCATATGCTATGTAGATGTGAATTTATCAAAAGCATGAGTATGGATTTTTTTACAGCAATTTCTCTGTCAAGGAAAGGGCAACATTTATTGTGGCAGTCTCTAAACATGTGTTGTACTAGCTGATTCATCTGCAGGGTTTCTGTAAATTCTGCTATTCATGAAATTCTGTAAATTCTGCTATTTGCAAAGGTTGGCCAATCACAAACATCTTCACAAGTTCTCATAATTCTGGCTTTGTCAAACAATATATGATACATAAATGTCAGTCTGTTTCAGGAGCTGAAAGGTTAGATAGCATGTCAAGCACAACCTCACAAATTTTTGCATTTGATTATCTTAGGAATTCTTTGCTCTTTGTGGATAGAAGAGTGTTTGTTTTCTCTATCCTATGTGTCTGGCAGGAATCTTCAGTTCCTTGCAGTTAGTGCAGGATGCACACCACACCTGTTCATAGCACTAAATAGCTTTGATCCCATGGCTGTTACCCAGGATCTTTTCCATGGGATGCTCATGAAGAGATGATTTTTCTGGTACAAGTGGCCAGGGAAGCCAGCCTGCCATACCAAGTCCCTGAACCACTAACTGATAAGCTTCTGTGTCTGCAACTGTCTGACACTTTGGGGACAGATAGACATCTAGGTCTAAACTAGCGTACCTATTCCCATGTTTCATACCCACAACCCTTTCCCTGGGCCTTTAGGCAGATACATATTTGTTCCCAATAGCCTCACCTTTCAGACCTTTTGTCACTCCATCTTAACATTGTGTTACTTTCATTGCAGTACACCAGGAAGAATGAAAGGGGAAGAGGGGAAACTATCTTCTTGTTGTCCCCCATCAATTTACAAAGTTTCTGAAAATGTAATTTTTGTTGTGGCTTTAGCCTTCATGTAGGAGTCTTCTCTTACATTCTCTGTGATGCAAAGTTGTCTGGCCTTCAAAATCATTAATCTGCATTAGTAATTCTGTAAGTTTGGACCATATCCTTCACTGTTCATATTGGTCTTTGAAAGCCACAAAGATATTCTATCATACACATTATTAATGTTCATTATGGGATAAAGCCTGTTCCATGTGCTTTAAATTATGTGTTTGCAAAGTTGTAGGGGACTGGTTCATTTACAAGATGCAAAACTGTGACGTGACCCACTGTGATTTATTGCCATGGTAAGCCCACAGATTAATTGGGTAATGTTCTGTTTTATTGAAAACCTTTTGGTCTTCAGTCGCCTATTCCATGGACAAAAGAGAAAGAATTCCTCCATTGCTCTTCTCAGGTTAGAGTGTGATTTTTTAAGCTCAAATGATCAGTGTTGCCAGAAAACCTGCATATACATGGAGAGATGCATCTTCAAACACATTTTTGATCTCAGCAAGGGTTCCTGAATTTAATAGAAACAAATGTTTTGAGCTTTGAAAATATGTATTAAAAATCATATTTTGAGCGTGACTTTAAATGATACTCTTTTCTAATGAAAGTACAAAGATAGTTTATATAAAGGGAACAGAAAGATAATCTAAACTTGTGTTACAGGTTTGAAAAGAGTTGTTGGAATTTTTCCTTAGAGTTCTCCCCCCCCCCCCCCCCCCCGCATCTGTTTCTTCCGGAATGGGGGCGTCGGGTGGGGTGGAACAGGACGAAGCCGCATCTGCGCGGGAGCGGGGGAATGGGGAGGTTCCCTGGAAGGGCGGCTGTCGGGGGCACGGCGAGGGAGTTTTTTACTGGGAGGTTTTTGGCTTTGTCCGCCGACCGGGCACAGCGGGGAGCCCGTTTTCGGCCGCCTCTTTTTCTTTTCCTTAGAGGAAGTTTTTTTTGTCCCACGGGACACCTCGCGGAGGATGAGAGCGACCCATCTCAGAGCGATATATTCTGCCTTCGGGACTGCCTGTGGGATAAAGGACTCCATCGCTGGCTGCGAAGCCATCGGCAGCTGCGGCCACACGTGGCTGTGAGCAGCTCTTGAGCTCCCGGGACATTTTGCCTTCAGTCCCCCCCCCCCCCCCGGGGTGCCGGGGGTTCCCCCCCCCCCCCCCCCCCGGGAATTGGGACTTTGTTTTGTTTCTTCTGAAAGTTTTTGATTGCACTATTTGTTGTTTATTCAGATTTTATTAATAAAAAACTGTTCTTTTCCTTTTCCACACTTCCACCTGAAGTTTCTTAATTTCTAAGTTGTAATCTTGTTAAACTAAGACAACTTGTCAAAAGTGTCTGGTATTGCATGCTGATTTTCTGCATCACTGAACATGAGTTTGACACTGCACCAAGGCCAAATAGAATTAATGATAATCTTCGAGGCATTCCTTTCTAAAAATATATTTGCAAGGTTTTTTCACAGCTGTCACCTACCCCCAGCCTAGGAAAGCTGTTCGCGTAATACTGAAACATGGACGTTGAAGATGCCTTTCAGTTACTACTGCAAAATGACATATACCGTCTGTTTGAGGAGAAAGGAGATCTCTATCCTAAATTAATTTTTCTATCCTTTTTTTTTTTTTCCCCAGCAAAAGCAGGGATATGATCATATCTTCAGATTGTTTCAGCAGTTGCAAAGTTGGCAGCAATCTATATTCTATGCAAGTTCCTGGCGAGAACTGTTTATTACCCTGTGAACTGTGGGGCTGTTTCCCCTTAAATGACAGACCTTCTACTTCCTTATACCCTTTCTGAGGTAACCAAACTAGAAAACAATTCATTACCACAGTGAAGTCAACAAAACACTTTTTTTCATCCAGGGCATTCTGGCAGCAAAAGCAGAAGTGGAGGCAGGAGCAAATGAAATAATACAGGTTGTTTGCTCCCACTTACAGCTGGTCCCATACCTGTACTGTCTCCTTGTAGAAGAGCACATTATATTTCATGTTTGGGAGTAGCAGCAGAAAAAAACCCAACCAGTGTTGAGATAAAAATGGCTTGACTTCCATGCCAGAATTTTTCAGGTACTTGAATGATGAGGATTGTACATTCTGCCTGTTGCCAAATAGACAACATGAATAGTTAAAAGTGGCCAAGACCAGAGGGCAATAATGCAAGATTTCAAAAAATGCATGGGAATGTAACATCTGAACTATTGACTGTGGTGTGTGAACTTTTACTGAAGCTGCCTTGCTTTTGGAGATCTGGAATTTGTCTAGTAGAATGCTAATTTTTAAAGTGTTTTAGAGAATTATGACCCATTAAACCTGGTGCCAGTACTGGAAAAAGAGTAGAAGCTAATAATGAGTAGAATTTGAAACACAGTGATAAATATAACATACTGAGAAAAATAGCATTTGTAAAGGGGAGTTGTATTCTACAAACCTTGTAGAGAATCCAAATATGTGGGTAGGTGGGAAAACCAGCTGGTACTGCCTTAATGAATATAAGCCATATGAGAAGGTATATCACCTTTCTTAAAGAAGCTAAGTTTGTGTCTGTGTTGTTATATAAGACAGTTTTGAGCAGTGATCCTGGACAAGGACAGACTGATAATCCTGCTGCAGACAGTGTCCCTGGGGATCAACTCTGAGTATCCAAAGTGGCTTGATCTGAAGCAAATCCCATGAGCAGTTATGGGGGAAGCTTGGTCCAGCAGCTCTATTTATACATATATTGCATTAGGGCCCAGTACAGCCCTCCTGTACTGCCCTCAACGGGCTTGGTGTCCTCACTCTCCTTAATTAACCTCACAGGCCTCCCAGGTACTGTCCCCTATACCCTTGCTGTCCTTCTCCGTAGGACCTGCAAGCAAGTTATGAAAACAGATATCGTTGTGTACTGAGTAAGGATTACCAGGGTGTCAGAAGGACCTTGACTGGTGTTAAAGACTCCTCTGTTTTTTGTAAAATATATTCTACATCTGGGATATCAATGTTGGGCTTTGCTTGAACTGTTTCAAAGTAGAGAAGTGACCTTCTGACACAGCAGGATTTCTTCTCCCTGTTACTCTCTCACCACCCACACCTGCCTCACCTCTCCCTTCAGTGTGACAGCAGCCAGTGCACAGCTGCTCAGGTCACGGGGCTGAGACCAAGGCCCTGCCGTTCTCATGGCCACTTGGCACTACCTGGACAGCCATCCAGTCCAAAACTGCTCTCCAAGGCATCTCTATGGAGCCAGGCTGAACCCAGCTCCCTCTGGGACTGCTACTCTCCTTGATATGAAAATAGCTGGGAGGATGAGTATCAGGAAGAGTGGCATTTGTGAAATGTGCTATACTTTTCTAGTTTTCAAAACAAACAGAAAACTCCATAATGTCCTTTCCTTCCACATTTAATGGGGAAGAGAGCCTGCACCAACTCTTTTTAGATCCCTTCCTGGTCTTCCCAGCTGAAGTATTTTGAAAGAACTCTTGGATACTCTTGTAACAGCAATACAGCAAGCTCAGGATTTTGGAGAAAGTTATAACATGCTCATGCAAAATATAACATCACTCTCAGCCTGAGAGTGACACAATTGCTGCAGCTCCATGCCCTCAGGTCCTGCGGATGTCTTCCCAAAGCATGTGTGTACACCCCGTGGGGCAATTGCAAAGCTGCACTCTGCACGTTGTTGACAGTGCTCACAGGCACTATCCCCACATTTGCAGTACTTACAGCTACAAGTTTAATTGTAAAGAAAGAATTTAAAAGGTAGGGTGTAGAGACAAGGGAGGTCAGAAAAAGGCAAAACCCACAAAATCCTTTATAAGGAAGGTAATGATGAAATTTGCACCTTTCGTCCCTCCTATAGTGTCCCTACGTGAACTGAAGCCCTATTACTCTATTTATGAACTTTGTGAAATTAGAAACTCTTCTGTCAGTTAAGGACACTCACTGGCAATTGTTAGTACCTCTGTAACTCAGCTTCCAACACAGGGTTTGCAGAGAACCTGGCCTCAGCTCTCTGATCTCTACCTGCTTTGTAGTCAAGGTACTTAGGACTTGATCTGTGGTGGACCAACAGTTTTTCAAAAGAAACCAACTCATTGCAAAGCCAATTTCCACACCAGTCTTCACATACACAATATTGTGCGTGTATTTCTCAGTCCATCACCCTGGTTAATCCAGGATTTTCCCTCACAATATTCCAAAGGTTTGGCAAATAATTCTGGCAGATAGAACACATTTGAAAAAGGATCTATTGCCTCCCTCTATTGGGAATACTGGATCTGTTGTTTTGGAAACCCTCAGAGCCCAGCTGTCTCTTGCCGGCTGTGCCAGATGTTAAAGGAAAATACATCATGCTGGATCCAACAGTCTGAGAGAGGTTAGGCTTCAGGAACTCCATGCTTCCAGATCCATGCCCCCCGGTCCATGTTCCCTGTAGCAAGGTTCAAAATGTGCTCTCAGGAGGCACAAACACACACAGAGCAAATGTATGTGCCCTGTACATGCATTTGCATACATAAATACATCTATCTATATAAAAAGAAATATATACATATATAAATAAGTGGAGGACAGACTGCAATAATCAGGCACAGGGCATGGTCACAAAGGCATGCTGACCTCTACTTACACATCATCAGCCCTTTTTATCTCCTTACCCCTCTAGTTTTGTAAATTTGTTCCTGCCCAGATCACCCTCCTCCTCTTCAAATCTTTGGTTTATCCCTAAAACGTCCCATGACTATCTCTGTGTGTTCCCAATGTCTCTTCCCCTGCACCCCTCGACAGCAGCCCTCCTCAGTCAGAAAGAAGAACTGCTCCCTGTGGCTCATGGGAGCGGGTTTCACACCTTGTGTTGCGTCAGGACATTCCTGGGGACCTGGCCAGGGTGCTTGTTCCTTGGAAGTCCTCACTGTACCCTGTGCTCCCCTGGACTACAGAAGTGCCTTTGATGGGCTGATGGGCTCCTGTGATGGGCCTACGAGTAGCTGGGCAAGGTGTTATTTGGGCTCCTCCTCTTGCCATGGTCTTTCAGTGTTGCTTCGTGGGTGTGCAGACAAGTTGTTATCACATAACCAACACAGATCACCCAGATGTTGCCCCCAAGCTCACTGGGATTCCTCTGGGGGACAACACGTCATGGAGGTGGAAGAGAGACCTTAGGAGGCACGTATAGATCTTCCATGATATTTTGGGATTCATTCCTCTGACTGTTCTGCTATAAGAAGTTGCTGGGGAAGGGTCTGGAGCACAAGTCTGATAAGAAGCACCTGAAGGAGCTGAGGGGGCTCTACCTGGAGAAAAGGAGGCTCAGGGGAGACCTTCTCACTCTCTCCAGCTCCCTGACAGGAGGGGGGAGCCAGGTGGGGGTTGGGCTCTGCTTCTAGGAAACAAGTGACAAGAGGAAGCAGCTTCAAGTTGTGCAACGGGAGATTCAGACTGGATATAAGGGAATATTTCTTCCCTGAAAGAGCGGTCATTAGAAGGCATTGGAATGGGCTACCCAGTGAAGTGGTGGAGTCACCATCCCAGAAGTGTTAAAAAAACATGTAGGTGTGGCACTTAGGTACATCATGGTGGTGGACCTGGAAGCGTTAGGTTAATGGTTGGACTCAATTATCTTAGAGGTCTTTTCCAACTTAAATGATTCTGTGATGCTATGGTGTAAGATATTCCAGGAGTGGGATCAGCTCCTCAGTCAATCCCAGTCTCTGCAGTCCATCATACTGGTGGGGATGAACCCTAGCTGCAGCCTCATGTGTGCAGAGGTTCAGTTAAAGTCAGCCAGGCAAAGAAAATGTCACAGCTGAAGCAGATTGAAGCCTCATTTTCTTTTTTCTGTAAATGCATTTATAGAACTGAGCCTTTTCCACTCACTGCTTTTGCTTTCCTTCAGACTTAGCTGAGGCATGTTGGTTGTGAGGCAATGGTTTTAGCTATTTAATGTTTGTTGTTGGAAATGTTTGTCCAGACCAGAGACTTATCTGCAGTGAGGTACTGCCTTGTCCTGCAGTGTTCTCTTCAGGGAGTCTTGCCCAACAGCCCCTGTCAGTCTGCCTGTGGTGCACAGGGGCAGAGCCAGGCTGGGGTGGAGGTGGAGGTAAAAATTATCTGCTTGACTCAGGCAGGAAAAAACCATCATGAAAAGGACCCGAAATGCTCGAACGGTTCCTTGGCAGATTAGAGGGTTTCTGAGCAAAGAGGCTTCTACTGCTTTTCTTTCCATGGGATGCATTAAACCAGGACTTCTCTGCATGGTACAAAAGCTGCATGCTGATTTGTCATCTTTTTCTTTCTCCAAAAGGAACTCGATAGCAATCCTTTTCACAGGTGACAATCAATCCCACAAATGTCCTTTCTCAGGTGTCTGACAAGTGACTCTGGGAACATGTTTGGAGATATTGTGATGCTTAACTAGAGGACTCCTTCAGGGCAAGCTGTCCTGTACAGCTGTAAAGTCCGTATCAAAGCCTTGAAATTGAATGCTAAGAAAAGTGACTACTTTTGACCTTGATTATATATCAGTAATGAAACAATAACCTACATTTTCATGTTACTGGCTTGGTGCTCACAAAAGTAGTTTCGGAAATTATGAGTGTGTGTATGTGTATGTATGCATGAATCGCCTTCAGTAAATACATCAGTATGTGATCCTGGGCACATGTACAGGCTGGGCAGGGAATGAATCAAGAGCAGCCCTGGGGAGAAGAACTTGTGGGTGCTGGTGGGTGAGGCTGGAAAACCCCCTGTGTGCTGGGCTGATCCCCCAGTGTGGACAGCAGGGGAGGGGGGAATTCTGCCTTTCTGCCCCCTCAGGTGAGATCCTCCTGCAAAGCTGCCTCCAGCCCTGGGGGCCCAGCACAGGAAGGATGTGGAGCTGCTGGAGCGAGTCTTGAGGAGGCCACAAAGATGTTTAGAGAACTGGAGCCCCTCTGCTCTGGAGCCAGGCTGGGAGAGCTGGGAGTGTTCAGCCTGGGGAAGTGAAGTCTCCAGGGAGACCTCAGAGCCCCTTTTCAGTGCCTAAAGAGGCTCCAAGAGAGCTGGAGAGGGACTTTGGACAAGGACCAGGAGTGACAGAACAAGGGAGAATGGCTTCCAACCGAAAGAGTGGAAGTTTAGATTGGATATTGGGAAGAAATTCTACCCTGTGAGAGCGTACCGGGATGCTCTGCCTTGATACATCTTATCTGCCTTGGGCCTAAAATACAGTGTCTGTGATGAGTTACTGCTTTTAGTGTTGAATGGTGTTAAAACCAGCCTGGTTCACCAGACTCCAAACAACCCCCCTGCTTTTTGAAGCGAGATTTAACAGATAAGCTGCTGGCTGACCAGGGAATATGTGACTGGCAGTCAATCACTTTATGACTATAAAAACCCAGTCCAACTTTCATATGGCAGATTCTTCCATATGCTTTTTTTGAGTGTGTGGAGCTTCTCCTGTGAAGCAGAGATACCTCTTCGTGGTTAAGTGAAAGACAGAGATCTGCCCACAATTGTTGTGTGGTGAGTTACATCAATCTCTGCTTACTGATTATTTCTTTTTGCCAGCTTTGATACAATTGCTTTAATACAATTGCTTTGATACAGTGCACTATATCACTTTATGCTATACTATACTCTACTTGTAGTTTTTTGCTTTTATACTGTGTAGTAAATAATTCTGATTAAGATATTTTATCTGTTCATTTGTCAAAATAAATGATTCATTTTATATAAATATATCTGATTTGCCATCATTAAGACATGTGGGACAAAAGTGGTTTAATCGTGACTCTATAATTCCTTAAGAGGACCCCTGGTGGTCTAGTGGTTAGGATGCAGCACTCTCACCGCCGTGACCCGGGTTCGATTCCCAGTCAGGGAACTCCTCTGGGCAGATGGAGTTTGTCAGCCCTGTAAGGCCATCCATCTAAGAGAAGGTCACTCTAAACAAACCTACGTCCTGAGGACCTCACTGCCACTGTCCGAGCTCGCGTGGCCCCGGCAGATGAACCTTAGGATTAAAGAGTGGGCTCAGCTCAGCGCACACTGTGTCTCACCTAAAAAATCCACTGCACAGGCTGGAAGGGTAATGACCTTTCCCAAAATCTGACTGACTGACTGACTGATAATTCCTTAAATTTAAACTGTGGACAAAATCTGAGGCTGAGATTGGATCCAGACACACCGAGGCTCCTCTCTGAGAAGGAGTTTGGAAAGCAAAGGGGTCCTTTCTGCATCTCATAGCTCAACAAGAGGGCTTCTCGAAAAAACTTTATCTAAGCCTTCCACTCCCCTGGGACAGGTGGAGAGACCCTGGCATAGGTTGTCCAGAAAAACTGTGGCTGCCCCATCCCTGGAAGTGTCCAAGGCCAGGTTGGACGGAGCTTGGAGCAACCTGGGCTAGTGGAAGGTGTCCCTGCCCATGGCGGGGGTGGAACAAGATGACCTTCAAAGGCCCCTTCCAATCCAAACCATTCTGTGATTCTAGTAATTCACACATCTATCTTAAAACCTTGGAAAGCCTAGGAGGAATTTAGTATTACCATCTTCAATCCTAGTTTGAATAATACTCATTAAGTAGAAACTAAAGGGGAAAAATTACTGAATAGCTCTCAGTCACTGAATGCTCTCTTTCATGTGTCAAACTAAGAATCAGAACTGTGGAAAACAACTAGAAGTTATATAAACTAATACATAATCAGAAGTGACTGTCAATTGAACATTAGTCATAATTCTCTCTGTTACTCACCACTCCATGCTTAGAAAGCTTAATAACTTTTTTTTTTTTAAACAGGAAACAGGAGGGTGATGAATGACCGACAAATTATTTGGAATGATGGTCAGTTCTGAGACCTGCAATACTCTTTAGTCCATCATGGGTCATCTACTGCCACCACCTGCGACTCCTAGAATGCTTCCATCAACGCTGCCTCTGAACAATCCTAAACATCCACTGGTCAGATTATGTGACCAATACATCTGTTCTAGAACAAGCAACAGTCACAAGCATTGAGGCCATGTTACTGAGAACACAGCTGTGCTGGGGCAGGGCACGTCTCCAGGATGAAAGATCCCTGCCTCCCTGAGATCTTGCTTTATGGTGAACTTGCCACTGGTTGCCACAAGAGAGGAGCCCCAAAGAAAAGATATAAGCACTCCCTGAAACATCTCAGCCTTGGCCATATTGATCAACATAACTGGTCTACTCTGGCCTCCAACCGGGAGGCCTGGAGACACACCATCTATAACACTGCTGCTTCCTTTGAGAACAGACGCAGGATCACTCTCGAGGAGAAAAGACAACGGAGAAAGAATCGTGTCTTGCTGGATATACCACCTAAGGAGTCTTTCTGCTGTGCCATTTGCAATTGGATATGTCTATCTCATATTGGCCTCATAAGCCAGCAGTGTGCTTGTAACAAACGTGGATAGAGCCTTCCTAAATCTTCGTTCGCGAAGCCTAGCCATGAAATGAAGAAGGATGAAAAGTTCACTGAGAAGTGCAATGGCTTTAATGTTGGTCTGAGACAGTGGTGTCTCAATGGCAAATGCAGATATGTTGTGAGCTAGATCACTTCTCTCAGAAAAAACCAAATGAAGAAACTACGAACAGAAGTCTACTGTGAGGAAAGTTGTGTTGTTTATCATAGCCTTCAGCTCTGGACTTCAGCTCCTGTGTCTTTGGACACAGCAGAGAGCACCATAGCCTCATTGTCCAGTTAACACTAAGGTATGAAAGGAAGAGATGTAGAAGAAAGTTTTAGGGTATGGCCCAACTCAAAAGGAAGACAATTGAATATTCTTGGTGCTTGTGAACTCTGACAAGTCATCAGGTTTATCAACTAGTCAAACAAAGAGAGGGACAGGCCCATGTCACAGCAGTGAATTGCCAGCCCTTCAGTAATGCAGTCATCCTTTGCCAGATTAGCATTTTCTTTGGTATTCTACAGAGACTATTTTGACATTTTTCATTGTAGACAACTGATTTTATTTTCGAAGGCATAGCTGTGGATCTGCAACAGGAGTAGTTGATTTGGTTTCTTCAGGTATCTTATTTCCAAGTGGAATATGAAAAAATCTTGAGAAGGTCTCACTGGTTCAAATATCTTCAGACTGGGGAAGGACAAGTCCTCTACATATTAGATTATGACAGAGAAAGTGACACCTATTTCTCCTTGTTTTTAAAAGGTGACCATGGATTTCTCTGATGTTTAATGATATTTGTTGTAGGGATAGGTACAATTTTGGAAGAATTTGTGATGGAAAGCTAGAACTCCATTTCTCTCAGGAAGACTGTAAAATACCTTCTCAAATGGGTTAAATGTTTTTTTTTTCCTTCCTTCTGTATTTAAGAGAAAGTCACAGGGAGAAGCTGTAAGATATCTCTCTGGTATGCAGGGAGATAACATGTTTGCAGACACGTACAAGGCACTGTCAAGCCAGTGAGTGTGGGGGAGGAGAGAGAGAAGATACAAAAAGAAGGTGGGGCATTGCCTTTTTCCCTGGGGGCCCGGTGTATGCAGCATGTTAAGAAAGGGTCCTTGCATCTGAAATAAACCTTTTTTTTTAATTGTTCCACTGCCTTGACATTTTTGGGAAGAATACCTGCAATATGTTTTACTTTATATTGTAAAGAATGAAAACACATGTTTTGAGTGATGCCAGGCTGGGCAAAGTTATCTGGATTACCCTGTAGACTACATAGGAGGTAAGTGTCTGCCTGGCCAAGTTAGAAGATTCAGGGGAGTTTTGGGAACAGAATATAGACAAGGAATGACTGACTATATTAGGTTGCTGGTGTGCTGCCCTGGGAATGTTGGTTTGCACATCACTTTCATGAACAAAAGATGAAAGTAGACCTCATTTTAGGTTTGAATGTACTCTAAACTATGTTCCAAAGTGGCTTGAAGGATTGAAAAAGCTTAACTTGAAATAATGATCAAAGATTAAGCTGGATTAATGGAAGATGCAATAAATTCTTATTCTTTGGACAGAACAATTGAGTTAATATCTATTGTATTCCTACAGCAACTGTTATAAGGGGTTATTCTCTTGCAAAGAAATAATGACTTGCCACATTAGGAAGTATTAGATGAAATTCTATGGTGAAAACAAAGCAGGATGTCGGATGAGACCACTTCGACAGTGGCTGAAACACTTTGAAAATACCTAAAGGAAGATTTTTAATTGAATAAATAAGTTTAAATAAGTAAGGAAAAATGTAAATATAGAACAAGAATAAGAAATAAGAATAAGAAATAAGAAATAAGAATAAAAAATAAGAATTATTAAAATACAACACTTCTCATTATTTAAATGGGAAAAGCTCTACAATTTTTATTTTCTAGGCATTATTTATCTAGATATTGATGAAGGACTAAGCAGTGATTACAAAATAAAAGTGATAGAATGTCACATTTTTGCAATTCTCTCACTTTACAGCACTGGCGTCATTTACTCTTCACTTTCTGCCCTCTTGCCAATTTCCCGGCTCTTCACTCGGAGCTTGTTGACCTGTGACTCTGCAATGTCAGCCCGTTCCTCGGCTTCCTCCAGCTCGTGCTGGATCTTGCGGAACTTGGAGAGGTTGACATTGGAGAGCTCCTCCTGGAGATATGAAGAAACATAAAATAGGCTTTAAAACATTTAATGATAGTCCTACTGTAACACTGCCCTTAACATGCTGTGGCATTTTCCTTTTTAATAATGAAAAATACCCCTGGGACTATGAGTTAGTATGTAATTCTCCCTAATACTTCTAGAGGAATCCAAGGAAATAGCTTAAATGCTAAATGTTTAGATGGTTAGTAAGACATACCAAGAACCTAGCTCTAAATATGAAGTGCTAGTGCACTATGGAATTTTTGAATTATTATATATAATTGCAGTTATTTCCATTAAATCATTTTCCAGTTATTTACTGCTATAAAATTATATATTACAATTTTTGAAGGTGATTTGTTTTCTGCTAGGCAGAAATATGAAATAAAGAAAATGAAAGGAAGCAGAGCCCTACTCCCACAATGTTGAACATGGTTTAAACAGAAGGGAAAACAACACAGAATTCCACATCCACCTAGAAAAAGACTGACTTCACACATCAATACTCACAGCCTCTTCAGCTTGTCTCTTGTAGGCTTTCACCTTCATTTGCAGCTTGTCCACCAGATCCTGCAGCCTGAGAACATTCTTCCGGTCTTCCTCAGACTACAGAGAATGGCAAGTAACAGAAAACCTTGTTTACATCATTCTCTAAATTTCATAAATGTGAAACAGAGGGAATAATATCGTTTATGGAACACTGCAGTCCAGAAGGACAGGTGTCAAAATCCAGTTAACTCTGTCATTGTCTGAGGTATAGAAAGAAGTCCCTCTGGAAGGCAATGTTCCAACGTTTTGAAACATTGTTCTACCAGGAAGGCAATGCAAAGAAGCCTCCAGCCTTACCTGGTAGGTGAGTTCCTTCACCCTCCTCTCGTACTTGCGCACACCCTTCACGGCTTCAGCGCTGCGCTTCTGCTCAGCATCAACCTCCCCTTCCAGCTCCCGCACCTGCAATGAGAAGCCCGTCCCTGCAGCTTCCCTGGGCGTGTCTCTCCAAGGGACAGGGTCACTCATGCACCAACACAGCCCTACTCACCCTGGCTTCCAGCTTCTGGATTTGCTTCTTGCCTCCCTTCAAGGCCAACTGCTCGGCCTCATCCAGACGGTGCTGCAGGTCCTTCACCGTCTGGTCCAGGTTCTTCTTCATCCTCTCCAGGTGGGCACTGGTGTCCTGCTCCTTCTTCAGTTCTTCTGCCATCATGGCCGCCTGAGCAGAGCAAAAGGTCAAAGCCCTTGTGGGGCTGGAGACATTTTGGGGAGAATACATCCCCCATCAGCAATGAAAGGAGCCCCGACTCACATCTGTGATGGCCTTCTTGGCCTTCTCTTCAGCATTGCGGGCTTCCTGGATCGTATCCTCCATTTCGCTCTGTATCTGAGAAATGTCTGTCTCCAGCTTCTTCTTGGTGTTGATCAAGCTGGTGTTCTGTTGAGTAGCATCAGAGATTTGTTTTTGTTAGCTCATTATTTGAAATCAAGAACATTACAGGATTTTGAATACTTTCAGACATAATTATGTGAAAAATTGATGTCCGAGATTTTTCTAGTAAAATTTCTTATCACTAGGGAACAAGAATTTTTTTGTGGTGTTTAGAAATACAATATATGCCACATCTCAGCTACTGAGGCTAGTTCAGGAAAGTAACAAAAATAGATTGAGACAAGTCAGTGAAATGCCTTCTCTTCAGTGTTAGGGAAGCGTAATCTACCCTTAACAACTGAAAAGAGAAAAATTTGGAATGAAGATAGGATGGATCCCTTCCAGAATTTTCTCAGCACTTGAAACCAGACACTTTCCATAGAGTTCAGCACTTGACCACTCGATGGCTGTTATAACATGTAGCTCATGTCAAAGCCTGCTCGATATGGGCTACATTAGAGACATGAGTTCATCCCCGCTCTCTCGATAGTGAAAAAATACATTTTGGATGTAATATGAGGATTCCTCAGTGCTACATTTCAACTGAAAAGGAATGAATGTTGCTGTGGTCTCAGAATTTCCTGACTGTTTGGAGCATTTGGAATGTCCCTGTGACTAAAGTGTCTCCCCTGGAGATTATCTGAGAACGCAAGTAAGGTAGAAGCATGGGAGCCATCGTATGCAGCTTGGGAAAAAAATCAGTGCACAAACTTTTCCAGCAAAGATGTCTTTTAGTAACTTAATGAATACTTCAGAAAACAGGACTCACTTTCTTGAAGTTGAGCCTCCAGTGGTGACTGGAATAAAGCACTCAAGTGTTCTCCCACTGACCAAGAGCGCCATTTTTCACCAAAGGACCTCACCTGGCTATGGAGGAGCTGCACACGTTCACTGGCATCCATCAGTTCCTGCTCAGCCACTTTCCTTGACCGCTCCGTCTGCTCCAGGGCTGCCCGTAGCTCCTCAACTTCAGCCTGCAGCAGATTTGCTCTGCGCTCCACCATGGCCACCTGCTCCTTCAGGTCATCCTGGGTCCTGAGAGCATCGTCCAAATGGATCTGCGTGTCCTGTAGAACCATTGAAAGAAATTATTAGCAGATTTAGAGGTGTTGGGGACTGAAATGATCAACCACAATGTTTCTCCCTAGGCAATTTGTGTTTAACAGACCTTGAGCACAGCCTGTGTGTTTCGCAGGTTCTTTTGTGCCTCTGCAGCCACACGGTTGGCATGGCTGAGCTGGATCTCCATTTCATTCAGGTCTCCCTCCATCTTCTTCTTCAGCCTCAGGGCTTCATTCCTGCTCCTGATCTCAGCATCCAGGGTGCTTTGCATGGACTCCACAACTCGGAGGTGGTTTCTCTTCAGCTGGTCAATCTCCTCATCTTTCTCTGCTATCTTCCTGTCAATCTCAGACTTCACCTGGTTGAGCTCCAGCTGCAGGCGCAGGATCTTCCCCTCTTCATGTTCCAGGGAGGCCTGGACAAAAATAAATCAGAATACTTTTCTTGTGACAAATGGTGAACCTGAAGCTTTGAGTAAAAAAGAATGCCGTGATTAGATAATACCTCTACTTTTATACAACCTCTTTTCCTCTTTTGTCTGGAAAGAGACAAATGAGATAGAAATCCAAGACATGTAAGAGAGCAATAAACAATGCTGTGTACCTCAGCTTCCTCCAGGGAGGCTTGCAGTTCAGATTTCTCCTGCTCAACTTGCTTCTTGACTTTCTCCAGCTCATGAATTGCCTTTCCTCCCTCCGCAATCTGCTCCGTGAGGTCGGAAATCTCCTCTGTGGGAACAATGGCTTGCTCAGGCCCAGAGCAGAATGGGAAGGGCCCTGTCCCACCAGGGTGACAGGCATCTTTGCAGAGCTGCAGGCACAGACCCCGCAGCAATGCTCAGGTGGTGAGAAAGCCCATCCCGGAGCAGAGGGCCAGGGACTTACGCTGCAAGTTCTTGTTCTCCCGCTTCATTGTTTCCAGGTGGTCCAAGGACTCCTCATAGGCATTCTTCATCTTAAACAGCTCCGTGCTGAGGGAGCGAGACTCCTTCTGGGAGGCCTCCAGCTCAGCCTGCGTTTCCTCATACTTCTGCTTCCATTCTGCCAGGATCTGAAGAGAAACGGGGCGTGAGTAGGGATGTGGTCATCCTGGGGGGAGGCTCTGCCCAGGAGTCCCAGGGCTGAAGCCCAAAAGACCTTGTCAAAGTTCTTCTGCTTCTTGTCCAGAGCAGCACAGGCAGCATTGGATCGCTCCACATCAATCATCAAGTCCTCCACTTCATTCTGCAGCCTCTGCTTTGTCTTTTCCAGGGAGGCACATTTGGCATTGACAGCTTCAACGTGTTCCTCTGCATCCTGCAGGCGCTGTGCCAGCTTCTTCCTGGGAGGAGATAAGCACAGTGGCAGCTTAGATCTTAAAAGGGAGTCAGTTCTGCACTGCCATGAGAGGGCAGTTGGCTACTTTGGGGGTTCTGAGCTGAGCACTTTTCACAGATCCTAAAGGATCTATCCTTTCTGTGTGCATTAGGCCTGTCTTTGCACTTCTAGCCCTAAAGCCTGTGCTTTCCCTTCCAATATACACTTTTTTTCTCCTTTTTCTTCACCACAAAGACAGTATATCCTTGCCTTCATCCTAACCCTGTCTCAGCCCACTCAGAGACTCCCATTTCCCTTGACCGCTCTCAGTCTTCTGCAGTCATTTCTCATCCCACTCCCCACGTACTTGGCCTCCTCGAGCTCCTCCGTGCGCTGAATCGCGTCCGTCTCGTATTTGGTTCTCCACTGGGCCACTTCGCTGTTGGCCTTGGACAGGGCGCGCTGCAGCTCCCCCTTGGCTTCCTGCTCCTCCTCATATTGTTCCCGGAGCAAGTCACAGTCGTGGCGAGCGGACTGCAGGGCGTGGGCCAGGGCGTTCTTGGCCTTGGGGAAAAACAGCAGTGTGAGAGTGAATGGAAATATCCTGCAAAATTTTCTCACTGAAATGTTGATGAACATTG
This sequence comes from Corapipo altera, assembly GCF_003945725.1. Lineage (NCBI taxonomy): Eukaryota > Metazoa > Chordata > Aves > Passeriformes > Pipridae > Corapipo > Corapipo altera. The sequence continues at coordinate 358,314 of NW_020885038.1, forward strand.
ATTCTGTCGTGAGTGATGACGAACTACTGAATGAAAATGGAAAATCTGGGAATCTGAATTTATGGATAGACTACATGGAAGGGGAGCAAAACTACTATGGGAGGACTTGGACTGAATTAGACAAGTGTTTTTTTCCTTCCTCTCATCTTGTTGATTCTACAATTTATATGTATCTAAAGCTCCTCCTAGACAGAAGGAGTCCAATGGATAACTCAAATTTGTAAAGCCTTCTCACCTTTATCTCTTCCTCTAGATGCCTTTTGAGTTCCTCAATCTGTTGGGTGAAAGCCTGTTTGCCTCTTGACAGTTGAGAAATCAGAGCATCTTTCTCCTCCACCTGGTGTAAATATTCACCTGAGAGAGTTCAGATGAGTAAAACAACCTTGTTATGACTTATGTAGAAGTGTTAACCTTGACAATTAAATGCACATATAAAATATTTTGACTAAAACAAAATTTTATTTCTTTCATGTATTCCTAATCACTGATATCTACCCACATCTCTTACTATGCCATAGTATTTACTTAAAGGCAAGAAATGACCCTGTGTGTAAAATCTGGCTAGTCTTACTCTTTGTTTGCTCTAAGCCCTGTGTTCAAGCATTGAGTTTACAGATTGAGTCCTAGAGTGTCATCCAGAGGGCTTATGGCCCATAGTAGTCTCATGAGGTTTAACAAGGCCAAGTGCAAGGTGCTGCACCTGGATTGTGATAACCTCTGGTATCAATCCAGGCTGGGGGATGAACAGATCAAGAGCAACCCTGTCCTGGCCATGTGTGCTGGGAGCTCAGAAACTAAACATGTCCTGGCCTCATCCCACAGGGCATGCAGCTACTCCGCTCTCTGAAACTCCACCAGGACTACTGCATCCAGCTCTGGGGTATCCAACACAGGAAGGACATTGACCTCTTGGAGTGAGTCCAGATGAGGCCATTAAGCTTTTTAGTGGGATGAGGAAAGGCTGAGAAAATTAGGATTGTTCAACCTAGAGAAAAGAAGGCTCTGAGGAGACCTTATTGCAACTGTTCAGTACTTGAGAAGGCCTATAAGAAAGATGGGGACAAACTTTTTATCAGGGCCTGTTGCGGTAAGACAAGCTGAAGGAGGTTCAATTTAGATTAGATACAAAGATTTTTCAAATGAGAGGGGTGGCACGGGTTGCTCAGGGAGGTGACGGATGCCCCATCATTGAAACATTCAAGGTCAGGTTAGATGGGGCACTGAGCGACCTGATACAGTTGAAGTTGTCCCTGCTCACTGCAAGGAAGTTGGACTAGATGACCTTTCTACCTAAACTATTTGATGATTCTACAACGTGGTGTACATGCTCAGGTATATCACTATCCTCTTCTGAATGTCTCCTGGGAAGCAGAAGGTTATGAGATAGATGAACTCTTTGAAACACCAGTCATACAATCATAAAACAGTCCATGTTGAAAGGGACCCTGAAAGGTCATCTGGTGCAACCTTTGACAGGAAAGGGAGTCTAGATGAGATTATCTAGCATCCTGTCTGGTCGTGTCTTGAAACCCCCTAGTGATCACTCTACCAGCCCCTGGGGAGTTATTCCAGGGACTAGTTGTTCCAGTCCCTTAAACATATTATTGTTCCTGCTCCAGGATGACTGTATCTCTCTGGTTCTGGGGAGCCTAATATTCAGCACAGCAATCCAGGCATGGCCTCACCTGTGCTGAATAGAGGGAAGGATCACCCTCTGTTAATCTGCTGGCAATACTCCTAATGCAGCTCAGGATTCTCTCAGGGTTCTGTTGACTCTCTGCATCACAAGAACACTTTTCTGGCTCATGTTCAACTTAGTATCTTTCAAGAGCCCAGGTGATTTGGACTCTTTTTAAAGGAACCAGGTCATATAACACAAATATTCTCTTAAAAACCCAAATATATTACCAGATTCAGTTTGTAACCGAGCTCTCTGAGCACTAATGTCATTAATTGTGCGCTGCTGTTCCTCCTCCTTTGTCTTAATCTCACTGAGCTGATCTTCTAGGGAGCGACACATCTTCTCCAGGTTTGCCTATTTGCATGAAGAACAGATGATTCAACTCAAGTTAGTCAGAATCTCAAATCTTACAAATGAGAAAAGAAATCAATGATTTAAAAGTCAAAATATCTCAGTTAAATTACAGACATTTCTATGAAATTTATGTCCCTGATTTCAACAGTTGTATATGCCCTGCCCATTGCGGGGGGGATGAAATAAGTTGATCACTAAGGTCCTTTCAAACCCAAACCGTTATGTGATTCTGTGATTCTATATTTAATACATATGCAAATTTTTATTAATAATTATTACTGTACTAGTATTATACAATAATCTATTTTCAACAGAAAAAAAGGATGATGGGACACTGTAAAATTCTATATGCTGTTTAAAAATTATGTCACTGAAGTATTTAAGGGAGGAAAAGAAACATAGGAATAAAAAGGAGAGGGTAATTTCCACTCTAGGAGCAATTTCTGTTTTAGGGGAAATTAAAAAGCAATAAGGTCAATGTCTTTCATTTCTGTCATAATATTCTGAACCAAGATCCTTAGATCCAAGATCCCACAGATCCTTAGATTAGGTTTTACAGTTTTTTAGATCTCACCTAAAGGATTAAAAAATTATTATAGAAATACAGAAAAGTATAAACAAAAAGTCAAGCTGCAAAGTGCAATTATTTATTCTAAAGTATGACTTCAATTTCCATGTTAAAATATAAGTACTTGATTATGTCTGAATTAATGAGAAGAAATATTTGTGTACCTTGGCTTTGGAGACAGACTCCATGTTACTGGCCAAGTCATCAATCTCCATCTTGAGCTCACTCTTCTCCTTCTCCAGCTTCTGCTTGACGCGCTGCAGGTTGTCGATCTGCTCCCCCAGCTCAGCTGTGCTGTCCGCGTGCTTCTTGCGCAGGGCGGCAGCCGTGGCTTCGTGCTGCAGCGTGGCCTCTTCGAGGTCCCGGCGCATCTTCTGGAATTCTGCCTCCCGCTTCTTGTTCATCTCCACCTGAGCTGCCGTCGCCCCTCCTGCTTCTTCCAGGCGCTCGCTGATCTCCTCCAGCTCCCTGGACAGGTCAGCCCGATGCTTCTCTGCTTTAGCGCGAGAGGTTCGCTCGGCCTCGATTTCCTCCTCCAGTTCCTCAATACGGGCCTGGAGAACACGAGGGACCCTTCACACCCGTGCCCTCCTCCTCCCTGAGCCGAGCCTGGGGTAGGCAGGGGAAGGGCAGACACTTGCCTGCAGCTCCTTGATCTTCTTCTGTAGTTGCATGCCCAGGGCTTGTTCATCCTCAATTTTGCTCTGGATCTGGCTGATTTCAAAGTCTTTCCTTTGGGCAAAGCAAAGTGGGTTACAGCTCAAAGGAAAAAGACAAGAGCTGCAGCCCAGCACTGAGGTGCCCCAGGGCCACACTTACTTCTTCAGTTTCTCATCCAGCTGCTGCTTATCATTCTCCAGATCCATGATGCTGTCCTGGGCCAGCTTCAGGTCTCCTTCCAGTTTCCTCTTGGCTCTCTCCAGATCCATGCGCAGTTTCTTCTCTTGCTCCAGGGACCCTTCCAGCTACACAGAACAAGGCCATCAGTGCTCCACCAGCCAGCTCAAACTCCATACCTGTCTGTTCCTGCTGTGTGTCCGTGGGCTTACATCGTCCACTTGCTGCTCCAGCTTGGTCTTGGCTTTGGTCAGTGTATTGACTTTGTCCTCCTCTGCCTGCAGGTCATCCAGGGTCTGCTGATGGGCCTCTTGGAGGGCTTTCTTCTCTTTTGTCAGCTTGGCGATGGTCTCGTCCAGGGCTGCCATCTCCTCTGTGAGGTTTTTCACCTTTAGGAAGAAGGAAGCAAGCGTAAATCAAGGAAGTAGATACAGAAGTCCTGGAAGAGCACGGGACTCTTTTCTGGCGTGTGGGTGAGTTTTTCTGCCTCGTACCTTGTTTTCAGTTGCGTGTTTTTCCTTCTCCACCTTGGCCAGTGTTAGCTCAAGGTCATCAATATCTTTCTTCAGCTCTGAACATTCATCCTCCAGTTTTCTCTTCTTGGCTGTCAGCTCAGCATTGATCTCCTCCTCATCCTCAGCTCTTTCAGTCACCTCTTTTATTTTGGCTTCCAGCTGGATTTTGGTTTTGATGAGTTGGTCACACCTTTCCTCAGCATCAGCCAAACCATCAGCTTCCTACATGATTAATTTAAATGGAACAGTTTTCAAATAATTTATTTTTTTCACTTATTTTCAAACAGTGACAGCTTTACAATCTACTTTGTAGGTAAAACTCAAAACTCTGAGAGTATCTATTTGTTTTAGACTGCCTCCATCCCCTAAAATGAAGGAATATGGTATCAAACATTTTTAAAGTCTTTAACTGCTCATTCAATGCCAACATTCATTTGAAGATAGAGCCAAAAATCAGGTCTGGCAGTGTGTCCATTGTATCCTTGCATCATTACACTTCTGTTGCGTTTTATTGGACTGGAAACTGGCAAAGAACTCCACTGAAGAGAGCCATGTAGGCACATTTTTTAAGTTATGGTGTATAAAAACTGAATGTTAAACCCTCAAACATGTCTGAGAAAATCTTATTGAACTCTACCCAAAAGATTCTCTGAGCATGAATTAAATTTTTGGTTTTGGCAAAATTTTGTGATAAGATCGCTGTTTCACAGGCATGTTTCTAGCACTTGTGGTCAAGAAGAAAAGTTTGGAAGGGTGAAAGATATTTACTTAAGGTAGTTCCAATCACCTGCAATTAGAGGCATTCTAAGATGTAAGTTACTTAGAAGCAGTCTCTGTTTTCTATATACCACCTGTTCTTTTTGTCTTTGCTCTAGTAAAGAGCAGTGATGCCACCCGAGCAGAACTTTTAAAGCTCAGCAAAATAGCTAGGTTGAGTTTTGTCTCCTGCAGATTTAGGTATTTGCCATGATATCAAGTTGCAGTCCATTTAAGCAAAAATTTTAATTTTTGGATTAATTGTACCATACTCTAAAAGAATGAGTTTCTTGGTGCTGAAGATGAAGAGCACCTGAGGGTACTGGTGAAGATGTTCTTTTAGGCTGTAGACATCAAAACGTCATCAGATGAATCCAAATCCTAGCTTGTAAATACAGTTTTAAGGGCATTATTGTTGCTACCTTTTTATTTCCAGAAAAAAAAGGAAAAAGTCCACTTTCGTCACTGTTTTTCCTGAGGAGGCAAGGACCATAAACGCCAGAGAAATTTCTGACATTTTCAGCCCCTCCTATTCCATCTGAATCCACTTGTGATTCTCCAAATAGAAGGTGTTAACAGGACCTCCAGACTACCTTTATTGGTCAGGTGATAACATACCACAATTGAGTAATATATAAAGTTCTATAAAGATGTGATAATTGCTTCTGTAAGTCACCAAGTACCATTTAAAATGACATCCTGTAAACTGTGCTATTTGCTCACTGGAAATTGATTATTTCTCTCTTAATTTAAAAGTGTAAGGAAGCAGCTGCAAGAGTTAATTGTAAATTTATTATTATTATGCAGATTTTCTATGTGGTTTTCCTTCCTATTTTATAAAATACATGTATGTTTCTACAATAAATACTGGTTTTGGATAATGTGTCTGTTACTGAGACATTTGGGATGATTTTGCATAGGTAGCTACAAGACAAAAACATGAGCAATGCTCACAGCCTGCACTTGGAGCTGCAGATCGTTTTTCTCCTGCATTAGAGAAGCCATTTTCTCCTCCAGTTCCTTCCGCTTTGCCTCAGACTTTGCAAGCTCTTCCTTGGTTTTCTCAAACTCCTCCTTCATGTTGGCCATCTCCTTCTCAGACTCTGCACTCTTCAGCAAGGGCTTGATCTTGAAGAAGAGCTTCATCCAGGGCCAGTGTTTGACATTCATGAAGGAACGAATGTTATACTGGATGCAGAAGATGGACTCTCTGAAAGGCAATAACAAAATATATTATGGTACATATTTTAAAATCTATAAAACATATTTAATTGTATATATTAATATGGATAATGTGAAGTTCTACATATAATACTTTATAGTTATCATCGTGTATGTATCTCTGCATAAAATATTTATCATGTATTATTAAATATATATTTCTTAATAATATTTTGTGCACATTTTATATATAATCTATATATTTCCACAGAAAACTTTCTAGTGTTATGTAGAGTATCAACTTATATGGACGGTTTTGGAGTCCAGGTGTTTGGTTCACTTTCATGGCCAATGAAAAGGAACACCTACAGAATTTTACTCAGGTCTTTCCATGAAACTTATCAAAGGGAAGAGAATACTTTTCTTGTTATAGAAATAATGTTTCTCTCCTTCGATTAAAGCAGTGACCTAAAATAGTTAGCTTACACTAGATATTGAGTTTCTGGACATACATACAGTGTAACCACTTACTGAATTCATCAAAAATTAGTACAAAGTGTTAAAAAAAATATTTATTTCCCTAAATTGGGATTTTACACTGTTTCATCTATTTTCAGGATATACATCTGTATTGGTAAACTGAATTAAAGGGAACTAAATGAGATTTGATGTGAAGAAGCTTATTTTCAATTTTGTACATGCCATTAGTATCTGATAAGAATCGTCCCAGAAGGGTAAGTATCTACCTCCTCTCCATCATTTTCTTGAACTCCACCCTCATCAGGTAACCCCTGCACATGGCCTGTGTGCGGGTGATGAGCTGTGCCAGCTTCTCATCCCTCATCTCCTCCAGGAGCCCCAGCAGCCCAGCTTTGAAGAACACCTTAGAGAGGGAATGTTGCAGCACATCACTGTCAGACCCGGCAAAGCACAGGCACGGAGTGAGTGAGGGAATGGAGGGTTTGTACCTTGGTGTGTCCAAATTTGTACTGGGTGTGGTCCACATCGATTGAGCCAAGGAGCTTCTCGGAAGCCTTCTTGCTGTCGATGAACTGTCCCTCTGGGATGGCACTGGCATTAAGCACCTTATACCTATCGCAGGAAATTGAATATGGAGGTCAGATTCCTGAAAGCTCAATTAAATCTGTACCAACCAATGCCATCATTAAAATTCTCTGAAGGGGGTTCAAGAGTGGAAGAGAGGTGAATAAATCTGAACACTTCCATTCTCTAGAAATCACACTTTCATGGCTAAATTTGTTTTTAGGAAAAACTCTGCATTTCCCTTAGTCCAGAGATTTTTTGACACAGAATGGATAATGATTTCTGTGGGTAAATGCTGACATATTTCTCATGTTATCTAATCTCTAAATGAGAACTTTTTGCGCAAGAACAAAATACATGGAGAGGTGAAGCAAATCTCAATCCTAAATAGTGGCAGCACATGTTATCTGAGTATTTTCCAGTTGGTATAGAACAAGAAGCAAGATACTTTCATTTTATTTGATTTTCCAACAAGTTAGTCTAGAATGATTCGTAGTGTCTTTATTCATATTTCTGTGCTAATGGCTGAAAGTCACCTTACTTTGCTCTCCGGGTGCTTAAGTCTGAAATTGTCAACTTCCTTTCTGGATAGATAGTTAAAAAAAACTTTATCTCATACCAGAATATGAATAAAGGACAGGAATAAATAATTGTCCTTTGAAAATATCTGCTTTTATCATTAGCTATAGAAAGAAACTGGATGACTAACTTGGACAATTAACTTTTGTATACCTAAAGGTAGGTATAATGAACCCCTCCCATAACCCTCACAGTACTTAGAACAATTAGGAAATGCACATTACTCAGCATTTGGGGATATGGAAGGTGGATGATATTTAGTCTGACCTCTGTTTGAAGTCAGCATAGAGTATTCTGCTGGGGAATCCTTTCCTGCAAATCCTGATCCCTTCCAGCACGCCATTACAGCGCAGCTGATGCAGCACCAGCTCATGTTCCATAGCACCTAATAAATCACAGGATGAATTTGTATTTCATTTTACTACACAGAGAAGAACAGGTATATCACAACTTTGAATTTTAACAACTTACCAGGTGTTTTTGTTTCATTAGGAATAAGGCATCGCACAAAATGGGGATGTGTGCTTCGCAAATTGCTCATCAACTTGTTTAAATTTTCCTTTGGGGCAAGAACAAAGCCACGGGTTTAAAAATGTCACTTACACAATCTCAATATTAGATGGAGTAAAAACACTGCAATAAAACCATAATAAGCATATTTTTTATAGAGTTTTTAGGCAGTTCTGAAAGAATACTTCTAAGGATTCAGTAAGAATAGAAACACATATGTTTATCCTTCTGAACATAAGGATTTTGTATATTAGATCAATCTAAAGCTTTTTTGTATTAAATTTTCTGTATTTTTTTCACAATGTGGTAAATTTAGAATGATTATTCTACAGTACCCGGAAAAGAGCTGAGACGGTCTGGAAAGAAGAACCCTTCTTCTTGCCACCCTTCTTGCCACCACCACCACCACTCTCTAAAAAATAATATATTTTTTAGAAAGAAATGAACAACAAAAGCACAAAGAATCTGAAAAACCTTGTGTGTTCATCTTAAAAAATCTAGTAAAAGTAATAATATGATCAAAATTTGTAAATGCATACAGTGGTTAAAGTTTCAATGGGAGACAATTTTTTTCAGATAGCAGAAGAATGAAAACCAGTGACTTAAAGCTGAAGTTCAGAAAATGCAATCAGGAAACAACATGTAACATTTTGTATAGAACGATATTTAAGGAATTAAATTAATAGCTAGTGAATACACCAAATGCAGTATTCATGTATCTTTACAGTTAAGGGTATGCATATATTCAGCAACATGCTGATACATTTGATTGTATTCCCTGAAGTATTTGGGAATGGCCCATACTGCATAAATCTGGTTTCTCAGCTAGTCTGGGTAATGTTGTAGTAGAACTGTCTGGTTTTAAAACCTACAGACCTATTAAGGTCTCCAGGGAATTGTAATATCCTTTGTTATACTGAGTTCCAAAAAGTAGATGAGGTTTTGGGTTTTCAATTTTAGAAATGTGAGTATTAATGTAAAATATTATTACGATTTTTTTCCCCTATACATTATGGGAAAACTGATTTTAAAGAAATCACCTGCTTCTGCCCCACCAACAGAGGCAAAGAGTAAGGCCAGGGTCTTCAGGGATGATTTCTGATACAGCCCCACCACCGTTTCGTTCAGGGGGTCCTTGTTCTTCTCCAGCCACCCAGTGATGTTGTAGTCCACTGTGCCAGCGTAGTGCACCAGGGAGAAGTGGGCCTCAGCCTTGCCTTTGCCAGGCTTGGGCTTCTGGAAGTTGTTGGACTTGCCCAGGTGCTGGTCATAGAGCTTGTTCTTGAAAGAGGTGTCAGTTGCCTTGGGGAACATGCACTCCTCTTCCAGGATGGAGAAGATGCCCATGGGCTGGGGGAAATAGCAAGATGTGAAGAAAGTGTGTAAGGAAGAAATAGAGGCAATGTATGTAAGAGAGAGGAATGGAAGATAAACATTATACAAAAAAACCCTCCTCAAAATGTGTAATCTTATGTTTCTCCAGAAAGGGCATTTTGTTAGTGCATATGCTATCAGTTATGCATATGCCATCAGTTTGCAGTTATGCAAACCAAGCTCCCCCATAAGGATTGGGGTTGTGACGTGATAAAGATGTAGCATATAGAAATTCATTATGTACATGTTAGGTGAAAATGGAAAACAAAATGAATGAAAGTAGTAGCATTCAGATGTAGGGAACAGCTTACACTTCCTAAATGCTCTTTCTTTGAAACAAGACAGAAAACAGAGGTTGCTCAGGGTATTTACTCACTCAGCATGCATTCAAAAAATACACACCTTTGCATATGAACTTCGGAGTAGTGACTAGGACTGGAATTTTTGTCCCATGTAAATCATATATACAACATGACAGAATCCCATAGGCAGTGAAGTAAGAGACAAACGAAAATGTATATGAAACACTTGGAGTTCAGAAAAAATACTGGTTTGTGCTGCATTAAGTGTGTGTGGTCTAACTGGAGCATAGAAGATTCTTGTTACATTTTATATCTGGAAAACTATTAAGTATGTGGGGGCCAATAACCTTCTCAATGAGCTCAATGCAGGCAGCCAGGTCCATCCCAAAGTCAATGAACTCCCACTCAATTCCCTCCTTCTTGTACTCCTCCTGCTCCAGCACGAACATGTGGTGGTTGAAGAACTGTTGCAGTTTCTCATTGGTGAAGTTGATGCACAGCTGCTCCAGGCTGTTGAACTGCAGAATGCAAAGATTTACTTACTTGTGAATTTCCAGGAACATTTTCCATCTTCCAATAAGTTTTATTTTTAACCCATTAAGGTCTCCATGATTGGGATCTTTAATTTCCAGTGCTGCTCTAATATATCTACCCTTTCAGGCCCTTGCACCATCTGAACATATTTATGAGCTCTGAAAAGATTTGCAGAGATTAATACAAGTCCAGCTTTTCTTTTGTTTGAACTTTTGTACACCACCAGTCTATTCCCAAGCATTTAGAGGGAATCTGGGTTCAGCATTAACAAAATCTTTCTTCAAGAAAGATTTAACTTCCTCAGAATCTCTGCTATTAATTAGCAGTTGTTCAATATCTTCATATCAATTTTCAATGCAATTTTCACTTCTGCATGCAACAACAGACATCTACAAAAATCTGCAGCCCTGTGGGATACTATATACTATGGAAAACCAGAAGGATGCCATTTTTACACGAATAGCAGGATTAACTAGTAAATAAAAATAACCCATAATTAAAAAAAAGCACAACCCCAAACCCAAAAATATTCCAATTTCTTAATGCCCGTTCCAGGAAACTTGTAGGAAGATCCTCCTCTTACATCAAAGATCTCGAAGCCAGCAATGTCCAGCACACCAATGAAGTACTGCCTGGGCTGCTTTGTGTCCAGCTGTTGGTTGATGCGAACAACCATCCACAGGAACATCTTCTCAAACACAGACTTTGCCAGGGCACCCACTGAATTGTACACCTAAGAAATTGTTGAAGGAAAGTTACCATCCACAGCAAAAGAAAAAGTTCAAAGTTTTTAATTCAAGTAATTTGTTTTCTATCATCACTTGTGTCTTACCTGCTGGACAGTTTGGCCCTTGGTCACATATTCATTCCCCACCTTGACTCGGGGGTAGCAGAGGGCCTTGAGCAGGTCTGCTGAATTCAGACCCATCAGGTAGGCAGCCTTGTCAGCAACTAGGGAAACAAGCGTAGAGCAGGATCAGATATTAGCTCTCCACTGGATGCATTTTTGAGTAATTAAGAATCATTTCTGCAGAAGCTACATATACATTGTCGTGTTTGCTTATTCTTCTCATTTAATCTATATTATTCATAAAAGCAAAGATTATTACAATACCTTTATGCTGAAAATGCAAATTTTGAAACAAGTAACTAGACAGACAAAAGGGTCGAGGACCAAGAAAATGGCAGATCAAATAGTCACAATTTCTGAATAAAGAGAATAGGAAAGTGGTTGGTATAGAAATACACTGTACTGAAAATTGTAGTCAGTGAAATTCTACTATCATTGGAGGGAGAGAGATAGATTAGTGAGGTATTATACCAAAAGTATGAATCTTGTACTACTTTCATAGTGGGACCATATTCTCCCTAAAGATAAATATCACACATGTAAATCTTTGCCAGTTCTCATTATATCTGCAGTTGGACTAGTAAACACAAGCATCACAGCACTGCATATATTCTGTCACCACTTTCCAATTTGCTGCCTGTCCCGTCTCACAGTGAAGCTGATAGCGAGCACCAGTACAATTTACAGAGTTCTTCAACATGAGAAGGTCAAACCTCATTATATAAGGTATATACACAGATGATAATTTTGATCTCCTTTTATTTCATTTTATGTGTTATTTGCAACTAAGTATTTAAAGTACATTTTTCAATAGAAAAATTAACATATGAAATAAGAACAAAACTGGAAATAATGTTTCGCTTCACTTTTGTAGACCAATTCTTTTATGTGTGTGCATATACATATATGTAACTCTTTACTGAGGTTATATTCAAGTAATAATTTGTAGCTTATTCTATTACAATAGAATAGGGTTGCTCCTGGTTCTGTGTCATGTTTGGGAAGCTGCCATTCAAGACAGCAGCAGAACTTGCTTTATTTCTGCCTGACTCCTACTCTGTCACTCAGTGGAACCGTAGTCACTGGACTTAATATTTTGCAATGGTCAAAATAATCTGCAGCTTCCACTGAGTTGTGTTCCTCCAGAGAACAGTGTGTCTGGTTAGGACACACTTCGATTCTACAATATTGGCACTGGGGAAATGGACAGGTTGAGTCAAGGATTCTGACCCTGTATTTTCGTGAGTGTTTGGTGTCTACAGTGCTTTGGTATATGCTGTGCTGGTACCTTCAGTGCCATCAGGCTCTGCCTGCTCCTCACGCTGCTTCTGCTTGAACTTCAGGTTCCCGTAGTGCATGACAGCCCCTGTCAGCTTGTAGATGGCTGTTTTCTCATCAGCACTGAAGCCCAGGATGTCAATGGCACTCTGAAAAAAGTGTCACTAGAGTAAGTACGCCAGCTGTTAAAGGTCAGAGAAATAAAAGTTCACCTAGAAAACTTCTGAACTTACATCCGTGGCCATCAGCTCTTCCTGGTCGTTAATGCTGGGAACAGTGATCTCACCTTGACTCACGTACTGATAGTCGTATGGGTTGGTGGTGATCAGTAACATCTCTGAAAATAGGGACAGAACAGACACGGGTCAAATGCAATTGGCACATAAAGGAGTTGAATGCAGTGACCTTTGCCTGGAAGAGTTAGTGATCTTTCCTACCAATCAACTCTGGCTTCTTGTTGGACATGATCTGATAAAAGATGTGGTAACTTCTTTCTGCCTTGAGCTGGAAAGTGACTCTGGACTTCTCCAGCAGATCTGGCAAGGATGGCAGGACAGAGTTAAGCACAAGAACTGAGGAAGGCTGTAAGGAAGGGGATCAGGCCAGGAGGGGCTCTTACATGTTTCAATGTCAGCAGAAGCCAGTTTGCCTGTGGCACCAAAGTGGATTCTGATGAATTTACCCTGAAAGCAGCAGAAAAGTCAATCGAGATCTATTTTAACAATCCCAACTGCAAGAATATTTGAGTCGATCTCAACTGTTTTCCCAGGTAACGACTCACAAAGCGCGAGGAGTTGTCGTTCCTCACAGTCTTGGCATTTCCAAAGGCCTCCAGCAGTGGGTTGGCACTGATGATTTGATCCTCAAGTGTCCCCTAAAATGGAAATCTTCTTGCCATGATCTAGCTTCTAAATAAATTTGAAATTTTCAAGTTTCTACCCCCACAGGGACCTCACCTGCATTTTGCCTGATGTCTGCTCCTCCTTCTTCTTGTCCCCGCTGGCTGCAATTGTTGCAAAGTACTGGATGACACGCTTTGTGTTCACAGTCTTCCCGGCACCGGATTCTCCGCTGTCAGAGTAAGGAGAGAAGCAGAGAGCGTGTGGTCAGGCAGGAGGGGCCCTGGCCCTGGGCAGCCCCTCAGGGACCCGAGCAGGGGGTGTACGTACGTGATCAGGATGGACTGGTTCTCCCGATCTGGGGAAGAGGCAAAATGAGAGCTGTGTTAGCAACTGACCTTATCAGGGAAACTCTGTGAAGAATTTTAAAATGTGTTTTTGATGAAATCACCCTGAGAGCCACTCACCAGTCAGCATGAACTGATAGGCGTTGTCAGAGATGGAGAAGATGTGTGGAGGGGCCTCCTGGCGCTTCTTGCCTCGGTAGGCCAACACCACCTCCGGGTTGTACACGGGCAGCCACTTGTAGGGGTTGACAGTGACACAGAAGAGACCCGAGTAGGTCTGCGAGGAAGGGACACAGCACGTTGGCTTCCCCTGGGCCTGGCAGAGCAGTTCCTCCAGCTGCCCAAAGGAAGCTGCTGCTGCCACTTACGTAGATCATCCAGGCTGCGTAACGCTCTTTGAGGTTGTACAGCACAGCGGGTTCGTGGAGGTGGGTCATCATGGCCATGTCCTCGATTTTGTCATACTTGGGAGGGTTCATGGAGAAGATTTGATCTTCCTTCACGGTCAGGGTCTGTCAGAGGGCAGCAAGGGACAAGCATGTCAACTCAGAGCCAGAGTGGGAATAAAAGGTTGTTTATAAATCTTGCATTTTACCCACCTCTCCCTTTTCAGTCTTGACGGTGATCTTCCCTGTTTCCCTGCTCTGGATTGTGCTTTTCACATAGGATTCTTTTGCATGTACCACAAAGACGGATGACTTGGCATCGAAAGGCTTGTTCTGGGCCTCAATTCTCTCCTTCTCTGACTTCCGGAGGTAAGGAGCCGCCTCTCCAAAGATGGCCATCTCGGCGTCTGTCGACATGGTTGCTGTTTACTACGATGAATGCAGCACTGTCTGTGAGGGTAGAGAACACATTACAATAGTGCCTTATGGAAGAAACACTCCTAGAGCACAGCGGATTGCTCTGCTTTAGGTATTGACTGAATTGCCACTTTTTTTTTTCCGCTGCTTCAGAATTCTGTTAGGAAATTTTATTTCTTTTCTTTTTTTTTGTGTAGTCAGATCTTTAAGCCTACTGAGGAACTGCATTTACAGAGGAATGCTTTCTGTGTTTTGTATGTGATTTTGGTTTGGGATTTTTTTTCATTTGTTGTCATCATCATCATCATGGCTAGGCTTCGCGAATGAAGATTTGGTAAGGGCTTTACCCATGTTTGTTACAAGTGCGCTGGTAGCTAAAAAGGCCAATAAGAGACAGGCACGTCCAGTTGCAGAAGGCACAGCAGAAAGACTCCTTAGGTGGTATATCCAGCAAGACACGATTCTTTCTGTGTTGTCTTTTCTCCTCAAGGGTGATCCTGTGTGTGTTCTCAAAAGCATCAGCAGCATTACAGATACTGTATCTCCAGACCTCCCGGTTGGAGGCCAGAGTAGAGCAGTTATGTTGATCAATATGACCAAGGCTGAGATGTTGTTTCAAGGGAGTCCTTGTATCTTCTCTTCGGGGCTCCTCTCATGCGGCAGCCAGTGGCAAGTTCACCATAAAGCAAGATCTTAGGGAGGCAGTGATCTTTCATCCTGGAGGCGTGCCCTGCCCATCGCAGCTGTGTTCTCAGTAACATGGCCTCAATGCTTGTGACTGCTGCTTGTTCTAGAACAGATGTACTGGTCACATAATCTGACCAGTGGATGTTTAGGATTGTACGAAGGCAGCGTTGATGGAAGCGTTCTAGGAGTCACAGGTGGTGGCGGTAGATGACCCATGATTCTGATCCATATAAAAGAGTAGACAGCACAATGGCTTTGTAAACACTGATCTTGGTACTTTTCTTCAAGTGTTTATTTCGCCAAACTCTTTTATGAAGGTTTCTGAAGGCACTATATGCCTTTGCTAACGTGTTGTCTATCTCCCCGTCAATCTTACTATCCAAGGAGATGAGGTTGCCTAGGTAATTAAACTGCTGGACTGATTTGAACTCTGATTTACCAATGGTGATATGGGGATGATGGAAGACTTCCTGAGGTGCTGGTTGATAGAGGACTTCTGTCTTCTTTAAGCCCAAAGAGCTCAGCAGCGTCTGCAAAGCACGATGTTAAACGCTGCAGAGCTGCTTCTGTGTGAGTGACGAGGGCGGCGTCATCAGCATAAAGCAGCTCCCGGACAAGGTGGTTTAAGATCTTACTGTGGGCCTTCAGTCGCCTTAGGTTGAAAAGGCTTCCATCAGTACAATATCAAATGTAGATACCGTCCTGATCATCGAGGTCTGCTGTGGTCCTTTGGAGCATCCTGCTGAAAAGGACTGTGAATAGGGTTGGTGTGAGAACTCAGCCTTGTTTCACACCACTGGTAATTAGAAAGGGCTCAGAAAGTGCATTGCCATATCTGACTTGGCCGTGCTGATCCACATGGAGTGAGATGATCATTTTAAGGAACTTGGGGGGACAACCTAAGTGTTCCAAAATCTGTCATAGACCTTTTCTACTCGCAGTATTGAAAGCCTTGGTGAGATCAACAAAGGTTACATAGAGACCTTTGTTTTGTTCCCTACACTTCTCTTGCAGTTGTCTGAGAACAAATACCATGTCTGTGGTACTCCTGTTGGCTCTGGAACCACACTGGCTTTCAGGTAGAATTCCTTCTGCTATGGCGGGTATTAGTCTGTTCAAGAGTATTCTTGCCAGGATTTTGCCAGCAATGGAGAGCAGAGTAATACCACGGTAATTTGAACAGTCTGATTTAACTCCTTTCTTCTTATACAATGTGATGATGACTGCATCACGAACGTCTGATGGTAGTTCGCCAAGTTCCCAACAGCGCAGTACAAACTCGTGAAATTTAGCATGGAGTGCTTGGCCCCCATGTTTCCAGACTTCAGGTGGAATTCCATCAACCTCAGTTGCCTTGCTGATTTTCACCTGCTGTATGGCCTTAAGGGTTTCTCCTAAAGTGGGGGCAGTATCCAATTCATACTTCACTGGTTGTTGTGTGATGGACTGAATAGCTGAGTCTTGGACTACACGGCTGGTACTGAAAAGAGTCTGGAAGTGTTCAGACCATTGATTCAGAATGGAGGTTTTATCTGCCAGAAGTGTTTGACCATCAGCGCTGAGTAGAGGACTTTGGGCTTGGTATGTAGGCCCGTATGCTGTTTTCAGGGCTTCATAGAATCCTCTGTGATCACCCGTGTCTGCGCATAATTGTGTTTTTTCAGCAAGATTGATCCACCACTTGTTCTGGATGCCACGGAGTTTCTGTTGGAGCTTGCTGCATGCAAGGCGAAAGGTTGCTTTTCTTACGTGCCACGATGGCAGTGCAAGGTGTGCTTGTGGGCGGTTCTATTCTTCCTCAACAATTCCTGGATCTCTTGATTGTTTTCATCGAACCAGTCCTTGTTTTTCTTGAGGGAGAACCCTAAAAATTCTTCAGAGGATTGCAGGATGCTGTTTTTAATATGGTACCAAAGTGTTTTAGGAGAGGTATCTGTCGAATCCATGGAATGGTTTTTGAGCCTAGTTTGAAGATTAGCCTGGAATTTGTTTCTCACTGTGGCTGATTGGAGATTGTTAACTTGGAGTCTCCTCCTTGGGACACTGCCCCCTTTTAGGTTTGAATTTAAGATTGAGGTTAAGTTTGTAGTGCACCAGCCGATGGTCTGTTTGGCATTCTGCACTGGGCATCACACGGGTATGGTGGACATCGTGGACATCCCTCCGTCACACCAAGACATAATTGATGAGGTGCCAATGTTTGGATCTGGGATGCATCCAGGTTGTCTTCAGATTATTTTTCTGCTGAAAGATAGTATTAGTGATGGTGAGCTGTTGCTCCACACAGAATTCTAGCAGAAGGCGACCATTACCGTTGCAGCTTCCAACACCATGCTTGCCTAATATTCCTTTCCAGGCTTCAAAATTCTTTCCTACTCTGGCGTTGAAATCACCAAGGATAATGATCTTATCATCTGCAGGAACCTTCTGGGTAAGGCGGCGCAGGTTCATGTAGAATTTATCTTTTTCAGCAGGGTCAGCTTGGAGAGTTGGGGCATATATACTAAAGAGGACAACGTGTTGCTTGTTGTGCAGCGGAAGGCATAGGGAGATAATCTGGTCAGAATGACCTGTTGGCAGATTTTCGAGTTTAGGAACAATAGAGTTTTGATCATGAACCCAACTCCTGAGAGATGCCTTTCGGTTCTGGGCTTACCTGACCAAAAGAGTGTGTAACCGGCACCATGTTCTCTGAGGCTGCCTTCCTCATGAAGGCGAACTTTGCTGAGAGCAGCAATGTCAATGTTGAGACCTGAGAGTTCATGGACAATTAGGGCAGAGCGACGCTCAGGACATCCGGTATCCACCGAATCGAGCGTGGTTCTGATGTTCCAGCATGCTAGAGTTAATTCGGGTACACCTTTGGAGGCAGGTTTATGTCTTTGTTTTTTGATCTTTGTGTGACTGCATTTGTAGAAGATGTCGCTACAGGGCTTTGCAAATGCAAGTAAGGCCTTCGAGCCTGCACAATGGATTTTTTAGATGAGATACAGCATGTGCTGAACTGAACCCACTCTTTAATCCTAAGGTTCATCTGCCAGGGCTGAGCGAGCTTGGGCGGTGGCAGTGAGGTCCTCAGGACATAGGTTTAATTAGAGTGACCTTCTCTTAGATGGATGGCCTTACAGGGCTAAGCGAGCTCCATCTGCCCGGGTTTAGAGTTGTCCTTCTCCTCTGTGTGCTCCGAGGCTCCCCTTCTCATCTCCCATGAGGGCACAGTCGACGCCGGCGAAGCTCCCCTTCTCTCTCTCCTTTCCGCATCTGGGCCCATGTGCCAGGCCGGGCCAAGAGCCATCATTTGTTGTATTAACAGGATAAAGAGATCCTTCCCAAGGTTCCAAACCCTGCACTCAATAGATACTCCCAATTTTGTAATTGTCTAAGCCTTCTCATAAAATTTTTTGTTTATCACCTTACAGAGAATGTGATTTGTTTACAATAAAACACTGTAAGAGGCACAATACAGTGAATATGTCACAGAGAAAGTATTAGCACTTCTTATTAAGGACATTCCTTTTGGATAAAATAGTCCAAGTTGTAAAATATTTCAATTATTTCACACATCCAGCAAACAAAGTCGATTATTCTATTTTGTAATAAAAAAGTTCGAGTTCATTCACTACTTAAAAAAACCCAGCCAATTAGTATCTGTTTGTTATTGCCTAATAATTGTCTTGACTGCATTGTCTTGACTTTCACGCAATTGTGAAGCTGGAATTTAGGTTTATAGCAGTCAACATGCTGGAGGGAAGAGAGGCCATCCAGAGGGACTTTGACATGCTGGACAGGTGGGCCTGTACAAACATTATGAAGTTCAACAAGGCCAAGAGTGAGGTCCTGAACCTGGATCAGGGAAACCCTCGGTACCAAACTAGGCTCAGAGATGACCAGATGGAAGCAATCCTGGGGAGAAGGACTTGGGGGTGCTCATGGGTGAGAGGTTGGACATGCCCCAGCCGCGTGTGGTGGAACCCAGAAACCAACGGTGTGCTGGGCTGATCCCACAGCATGGGCAGCAGGGGAGTGGGGGACTCTGCCCCTCTGCTCCACCCCACCTGAAGTGCTACCTCCAGCTCTGGGGTCCACAACATCAGAAGGACATGGACCTACTGCAGTGAGTCCAGAGGAAGCCAGGGAGATGCTCTGAGAGCTGGAGCCCCTCTGCTCTGGAGTCAGGCTGGGGGAACTGGGGGTGTTCAGTCTGGAGACGAGAAGGCTCCAAGGAGACCTTAGAGTCCCTTCCAGTGCCTAAAGGGGCTCCAAGAGAGCTAGAGAGAGACTTTGGTCAAGGGCCTGGAGTGACAGGACAAAGGGGAATGGCTTCCAACTGAAATAGGATGCATTTAGATTATATATGAGGAAGAATTTCTTTACAAGAGTGGTGAGGCCCTGGCACAGGTTGCCCAAAGAAGCTGTGCCTGCCCCATCCTTGGAAGTGTTCAAGGTCAGGTTGGATGGGACCCTGAGTAACCTCGTCTAGTGGAAGGTGTTCCTGCCCACAGCAGAGGGATGGAACTAGGTGGTCTTTAGGGTCCCTTCAACCCAAACCACTCTATGATTCTGGTCCAAATGATTTGGGATTTTTTTAGACTAATGTTATGTGTGTTCATCACCTACAATTTGGATTTTGAATAGCTTTTCTGAATAAATCAAAAAGTTAAATTCTTTATCAATACTTTCACCTATGGCAGATGTCTAGGTGAAAATCAAGTGATCGGTTAACTTTTCCTTGCGAAATATTTTCACTTTGATTGCAGAAAGGATATTATGGACTTAGAATATTTTTTAAACTATTTTCTGGACCCTTTACCATTTAGTAACGTGATTATTGCAGTATGGCCAACCTAACAGAAACAATAGTTTAACAATGATCACAGTATTTTTGTACACTATAAAATTAATTCTACTCAATGTTCCCCTGCTTACATGTAAAAAAAATTGCTTTGCCTTCTCTGCCAGCAGAGACTTCACGACACAAATAGGTGCTATCAATTCAAATGAATGGTACAATTTCCTGACATGGCTTTGTTTTTAACTACATGTTTTCCACTTGATTAATGTGTTATAACTCAAATGAGACCATTTCACAAAATAATTACATATAGTTGAAAAATGGTCCTAGTTTTTTCAACTGCAATTTTAATATTGCCTGTAATACCTATAACACTCCCATTTTCTTACAAGATTCCTAACAGGAAACATATAACTATTCCTAAGACGAATAACATTACCATATTACAGATATTAGTATATACTATGTCGGCATATATTGTGTTATTATATATTGTAGTATATTAGTTTATATTATGTATATTGGATACATATTGTACATTGTGTTATTTTATAGACACTGTAAGCTTTTATCACAATATATCCTTATGGTATTATTAAAAAGTATAATATATATAGTAGGTCAGTATACATTATGTTAGCATATAATATATGTATGCAATCTGTGAGTATATTAACTTTTTAAAGAATTAAACTATTTTCTTTTGACTGTTTTGAGTTTTCCTGAAATCAGTGCTATGCTAACTCTCCTCCACTTATTCAAAGAATGCTAGTTATACTCCTTACACATGATTGCTTGTTGGCATTTTATAATTTTGAGGGATATATTCTAGTGACAATATTTGACAAAATTAATATAAATTAATGTAAAAAATAAATTGTGAGGAGTTTATTTTCCTGGGTGCAAATCTTTAAAACTTCGAATTTAGTTGCTATCCCATCTCTCTTTTTCCAGTTATCCCAGTAGGTATCATCCTTTCTTCAGTTCCCTGTGATTACAAATATTTGCCTATATAATTATGTCACAATTATGCAATATATTCATAGGCAGAAACAAGCCTATAAGGAAGCTCAGTATGAAATGCTTGCTTTAATCACTTTGATGTTTTGATATGCAAAATTCTAACCCTGTCCCTCCAGCTTCCATGTGAAAAAAGAAAATATTAACATTATTTAAATATGTATGTCTTTTCCTGTTGCTTCACAGCCAGTGCCAGTTACCCTTGATGTTTGAGGTAAATGCAAAAAAAACTCACAAAGTAATTGGAAACTGCTTTCTGATGGGGTTTTTCTTCTTAGGGCAGTTTCTCCAGGAAACTGGTCTCTACTGGAGATTCTTGGGGAGAATGTAGGCAATGCAGCAGTGATCAGTACTTTTAAGATCACTGTCTTTAAGAATCTTGTGATAAAGATATCAGCAATCCAGCCCAGTTCTCGTACTGTATTTATACAGCAGACATAAACATATTGAATACAGGGATTACCAGCATACCTGCATAGAATCCTTGGTTTAGAGCAACTCTGCCTGCCCCTATAGAGTGAATAAATCAAGATCTTACCTTTTGTGAGACAAGCTGAATGGGTTGTAGATTGGAAGCTGGTCAGTATTAAAAAAGAGAATTAGTAACTTCCTTCTTATTGCTGCACCCCAGACAACATTTATTGACTAAAAACACATGGATGCCTTGAAAGCAGACTGAAAATCCCAGCTGACACTGACAGACCCCCACTGAATAAATGTGAGCATCTATAGGAATGCACTGGTGCTTGTGGAATGCAGGGCCAGTTTTCCTTCATCCCCCACTTCCCCAGTCCCAAGCCCCTGAAACTCTTACCTTAGAGGTTTTTGAGGAAGGACACGACACACTGATCCCAGAGTACTTTTATAGAATCTGATCTGCATATGTAGCCACCACCTCTTCTTTCTTAGGTCAAAACATTTTTGGCAATCTTAACTCCTAGCAAAATTGCCATTTATATTAGAAGTGAATGGATATAATTAGACATAGCGGGTCTGTGAATCAATGTCCTATAAATAATTTGACAAGAGAGCCTGAGAAGGGGGGGAAGTGGGAGGGTGTGCTAAAAGAGATGAAAGGGGCTACATTGGTTCTGTAATCCATCGGATGCTGACTCAGGCAAAGAAAGTGAAGAGTAAGAGACAGTGTGTTCTAGTAGGAAACCTGTAAGGATGGAGACATGAAGGCACAGGCTTCTGTCTGCTGCAAATGCTCAGAGTCCTCAATGTGGAAAAACATAAGGGGTCCTACTGAGAGGCAGGGTCATTGCTAGAGGAAGAAAATCCCAATCCAAGAGGAAGCATCTGAAAAGAACAGAATTCACAGGAATGAGAATCAGAGAATGATAAGAATGACTGAGGAGTAAAATGGATCAAAACCAAAGCAAGGGAAGGGGGGGAAGAATGAGTCTGAAAGTAGTGATAAGGATATCTGAATAAGGAAGAGGAAGTAAATAGGGGTTTGATTCCAATGGAGTAACAACAAGTCACCAAGGACACAAGGAACAATAAAAGAGCAGAAAAAGTTTACCTTGAGTTAAAGATAAAAGCTTCAAAGACTGAAGTCACTGAGTTAGGTGCCAGAGGAAAGACACAGAAATCCAATTGTGATTTTTCGAGCTGAAGAGTTTCAAAGATCACATGAACGGGACTATGGAACCGTTATATTGAACTTAAGACCTATATCCCATTGCAGTCTGGAGAGATAGGTGCTGTCTCAACATAGGGTAGTCATTCAGCACTACTTTTTCTGGATAAGTGTACCAGATGGAGGGAAAGGTTTAATAAATTTACATTCTCTAGAACAGAAAGAGTCATGTACTATGTTGGTCTGAAAGAGAGGCAGTTACTATTAGAGGGAGCTGAACCCCATTCTAGTTTGTGTGAAAAGCCAATGTACTGTTCTGATCCTTGGTCGTTGCCCACCCAGATTAAGGAAGGGGTTACACATCTTCCATATTCACAAGATCAGAGTGGTGAAGAGAGCAGTGAAATCCTTTGCTTTACTGAGAAACAATTTAATCCCCGTGCAACAGATCTTGATTTGTTGGGTTTGTTTGTTTGTGGTTTTGTTTGGTTTTCTTCTGTTTTCTTTTCTTTTTTTTTTTTTTTTTTTTTTTATGTACTGGTCTTCACCTTCCAAATTACAGTTCCTACCACAAAGAAGTTTGAAGTGAACCACATCTCAGCAGCTTCACCTGGTCCCACAGTGTTTTGCCTCCCCAGCTACAGTACCAGTTGTGCTCCTCTCTCAGCATCTCCTACTGAGAGGTCTGGATAAGAAAGTGAGGAAATTCCTTCCTCCTCTTCTCTCAGCTGACTGTGTCTCTGTGATGGCACTGTAATCCTGGGGGTGGGGAGAAGATTAACAGACATCGGTTTCACATTTGGAGTAGATTCCCACTGAAGAGTGAGTCCTATGATTTAACCCTGTCAACTAAATCCTCACCTGAGTATAAAGCAGCATTTCTTTCATGTGTTTAATGCAGTAATGTTGTCTGAGAACTGGAATTCAGTATGAGTTTCAGGTATTTCAATGACTCTGTATGTTGTCTCATTTTGCTGGTGCATGCAGTCTTTGACCTGGATTAAAATTGGCTACAAAAAAGAAAAAAAAAAAAGGAAAACCTCATGGTTTTCCCACAATCATATATAATACTGACATAAAGCTGATGGTTGCCTAAAAGCCTTGATTTGTAAGATTTTTTCAAATAGAAAAAAAATAACCCATAAAGGTTTGAAGGCTCAAAAGAAAATAGTTTTCCAAAGGATTTTTCAAAATTACATGGAATTGAAAACTTCCACGACCTGTAACATATTGCTTGATCTGTTTTCACTTATATTTTCCCTTTCTTTATTTGCCTTTATAGTCCCAGTCAATATAACAGAATACAAAGTGAGCATTTTTTTTCTATCTGTATGTATTTTTGCTATTGTTTTTCCTTTCTGCCATTTTAAGAGGAAAGTTTTCTTAATTTGGAAAAAACTTTGTAGCTGACAAAGAAAAATTGAAACTATAACTTTCTAAATTAGACAAACTTGGACAAACTGCAGATATGTAAAAGCTGAATGTCAAGAAAAAATGTGTGTATGTGTGCACGTGTATCTGGGGGATTAAGTTTTGTATAAAATTAACTTTACTACCTTTGTTAGTAAAAGAAAAAAGTGAAAATTAAACTAGGCAAACTGTGATAGCTCTTAAAACTGCAGTATTTTTCTCCTCAAAACTGTCAGGAAATCCTTTGCTTTAATATAACAATTTTGTTTCAATCAAGCAGAATGAAAGTGGCAACAACTTTTTAGAGTCTTTCACAAAAGGTATTTTAGCTTTTTTCTGCCAGCTATAATATTCTCTCAGGGTTTCCTCTTGTCTACCAAATCCAGTGCAACTCCCTCCCTATGACCTGCACAAGTATAGCCCTCCTGCTGTATATATGCATTCCCTATTTGCTCAAGTCTTCCATCATCAACAGCCCTTCACACACACCGTATGCATATGTCCCTACCTGGGATCCAGGTGTTGTAGATCCTGCTGGCATCAGAGCTCAAGTTAATAAAAACTGGAGAATGACCCAGTTGTCCTAATGTGGTTGTCTACCTTAGAGTGACCAGAAACATGTGCTTGGTTCTAATAGTATTGTCTATCAGGAGCTTAAACATTCAGCTCACTTACCTACAGATTCATTTGGGCATGAAGATGACTAAAAGTAGGTATTTGAGTTTGGAGTTGAATCTCACCCACACATGTAACAAACCCAAACCTAGTACTGAGCCTCTATCCATCACTGATATTCCTCTCTCCCTGTGTCCAGTTCCTACTGATTTTGCCTCTTCTGTCATTCTGAGGGTGTCCACAATGGCAACAGTTACTGAAGCTAAAATTGGTGCACGTCTGCTTGAGAAAGGGGAGGCAGCAGTTGTCTGAGCACAGAGGAACCTATAAATCCTTCTAGAGCGGCTGCAGAAAAGTGGCAACCTGAGCAGCCTCTTCAGTCAGCTCTCAGACGTGTTGAAAGGTGGTGGCTTCTTCAAAAGGAAAATGTTTAAGGCATCTAAAATAGAAAAACTTTGCTTATTGAACATAATGGCAAAAATTATGCCAGTAAAATTTTCTCCTTTGTATTATAAATAGTTCATACTTTATAGTGTTTCCAGTTTGGGCTAACAATGCAGCTTTCCAAGAAGTCAACAATGATAAATTGTTGATAAACACCAGCCAGAAAGCAATTGCAACTGATTGCTGAGGACATTCATTAAACAAACTACTGTAAACTGAAAGGACATAAAGACTAATGATACATTCCTGAAAAAAAAGGGGCAAAAAAGTATACAGAGAATAAAATAAATTATTTCACATTTTAGGTATGTTCTAGAAGTCGTCTGGGTCTCTACCGATTCACTGATTCCTATCTGCCATCACAGTGCTACATAGGCAATGCCATTTCTCATTGGCAGAAGGAAGGACTGAACAAGTATCATGCCCCAGTATTGTTCTCCATCTACCACCTCTGCCAGGTTCACCCCATGCTCCCCTCCCTCCTCGTGCTGCCCTGACACAGAGGGTGCAGCCAGTCTGGATGGGCACCACGTCTGAGCAGAGCACCTCGGGGGGCAAGGGGTTGTCTGTGGGTCCCAGCAGTGCAGCACAGCCACAAGGACAGCCCTGCCATAGGGTCAACCCTGGCACAGGGACAGCCCTGCCAGAGGGTCAGCCCTGGCACAGGGACAGCCCTGGCACAAGGACAGCCCTGCCAGAGGGTCAGCCCTGGCACCAGCGGGGCCTCGGGCCCTCAGCCCGCCCCGGCCTGCAACAGCTGTGCCGCGGGTGAGGCGACCCGGCCAGAGCTCAGGAAGGTGTCGGGGCAAAGCACGGGGTGACCGAGGCTGAAAAACAGGGAAAAGAGAAAGGGAACTTTGAAATTCCCAGAGAGAGGGACGGACCATCGAAGGAGCTTTTAAAACCAGCTCACGGCTGGCATTCACTCGCGTGCCTTCCTGCACTGCCCCCGCCAGGGCCCCTGCCAGGGGTGCCCATCGCTGCACGGGAGGGTTGGCGCGGGCACTGAGGGAGCCTCCCGTCCCTCCTGCTGTGCCCGACCGCTCCCGGCGTCCTCTGCTCCCCTCCCGGCCCCTTCCTCTCCCCTGCCGGCCCCCCTCCGCGCCCTCCCGGCCACCTCTGCTCTCTCTCGGCTCCCTCTGCTCCTCTCCCATCCCCTGCTTTTGCGGTGGAGAAGCTGGATGTAGGTGAGCAGCTACATGGGAAATAAAAATGATCTGTCTCATGATGCACAGCCAAACGGGTAAGTGTATTAGCAGAACAAAGTTCTGCCTCTTCTGCCTTTTCGGCAGAGGGTCCCTTTGGTTAATGCAGCTCCTGAAGCTGGCTCCGGGTGCATTTCCCTCTGGATTATGGCCTGTGTGGTAGGCAGGAGTGTTGTGGTGCCCCAACTCCAGCCGAGATCTGTCCCCACAGGGTTTCTAGCTCAGCACGAAACCCTTGGATGGCGGGGAAGATGAAATGTACTATAAGAGCAGAAAAGAGGCTTTTCCTGCTCAGCTCAGTTCAGTTCCCTTGTTCACCCTGCCCCCTTTCTGAAATGTGATTGATACCAAAAACTGTGATGTGTTCCTGGAGGTCTCTGATGAGCCCTTGGAATAGCAGGGCACATGGTAGTACAGTGACACATCCTGCGATGGGGCATGAAGTGCGGTTGTGTTTAGTGTTATCAGTCACAGGGTGCTGCTCATACAAATAACCCAAAGGGTTCAAGGGAGCACCAAAAGCCTCAGAGATGCTCAGCTATGGTGGATCCTGAACTGTGGTTTCTAAAATGGGTGGAGTAGTGTCCGTTCCTAACTTCAACTGTCTTCTGCTGCTCAAATATTATTTACATGTTTTATTAAGAACCCTTAGCATTTTAAAGCAGTGGTTTTACAGCACTTGAAGGATTAGAAAAGATATCCAAAAGGGACACATGAAGGTCAGCTACGGATTGACAATTCTGGTGGGATGATCGAAGATGTTTAGCACATGCTTTAAATAAACAGCAAGTTTGAGGTAGCTGCTAAAGCTTGACCATATGCCAAAAATACCAACCAAGTCAGTCTCACACTGTGTCTTGGCAAAAACAAATTTATCAGTAACAGGAGTCCCTATTCAGCTTCACTTCTAATTTACCAGGCACTTAGACACACTGAATGTGTTCCAAAGCGTGATCAGTAGTTAGGGACCTTACCTAACCAGAGCTGTACTTTACGTTATGTTACATTTTCAATCAACATGTAACTGTTGAATGTCTAGTTCAGCTTTATGCAAATATTATATTGTAGGCTGTTCTTAGGAAAATGAACAGGCCCAGTATGTTGAAAATGGCAATAAACAGGCAGAAGAGTCAGGCTGTGGACAGAGTAGAAGGGGTGAGCCTAGAAAGGCAAGGGAGGGCTTGACTCAAATTATAGACAGAATCTGCAGCCTTACCTATTTTTTCCTCCATAGTCTTTTAACTGTGGATTCTCATTATTTATCCCACATGTGAATGTGTATGATTTGTACTATGCATGAAACAAAATAACTTCAGAGAAAGTGAGTGAGGATATCTCTTCATGCCACTGTCTCACCACATTGGTTGGCCTGCTTGTCAATGCTTGGAGTGAAATTTGAGTTTCCCATACCATTAAACCTAACCAAATAAGTTTTTCAATTAACAAAATTGAGATATATATATATATATATACACATATTTTTAATATATATATGTGTGTGTGTGTGTATATGTTAAATGCTTCAGGAATATTTTTCCTTTTATTTTTTTTTTTCCCGAAAGTATTGATCAAAATAACTTGGAAGAATGTAGTCTTAGTCCATCAAAGAAATGCATACTTCTCATTGTAAGAGGAATAATAAATCTATATAATCGTTACTATTTTTCATGCACTTTTAAAATGCAGATGTAAAAATGTAATGCTCTTTGACATACTTTTAAATGTAACGAATGCTAGAATAAATAAAGTATGCACTGTTCATATGCAAAGGTCTCTACTGTATTTATTACCTACACATAAATGATAATTACAGAAGAAAGTAACACAGAGGTTTACATTTTATGCATGCCTCAGGTCACTTTTTAGCTTTGGGAACCTTATTCCTCCTCTGCTACCTTCTTATGAAACTCCCGGCTCTTCACTCGGAGCTTGTTGACCTGTGACTCTGCAATGTCAGCCCGTTCCTCGGCTTCCTCCAGCTCGTGCTGGATCTTGCGGAACTTGGAGAGGTTGACATTGGAGAGCTCCTCCTGTGTGGGGAGAAGGAGTTGTGAAAACAACAGACAGCATGTGGACATTTAATATCTGAAAACTGGGCAAAGAAAAATTCAAATGCCACAGCTGGACTAGCAGAGCAGGTTCACAACCAAGACAAGAAGCTGTTCAGGGTGTTAAGTATGTCGGAAGAGAAAAGAATATTGCAATGTTAAAAAGGCCACGGCCACATTACACACAGCATGGTCTAGGCAGAGTTCATGTCAGAGTCCTCAATAGGCAGACTGGCAGCTGCCTCTGATGCCCAGAGTAGGGTGTGAAGGAAGAAACAGAGTGGGAAATGAGGCATAGAGCAAAACAGAAATGGAGAAAGATAGTTCCTCCCAAACCCAGAAAGTCTTACTCTCACATTCCGTGTTGTGTCAAAACATCATCATGTTGCATGAAAGCAGTCAAGGTTTCAAGAAGACGAACAGAAGAAAATAACACAGAATTTGACAAGAAGGAAGTCTGGTTTGCTCAAATTGGTACTTACAGCCTCCTCAGCCTGTCTCTTGTAGGACTTCACTTTCATTTGCAGCTTGTCCACCAGATCCTGCAGCCTGAGAACATTCTTCCGGTCTTCCTCAGACTACAGAGAATGGCAAGTAACAGAAAACCTTGTTTACATCATTCTCTAAATTTCATAAATGTGAAACAGAGGGAATAACATAGTTTATGGAACACTGCAGTCCAGAAGGACAGGTGTCAAAATCCAGTTAACTCTGTCATTGTCTGAGGTATAGAAAGAAGTCCCTCTGGAAGGCAATGTTCCAACGTTTTGAAACATTGTTCTACCAGGAAGGCAATGCAAAGAAGCCTCCAGCCTTACCTGGTAGGTGAGTTCCTTCACCCTCCTCTCGTA